>NC_084627.1:11680481-11842981 GCF_033978795.1 Nerophis ophidion | reverse complement strand
TATATATATATATATATATATATATATATATAATATATATATATATATACTATATATATATATATATATATATATATATATATATATATATATATATATATATATATAATATATACATATATATATATATACACATATATATTTATATATATATATATATATATGTATATATATATATATATATATATATACATATATATATATATATATATGTATATATACATATATAAATATATATATATGTATATATATATATTTATTTTATATAAATATATATACATACATATATATGTATGTATATATATACATATACATGTATACATATATATATTTTTTTATATAAAATATATATACATATACATGTATATATATATTTTTTTTTATATAAATATATATACATATACATGTATACATATATATATACTGTGTATGTATACACACATATATATATATATATATATATATATATATATATATATATATATATATATATATATTATTTATATATATATATATGTACATTGCAAAAAGTCAGTGTTCAAAAACAAGAAAAAAATACAAAAATGAGGGGTATTTTATATCAACTAAGCAAAATGATCTGCCAATAGAACAATAAAATTCAGCCTGTCAAAACTTTCCAAAATAAGTCAAATTACTAACCTCAATGAACAAAAAAAATACCTTTAAAATAAATATATTCTCACTAATAACAAGTGCACTTTTCTTGGTTGAAAAATATGAGACCTTTTTGCTCAATATTTTGAAAAATATTCTTAAATTATTAAGTAAAATCTACTGCCATTATCTTGACATAATGATATACGCCCGGCATCATGAATTTTTTGAGAGTAGAGATGTCCCGATAATGGCTTTTTGCCGATTTCCGATATTCCGATATTGTCCAACTTTTAATTACCGATTCCGATATCAACTGATACCGATACATACAGTGGTGGAATGAACACATTATTATGCTTAATTTTGATGTGATGCCCCACTGGATGCATTAAACAATGTAACAAGGTTTTCCAAAATAAATCACCTCAAGTTATGGAAAAAAAAATGCCAACATGGCACTGCCATATTTATTATTGAAGTCACAAAGTGCATTATTTTTTTTTTAACATGCTTCAAAACAGCAGCTTGGAATTTGAGACGTGCTCTCCCTGAGAGAGCATGAGGAGGTTGAGGTGGGGGGGGGGGGGGGGGGGGTAGTGGGGAGTGTATATTGTAGTGGCCAGGAAGAGTTAGTGCTGCAAAGGTTCTAGGTATTCGTTCCGTTGTGTTTATGTTGTGTTACGGTGCGGATGTTCTCCTGAAATGTGTTTGTCATTCTTGTTTGGTGTGGGTTGACAGTGTTGCGCATATTTGTAACAGTGTTAAAGATGTTTATACGGCCACCCTCAGTGTGACCTGTATGGCTGTTGACCAAGTATGCTTTGCGTTCACTTGTGTGCGACTGGGCTAGTTTATTAGTGTTCTTTACGTCTCCCGATGTCGGTGTACACAGCAGCGTTTTAAAAAGGGTCATAATTATACTTTTTGAAACCGATACATTTAAAGCCAATATTATCGGACATCTCAAAAAAAAAAAAGGGTGGTTCGGCAATATTTTGAGTAATTCTGTCTCCAAACGACGGTGGAAAGCCTTTTGTGTCGTCATATTAACCAACAAAAGGTTTTTTTTGGGTGAAAAAATGTTTTGCTATCTTGGTAATTAACTAACAGACAAAGAAACAACATTTTTGTGTATTGTGGTAGCAAACTCATTTAGTTTTCTACTAATCAAACGGCGATCAAAACCGTGGTGAAAGTCCAAAAAAATAAATAAATAAATAAAAAGTACCCTCATTCCCTGTGTTTATTTACTTTTACATTATATTTTATTGTATTTCTTATGTATTATTTATTTGTTACATATTCCATCCATCCATCCATTTTCTACCGCTTATTCCCTTTCGGGGTTGCGGGGGGTGCTGGCGCCTATCTCAGCTACAATCGGGCGCATATTGTAAAATGTAAAATTCTGCCATCCGGGAGGAGCTCAACGTAAAGCCGCTGCTCCTTCACATGGAGAGGAGCCAGATGAGGTGGTTCGGGCATCTGGTCAGGATGCCACCCGAACGCCTCACTAGGGAGGTGTTTAGGGCACGTCCAGCTGGCAGGAGGCCACGGGGAAGACCCAGGACACGTTGGGAAGACTATGTCTCCCGGCTGGTCTGGGAACGCCTCGGGATCCCCCGGGAAGAGCTAGACGAAGTGCCCGGGGAGAGGGAAGTCAGGGCTTCCCTGCTTAGGCTGCTGCCCCCGCGACCCGACCTCGGATAAGCGGAAGATGATGGATGGATGGATTGTAAAATGTGCAGATACCTCAACTTGCTGTTACCATGTTCTATCATGCTGTGTCGCCGGCAAAATTCAAAAAAAAATATTTGGAAAAAAAAATAATAATAAAAAGATAAAATAAAATGTGCCAGAACCCCCCTCCACAAGGACATTTTAAATCTGCCGTGTCACCTTCTTGTCCCGAAGGAGCCTGAGGAGGGTGCGCAAGGACGTGGTGAGTCCCCACGACGCTCTGCGCCTGCTGAAGCAGCCCCGGGGGGAGACGCGCTCCTCCGTGAGGGCCGCCGACTACATGGACCAGACCCTGCGCCTCGTGCAGGAGCGGGTGCACCGCATCCATAAGCGCTCACTCAACGCGACAGGTGGGACACGTGCGGCGGGACCCCTGGGTCTGACGGGAGGGTCGACATCTAACCGCTTTTGTTGTTTTTTTGTCTTTTCAGATCTGCTCTCTGCCGAGGATCTGCAGGTACTGAGCATGATAACAGGATGTGCCGCTCGAGTCAGGGAGCCGCAGTGTAGCACCCTGCCCAACATCAACACCTACCGCACAATTACAAGCGTCTGCAACAACCTGTGAGTCTTTACTTTGTCCTCCATCACAGGAAGAAATTGAACATGTACAGTCGTGCTCATAAGTTGACATACCCTGGGAGGATTTATGATTTCTTGGCCAGAAAAATGGGCTGCATGGTCGATTTGCCGGAAATGTCGCAAAGTATCCCGCTTACATTACGCCAAACAGCCCAGAGACAAGGTTCAAAACTCCTGGAACAAAGTCATTCGGAGTGACGGCTTTCTTCTGGCGACTCGACCATGCAGCCCATTTTTCTTCAAGTGCCTCCTTACTGTGCAATTGTTCAGAGAGTCCTGTATTTCAGCTGAAGTTATTTGTGGATTTTTCTTTGCATCTTAAACAATTTTCCTGCCACTTGCGGCTGACATCTTTGCTGGTCTACCTAAATCCCTCATTTTGGGGCGGCGTAGCTCGGTTGGTAGAGTGGCCGTGCCAGCAACTTGAGGGTTGCAGGTTCGATTCCTGCTTGGAAAAAAAAATAATAATAAAAAAATAAAATAAATTGTGCCAGAACCTCCCTCCACAAGGACATTTTAAATCTGCCGTTGTGTCCTTGGGCAAGACACTTTACCCACCTGCTCCCAGTGCCACCCACACTGGTTTAAATGTAACTTAGATATTGGGTGTCACTATGTAAAGCGCTATATAAATATAATTCACTTCACTTCACATTTTCCACTTTTTAATCAGTGTTTGAACACTGCTGATTGACATTCTCAATTCCTCGGATATCTTTGTATGCCCCTTTCCTGTTCTATGCAGTTCAGTGACCTTTTCTCGCAGATCCTTTGACAATTATTTTGCCTTCCTCATGACTCAGAATCCAGAAACATATGTGCAGCGATGGTCAGTCAGAAGCCCAGAAACTCACTGACCTTTTATAGACACACACTAATTACCAACAAACAGGTCACAGGTGAGGATTGGAACCTTGATTAGCCATTCCAATCTGTTTGTGTCAACTTTTGTGCATGTTATCAGATCAAAGTCACTGGGGTATGCCAACTTTGTTCAGGGTCATTTGGGTACTTTCTTTTGTCATTTTGATTTCAAAAGAGGAAACACAGTTGTTTGCCAATCTATAGCTTCACACAACCATTAAGCATGAGTGAAAGAAAGGTGTTTTTGTGTTATCATTCACATTCTCTGAAAAATGGCCAAGAAATTATACAAACTCTATCTAATTAGATTACCATAGTAACTAGTATATCTTACAAAAGTGCAGATTCCAACCATTGAAATACTTAGTATAGTTGAAGACATTAGAAAACATGAGTGCACATCATAATGGCAGCTACACTTTCCGTCTTAAAGATATAAAAAAATGATTCGGGTATGTCCAGATTGAAAAGCTTAAAGGGGAACATTATCACAATTTCAAAAGGGTTAAAAACAATAAAAATCAGTTCCCAGTGGCTTGTCGTATTTTTTGAAGTTTTTTTCAAAATGTTACCGGTCTCGGAATATCCCTAAATAAAGCTTTAAAGTGCCTTATTTCGCTCTCTGCGAAGACACTGGCCATTTCCCTGTGACGTCACACAGTGCTGCCAATGTAAACAAACAATGGGAATACCACAGCAAGATATAGCGACATTAGCTCGGATTCAAACTCGGATTTCAGTGACTTAAGCGATTCAACAGATTACGCATGTATTGAAACAGATGGTTGGAGTATGAAAGTATTGAAGAAGAAACTGAAGCTATTGACGCTATTCATAGCCATAGCATGGCCGAATAGCTGCGTTAGCATCGCCGGTAAAATGTGCGGACCAAACGATCAGGACTTTTGCATCTTTTGACACTTGAGCAACTTAAATCCGTCGATTGGTAAGTGTTTGTTTCGCATTAAATGTGGGTGGAAGGAAACGTAATATAGTTGCAAATGCATCTGCAGGTTATCCATACATCCCTGTGCCATGTCTGCTTTAGCACCGCCGGTAAATAGCATGTTAGCATCGATTAGCGTAGCATGTTAGCATCGATTAGCTGGCAGTCAACATCAACAAAACTCACCTTTGTGATTTCGTTGACTTTATCGTTGCAAATGCATCTGCAGGTTATGCATACATCTCTGTGCCATGTCTGTCTTAGCATCGCTGGTAAAATGTGGAGACACTCTGGTACATTCAAAGGGGGTCTGGCGGAAGACACTTTGGAACATTCAACGGGGGTCTGGCGGAGGACACTTTGGTACATTCAATGGGGGTCTGGCGGCAGACACTTTGGCATCTTCGGGCCAGTGGTGCAACTTGAATCCCTCCCTGTTAGTGTTGTTACACCCTCCGACAACACACCGACGAGGCATGATGTCTCCAAGGTTCCAAAAAATAGTCAAAAAAACGGAAAATAACAGAGCTGAGACCCGGTGTTTGTAATGTGTTGAAAATGAAAATGGTGGGTGTGTTACCTCGGCGACGTCACATTCTGACGTCATCGCCTCCAGCGAGATAAACAGAAAGGCTTTTAATTTGCCAAAATTCACCCATTTAGAGTTCGGAAATCGGTTAAAAAAATACATGGTCTTTTTTCTGCACCATCAAGGTATATATTGACGCTTACATAGGTCTGCTGATAATGTTCCCCTTTAACGGGCCTGAATGTGCCCAGGTCTGGGCTGAAGTGTTGAAAATGGTTGCATGTGTAACGCACCTTGGGCCATACGCCGCAGAATGTATACACTTCCTTTCGGGTTTCTCAAGCGGCGTTTCCAAACACCAAATTCGAACGTTTTTTTTTTTTTTTTTCTCTTGTAGAAATAAACCCCGCCAAGGAGCCTCCAACACCCCCTTCGCCCGCTGGCTGCCTGCAGAATACGACGACGGCATCTCGCAGCCCAAAGGCGGGCAGCCCAACCGAACCATCAACAACTTCCTCCTCCCGCTGGTACTTGTCGCCGTGGCGATGCCTCGCGGTAATCCCACTCCTTTACCTGAACCCGTCCCACCCTTCCCAGGTCCGACAGGTGTCCAACAACATCCTGAGCACCACGGACGCGGGCGTGGTCAACGACAGAGAGTTCTCCCACATGGTGACCTTGTTCGGTCAGTGGATCGACCACGACCTCACCTTCACGCCCTTCTCGCCCAGCATCCGCTCCTTCAGCAACGGCATCGATTGCGAGGAGAGCTGCGAGCGCACCGAGCCGTGCATCCCCATCCCGGTCAGTCCCCCGAATCGATGAAAAATGACACCGTTCCGTTCTTTAACGTCGGACTTTCTCGACGAACAGATTCCTCCCGGCGACCCGCGGTTGCCTACCGGGCCGGACAGCTGCATCCCGTCCTTTCGCTCCGCCCCCGTTTGCGGCACGGGGTTCTCGGCCTACAACTTCGGAGGGGAGCCCAACAAGCGCGAGCAGATCAACGCCCTGACGGCCTACCTGGATCTGAGCCAGGTGTACGGCTCCGAGGAAAAGCTGGCCCTCCAGCTCCGCGACCTCAACACCGACGGGCTCCTGCTGGTCAACGACCAGTTCCGAGACAACGGGCGGGAGCTGCTGCCCTTTAACCCTCTGGAGGGCAACATGTGTGCCACCCGCGGGCGGGTCACCAATGACAGCAACGCCCGGGAGGTTCCTTGTTTCATTGCAGGTCAGTCACCTTAGAAGTAGCTTTAAAAGGAAAAAATGGACGACGGGATGACAGACAGAAATAGCCATTTTTATATATATACATATATTAAAGGGAAATTGAGCAAATTGGCTATTTCTGGCAATTTATTTAAGTGTGTATCAAACTGGTAGCCCTTCGCATTAATCAGTACCCAAGAAGTAGCTCTTGGTTTCAAAAGGGTTGATCTAAACCATAATATGATCCGGGCTACGGATCATAACAACTTTAGTGTTTTGCAGGAATTTGCCGCAAAACATGTTTTGGTCTGACGTCCTGAACTGAATAAATCCTTAACAAGCCTTCCATTTACTAACGTCCTCCACGTGTCACAGGTGACGTCCGCGTGGACGAGAACGTCGCTCTGACATCGATCCACACTCTGTTCATGCGCGAACACAACCGCCTGGCCCGCCAACTGAAGAGACTGAACCCCCAGTATGACAGCGAGACCCTCTACGAGGAGGCCCGCAAAATCATGGGGGCGTACACCCAGGTGGGTCACCCGCACGCCCCCTTCAGACCTTAATAAACATAAACAAGGGGGTGTCAAACTCCTTTTCATTGAGGGCCACATGGCAGGTATGGTTGCCCTCAGAGGGCTGCGTTTAACAATGAGTAATATATGAATAAACACTTACTGAATATATATATATATAATACGTTACCAATATATTTTTTTACATAAGCTGAAAAAAAAATAAAACATTTGCAGTCACCAGAATTTTACAGTAAAAGCATTGTTTTTTTGTACAGCATATATAAAAAAATTTTAATAAATGGAGAAACAATACTGTTTTAACCTCTAAAGGCTTAGTGGCCACATGCGTGGACAGCACCTTTTAGCTCTTATTTCCAAAATTGTGTACACTACTGAATTGGGGTCTTATGGCCACTTATGTGGACACTCATGCTGCCATCTGGTGGTGTCGGAAGAGTATAAAATACAATGGAATTTGGAAGAAAAAAAAGGGTAAATATAAGAATTAGCATGTCACATGATTTACACATTTGTGTACTTATGGACTAACTACATCATATCAAAAGATGAGTCTTAGTTTTTATTCTAATTAGGGTCCAATAAGACCAAATAACAAAGCAAAAATTAAAAAAGCATGTAAACAAACATGCTTTTTTTGTTTTACCGTAAAATCTTGTTATTTTATTGTTTTTTTGGTTTGTTTTTTAATGTTTTAGTGTCTTCCTGTATATGGGGGGAAAAAAACAGTACGAATGTTGGTTTTACTGTTTTAAAAAAAAAAAACTTAGTCGACGGAATTTAACCGTAAAATCTAATGTCAATTTTAAAGTCTACAATTTGATAAGTCAAGCAGATATTTAAGTACAGAATTCATCTTTATTTTAACAAAAAAAATTATTGGAATACATAATATAATATCTTAATTTTGGTATAGTTGATTTTAATGTCAGAGTTAGTTTGTGACGAGGGCCACATGGCAGGTAAGGTTGCCCTCAGAGGGCCGCTTTTAATAATGAGTGATATATGAATAAACATGTACTGAATATATATATATATATAATACGTTACCAATATACTTTTTTACATAAGCTGCAAAAAAAAATCAAACATTTGCAGTCACCAGAATTTTACTGTAAAAGCATTGTTTTTTTTTACAGCATATATAAAAAAAATTGAATAAATGGAGAAACAATACTGTTTTAACCTCTAAAGGCTTAGTGGCCACATGCGTGGACAGCACCTTTTAGTTCCTATTTCCAAAATTGTGTACACTACTGAATTGGGGTCTTATGGCCACTTATGTGGACACTCATGCTGCCATCTGGTGGTGTCGGAAAAGTATAAAATACAATGGAATTTGGAAGAAAAAAAAAGGGTAAATATAAGAATTAGCACGTCAAATGATTTACACATTTGTGTACTTATGGACTAACTACATCATATCAAAAGATGATTCTTAGTTTTTATTCTAATTAGGGTCCAATAAGACCAAATAACAAAGCAAAAATTAAAAAAGCATGTAAACAAACATGCATTTTTTTTTTTACCGGAAAATCTTGTTATTTTATTGTTTTTTTGTTTTGTTTTTTAATGTTTTAGTGTCTTCCTGTATATGGGGGAAAAAAACAGTACAAATGTTGGTTTTACTGTTTTTAAAAAAAAACTTAGTCGGCGGAATTTAACCGTAAAATCTAATGTCAATTTTAAAGTCTACAATTTGATAAGTCAAGCAGATATTTAAGTACAGAATTCATCTTTATTTTAACAAAAAAAATAATTGGAATACATAATATAATATTTAAATTTTGATATAGTTGATTTTAATGTCAGAGTTAGTTTGTGATGAGGGCCACATGGCAGGTATGGTTGCCCTCAGAGGGCCGCTTTTAACAATGAGTAATATATGAATAAACATGTACTGAACATATATATAATACATTACCAATATATTTTTTTACATAAGCTGCAAAAAAAATAAAAAATTTGCAGTCACCAGAATTTGACTGTAAAAGCATTGTTTTTTTTTATAGCATATATAAAAAAAATTGAATAAATGGAGAAACAATACTGTTTTAACCTCTAAAGGTTTAGTGGCCACATGCGTGGACAGCACCTTTTAGCTCTTATTTCCAAAATTGTGTACACTTCTGAATTGGGGTCTTATGGCCACTTATGTGGACACTTATGCTGCCATCTAGTGGTGTCGGAAGAGTATAAAATACAATGGAATTTGGAAGAAAAAAAAGGGTAAATATAAGAATTAGCATGTCACATGAAGTACACATTTGTGTACTCATGGACTAACTGGGCGGCATAGCTCGGTTGGTAGAGTGGCCGTGCCAGCAACTTGAGGGTTGCAGGTTCAATTCCCGCTTCCGCCATCCGAGTCACTGCCGTTGTGTCCTTAGGCAAGACACTTTACCCACCTGCTCCCAGTGCCACCCACACTGGTTTAAATGTAACTTAGATATTGGGTTTCACTATGTAAAGCGCTTTGAGTCACTAGAGAAAAGCGCTATATAAATATCATCCACTTCACTACATCATATCAAAATATGATTCTTAGTTTTTATTCTAATTAGGGTCCAATACGCCCAAATAACAAAGCAAAAATTAAAAAAGCATGTAAACAAACAGCATGGGTAAAATTCATGCACCAGAGAATTTTTTTTTACCGTAAAATCTTTTTGTTTTAATGTTTTTTTTGTTTGTTTTTTAATGTTTTAGTGTCTTCCTGTATATGGGGAAAAAAAACAGTACCAATGTTGGTTTTACTGTTTTAAAAAAAAACTTAGAGTCGGCGGAATTTAACCGTAAAATCTAATGTCAATTTTACAGTCTACAATTTGATAAGTCAAGCAGATATTTAAGTACAGAATTTATCTTTATTTTAACAAAAAATAAAACATTTGCAGTCACCAGAATTTTACAGTAAAAGCATTGTTTTACTTTACAGCATATATAAAAAAAATTGAATGAATGGAGAAACAATACTGTTTTAACCTCTAAAGGCTTAGTGGCCACATGCGTGGACAGCACCTTGTAGCTCTTATTTCCAAAATTGTGTACACTACTGAATTGGGGTCTTATGGCCACTTATGTGGACACTTATGCTGCCATCTGGTGGTGTCAGAAGAGTATAAAATACAATGGAATTTGGAAGAAAAAAAAGGGTAAATATAAGAATTAGCATGTCACATGATGTACACATTTGTGTACTTATGGACTAACTGGGCGGCATAGCTCGGTTGGTAGAGTGGCCGTGCCAGCAACTTGAGGGTTGCAGGGTCGATTCCCGCTTCCGCCATCCTAGTCACTGCCGTTGTGTCCTTGGGCAAGACACTTTACCCACCTGCTCCCAGTGCCGCCCACACTGGTTTAAATGTAACTTAGATATTGGGTTTCACTATGTAAAGCGCTTTGAGTCACTAGAGAAAAGCGCTATATAAATATCATTCACTTCACTACATCATATCAAAATATGATTCTTAGTTTTTATTCTAATTAAGGTCCAATAAGCCCAAATAACAAAGCAAAAATTTAAAAAGCATGTAAACAAACAGCATGGGTAAAATTCATGCACCAGATAATTTTTTTTTAACTGTAAAATCTTATTTTATTTTATTTTTTTATTTTTTTTTTAATGTTTTAGTGTCTTCCTGTATATGGGGGGAAAAAACAGTACCAATGTTAGTTTTACTGTTTTAAAAAAAAAACTTAGTCTGCGGAATTTAACCGTAAAATCTAATGTCAATTTTGCAGTCTACCATTTGATAAGTCAAGCAGATATTTAAGTACAGAATTTATCTTTATTGTAACAAAAAAAATTATTGGAATACATAATATGATATTTTAATTTTGATATAATTGATGTCAGAGTTAGTTTGTGACGAACCCCAAGATGCAGAGAAGGAGGCAGGCAATGAGTGAGAAAACATGATTTAATAAAATGTTTTAGAAAAAGAACCGAACAAAGGGTACAACAAAAAGCGTGCACAAGGTGGATAACAAACTAAAAGAGCTAGCATGGGAGCTAGAAAACAAAAGGAGCTTAGCATGGAAGCTAGCAAAAACAAAAGGGCCTAGCGTGGAAGCTAGCGGGTAGTGAGCAGGAAAACAGAAGTCGTTACGTGTAGTAGAAAGACAAATTGAAAGCAGGGAACAAAAGACAGTAAGCTACAAACTGCTACCGAAATATAGCTTACCGCTACGCTGCAACGACACGACACGACAGGAGCGTGACAATAATCCAGCAGTGCTTGGTGGGGAGGACAGGTCTAAATAGGTTCGGGCTGATTGACACCAGGTGTGGCCAGGTGCCAATCCGACGCAGCTGAGGGGAAGAAAGACAAGAAAGACAGGAAACAGACCAAATAAAAGTGCTTACAGGAAATACTACACACACAGAAGAAACAAAGACAAATGCAGAGGAAAAAACAAAAACATAGCCAAACTGTCAGGGACATTTTGAAAGATATATAAAAATATAATATAATATATAAAATATAAAAATATAATATAAATATGTATATATAATTTAATATAATTATAATTAATTATTTAAATAAAATATAATAATGTAATAATATAAATAATAAAAAATATAAATATTAAAAAAAAGACGGATTTTTTTTTAATAAAAAATAAAAGATATGCAAATAAGAAAAGATTAAGCATTTCATTAACGCCTATTATTTCCAAGTTTTCGCGGAGCCACATAGAATAATCTGGCTGTCCAGATTTGGCCCCCGGGCCTTGAGTGTGACACCCGTGACATAAATGAAGTCCCAAAGTCCTAAATCCACAACATTGTCTTGCAGGTGTTTGTGTTCCGTGATTACCTGCCTCACATTGTGGGCGAAGACGCCATGCGCACGCTGCTGGGACCTTACCCGGGTTACGACCCCAACGTGGACCCCAGTATCTCCAACGTCTTTGCCACGGCCGCTTACCGCTTCGCTCACTTGGCCATCCAGCCCAGCTTAACCCGCCTGGGTGCAGACTACCGGGAGGACCCTCAGTTCCCCAGCGTCCCCCTCTTCAAGGCCTTCTTCACCCCCTGGAGAGTCATATTTGAGGGTGAGCTGAAAATCAAACTAAGAGTGCTACACAACCACATTAACACCTCAAAACACTTGTCCAATATACTTTTTTACATAAGCTGCAAAAAAAATAAAACATTTGCAGTCACCAGAATTTTACAGTAAAAGCATTGTTTTTTTTTACAGCATATATAAAAAAAATTGAATAAATAGAGAAACAATACTGTTTTAACCTCTAAAGGCTTAGTGGCCACATGTGTGGACAGCACCTTTTAGCTCTCATTTCCAAAATTGTGTACACTACTGAATTGGGGTCTTATGGCCACTTATGTGGACACTTATACTGCCATCTGGTGGTGTCAGAAGAGTATAAAATACAATGGAATTTGGAAGAAAAAAAAGGGTAAATATAAGAATTAGCACGTCACATGATGTACACATTCGTGTACTTATGGACTAACTACATCATATCAAAAGATGATTCTTAGTTTTTATTCTAATTAGGGTCCAATAAGACCAAATAACAAAGCAAAAATTAAAAAAGCATGTAAACAAACATGCATTTTTTTTTTTTACCGGAAAATCTCGTTATTTTATTGTTTTTTTGGTTAGTTTTTTAATGTTTTCGTATCTTCCTGTATATACAGCCTGGTGTGCCGTGGCAGATGATCTAATTTCACCCATTTGGGTTAAAAATATTTTTTGCAAACCAGTAATAATAATCTGCAAATGATGTGTTGTTGTTGAGTGTCGGTGCTGTCTAGAGCTCGGCAGAGTAACCGTGTAATACTCTTCCATATCAGTAGGTGGCAGCCGGTAGCTAATTGCTTTGTAGATGTCAGAAACAGTAGTAGGCAGAGTGCAGGTAAAAATGGTGTATAATGCTTGAACCAAAAATAAACAAAAGGTGAAAGCCCCTAAGAAAAGGCATTGAAGCTTAGGGAAGACTATGGAGAACAAAACTAAAAATTAACTGGCTACAAAGTAAACAAAAACAGAATGCTGGACGACAGCAAAGACTTACTGGGGAGCAAAGACGGCGTCCACAAAGAACATCCAAACATGACATCACAATCAACAATGTCCCCACAAAGAAGGATAGAAAAACAACTGAATTATTCCTGATTGCTAAAACAAAGCAGGTGTGGGGAATGTCGCTCAAAGGGAGACAGGAAACTGCTACCGGAAAATACCAAATGAAGAGGAAAAAGCCACCAAAATAGGAGCGCAAGACAAGACCTAAAACACTACACACAGGAAAACAGCAAAAAAGTCCAAATATTGTGACGTTTGCCAGGCATTGTGGTTGTGGTGCTTCTTCCAAGATGCAGTTCGGGCTCGGACACAGCGTAAAGGTAAGAAATGCTGGTTTATAGCAACTAAAAACAGACTAAGAACAGAAACACTTGTGCTAGGCAGAAAAGGTAAACAAAAGGCCCTAGCATGGGAGCTAGGGAAGTAACGGACCAACTAGTGTCAGGCACAACAGGTAAAGCAAAGAGCTAGCAAAACACAAAGGCTCAGCGCGGAAGCTAGCGGGAATAAGGCAGGATTACTAGAGTCGGGAGATAGCGCCGTCACTTGTTGCGTAGAACATAAGCCAGGATGCGAGAACGAGGCGCAGAAAATGCAGGCTTAAATAAGGATGGTCATCAACAAGCAGGCGAGAGTCCGGAAACAAGGAACAGGTGAAACAAATATGCAAACCATGGCGACAGAACAAATCAGGAAGTGCACAGACAAACTCAAAATCCAAATAACAAACAATCCGGGCAGCGGATCGTAACAAATATGATGTGACAGGTGGTGACAGTGCACCTACTTTGAGACAAGAGCTATAGTGATGCATGCTTGGTGATGGTTTAAAGTCATATCCAACAATACAGATGTACTTTCTGGACGCCGTCTTTGCTCCACAGTAAGTCTTTGCTGTCGTCCAGCATTCTGTTTTTGTTTACTTTGTAGCCTGTTCAGTTTTAGTTTAGTTCTGCATAGCCTGACAGGCTTGCCCCTGACAGTTTGGTTGTGTTTTAGTTGTTCCTCTGTGTTGGTTGAATTTCCTGTCAGTGCTCTTGTTTTGGTTCTGTTTCCTGTTTGTCTTCCTGAGTGCTGTGTCTCCTTAGCTGTGGCTGATTGACTAAGCCACACCTGGTGTCGATCAGCCAGATACTGTTTAAACCTGCTTTGTTCTCCACTCGGTGTTGGGAGTATTGTCGTGTCGATGTCACCACTACTTGTCATTGTCGATATCGTTACAGCTACTACCTGTCATTGTCGATATCGTTACAGCTACTACCTGTCATTGTCGATATCGTTACAGCTACTACCTGTCTTTGTCGATATCGTTACAGGTACTACCTGTCATTGTCGATATCGTTACAGCTACTACCTGTCATTGTCGATATCGTTACAGCTACTACCTGTCATTGTCGATATCGTTACAGCTACTACCTGTCTTTGTCGATATCGTTACAGGTACTACCTGTCATTGTCGATATCGTTACAGCTACTACCCGTCGTTACCTCCAGCTATTTACAGTTTGCTGTCTCCTAGCTCCTTGTTTTGTATTTTCCTGTTAGCCGTTAGCTATTCCCAGTTTTTCTGTTCCTAGTTCCTGTTTGCTGGTTCCTGTTCCCTGCTTCCAGTTTGTTTGTTCCTGGTTCCTGGTTTATGTTTCTTCTTTATTTTTACATTTGTGGACATTAAAATATGTTTTCCTATTCAATGCCTGCCACCATCTTTGCATCTTGGGGTTCGTTAACAACTCAATTTGACATAGCCTGCATGTGGCTCTTTAGCGCCGCCCTACTGGCTCTCTGGAGCTTTTTCAAAAATATTTGAAAAATGGAAACGATGAGGGGAAAAAAACACATTTTTTGTTTTAATTTGGTTCTGCAGGAGGACAAACATGACACAAACCTCCCTACTTGCTATAAAGCACACTGTTTATATTAAACATGCTTCACTGATTCGAGTATTTTGCGAGCGCTGTTTTGTCCTACTAATTTTGGCGGTCCTTGAACTCACCCTAGTTTGTTTACATGCACAACTTTCTCCGACTTTCTAAGACGTGATTTATGCCACTTCTTTTTCTGCCTCATTTTGTCCACCAAACTTTTAACGTTGTGCATGAATGCACAAAGGTGAGTTTTGTTGATGTTATTGATTTACGTGAAGTGTGCTAATCAGACATATTTGGTCCCTGCATGACTGCAAGCTAATCGATGCTAACGTGCTATTTAGGCTAGCTGTATGTACATATTGCATCATTATGCCTCATTTGTAGGTATATTTGAGCTCATTTGGTTTCCTTTAAGTCCTTTTAATTAAATCTATCTCATGACACACTATCTGTATGTAATATGGCTTTTAATTTTTTGCGGCTCCAGACAGATTGTTTTTGTATTTTTGGTCCAATATGGCTCTTTCAACATTTTGGGTTGCCGACCCCTGCCTTAGAGGCACTCACCTTTTGTTTATTTTTGCTTTAAGCATTAGACACCTTTTTACCTGCACGCTGCCTCCCGCTGTTTCCGACATCTACAACGCCAATTAGCCACCTACTGATTTGGTTACTCAGCCGATCTCTAGGCAGCACCGACACTCAACAACAACACTTAATTTGCAGACTGTAATTACTGGCTTGCAAAAACTATTTTTTTGTCAGGCTTGCCCCTGACAGTTTGTCTATGTTTTAGTTTTTTTCCTCTGCATTTGTCTGTTTCCTGTGTTTAGTATTTCCTGTCTTTTAGTTCCTTTAAAATGCTCTTAATTTGTCAGCTTCCTGTCTTGTTCCCTGAGTGCTGTGTTCCTTCTCAGTGTGTTTGGTAGTTCCTGTCTAGTGCTCTTATTTTGTCAGCTTCCTGTCTTGTTCCCTGAGTGCTGTGTTCCTCTTCAGCTGTGGCTGATTGGCATCTGACCACACCTGCTGCCAATCAGCCCGCTCCTATTTGTACCACATTTGTCTTGTGTCAGTTGTTGGATCATTGTATTGTCTTGTCTCTTGTGATGTGTTATCGCTCCTGTCGTGTCGTACCTTGTCTTTGCAGCGTCGCGGTAAGCTATATTCAGTTGATGTTTGTAGTTTACTGTTTTTTGTTCCCTGCTTCTGTTTTATTTTTCATTATACAAGTACGACTTCTGTTTGGCTGTTCGCTACCCGCTAGCTTCCACGCTAAGCTCCTGTTCGTTATTTTCTAGCTCCCAGGCTAGCTCCTTTTTTTTGATTATCCGCCTCGTGCGCGCTTCGTGTTTGTACCCTTTTTGGTTTGGTTTTTGTCTTAGTATTGAATAAAATCATGTTTTCTCATTCCATGCCTGCCTCCATCTCTGCATCTTGGGGTTCGTCACCAAATAACTCTGACATTTTTAACCCAAATAGGTGACATTAGATCATCTCTCAGGGCACACCAGACTGGTCTAATGGACCTGATAGTCAACATGCCACTTGTTCACAATACAAAATCCTTCTTTTTGTCTTCATGCAGGCGGCATTGACTCGTTCCTGCGTGGTTTAGTGGGCCGACCTGCAAAACTGAACACTCAGGACCACATGATGGTCGATGCCCTGAGAGAGAGGCTCTTCCAGTTCGTGGAGCATCTGGCCTTGGACCTGGGCGCCCTCAACATGCAGAGGTCTCGGGACCACGGCTTACCCGGTACGTTCCACCCGCCGACATCCTCACCGCCTGGTCCTCATACCCTCGCTTGCGGTTTAGGATACAACGCCTGGCGCGGCTTGTGTGGCCTGTCCCAGCCCAGGAACCAAGCCCAGTTGGCCCAGGTCCTGAACAACACCGACCTGGCCCGCAGGCTGCTGGAACTGTACGGGACGCCTGACAACATCGACGTGTGGATGGGGGGCGTGGCCGAGCCCTTTGTCCGCGGGGGCCGCGTGGGTCCTCTGTTCGCCTGCCTCATTGCAAGGCAGTTCCAGAAGATTCGCCAGGGTGACAGGTCAGCCTCCTCCATACATAATAGTAATAAAAGTACAATACTAAGAACATAAAACTAGTATTGCTGCAATTCAGTTAATAAAGATCAGGAACTTTCTAAAAAGTCAAATAATAATTCACACCGTCCAAACTGCTAATGTGGTACTTTCCTAACACTGTCAACCAGGATTGTCTCAAGTTTGAAACTTTTTCTTTTATTATTGTGTAAAATGAATTCGTTATTAACCGTTAGGCAACCTTACGATTGATCGTACACCAGGGATCGCCAAACTGTTGTATTCTAATACACAGATGTCAAATTCAAGGTCCAGGGCAGTGGTTCTTAACCTGGGTTCGATCGAACCCTAGGGGTTCGGAGAGTCCGCATCAGGGGTTCGGGGGAGCCCGTCAAGACACATCTGACTCATTCATACTTGCCAGCCTTGAGACCTCAGACTACGGGAGATGGGGGGAGTGGGGGCCAGGCGGGGTATATTGTAGGTCTCGGAAGAGTTAGTGCTGCAAGGGCTTCTGGGTATTTGTTACGGTGCGGATGCTCTCCCCAAATGTGTTTGCCATTCTTGTTTGGTGTGGGTTCACAGTGTGGCGCGTATTTGTTACAGTGTTAATGTTGTTTATAAGGCCACCCTCAGTGTGACCTGTATGGCTGTTGAACAAGTAGATAAATAGTATTTTATTTTAAGTATGCCTTGCATTCACTTATGTGTGTGTGTAAAAGCCACATGAATGATGTGAATGCGCCGACACGCCGTTAGTATGGTGGAAAATTGGACGTGACGACAGGTTGTAGAGCGGGGTCGGCAACCTTTACCACTCAAAGAGCCATTTCGACCCGTTTCACAAAATGAGGAAGACAATGGGAGCCGCAACTATTCTCGCCAATATCTGCTGGTGGTCACCCAGATGACAAGAATAAGGGCGTGCTATGAAGCCATTGCCTTAAACACCTTCTACAACATCTACAAACTGCTTGCAAGTCCAGCAACATGTTGTGAGAGGCTTCCGCAGATGCATGCACACGACTGGAAGGCATACTGGGTGACATAGAGTACACTGACGGTTGTGATATAAACAACTTTAACACTCCTACTAATATGCGCCACATTGTGAACCCACACAAAAGAAGAATGACAAACACATTTCGGGAGAAAATATTCACAGTAACACAACATAAACGCAACACCACAAATACCCAGAATCCTTTGCATCCATGAAACTCTCTGACTATGTTATACGCCCCGCGAGCACCAAACCCCGCCCACCTCAACCACGCAGGGGAGGGCGATGATGTCACGTCATCGATGGGAAAATGCATTTTTAATCAATATGATTTGCCTGAGCAGGAGTAACAAGCGGTAGAAAATGAATTAGAAAGGACCGATAAAAATATAACAATAACTATTAAAAATAAATTAATTAATTCAAAGTTTTACTTTTTTTTATTTTTATTTAGGATAGGTTGATTGGCAACACTAAATGGTGCCTAGTGTGTGAATGTTGTCTGTCTATCCGTGTTGGCCCTTGCGATGAGGTGGCGACTTGTCCAGGGTGTACCCCCGCCTTCCGCCCGAATGCAGCTGAGATAAGCTCCGGCTACAAGCGGTAGAAAAATAGATGGATGGATACAGTAATACACTAAAACATTAAAAAACAAAAATACATTAAAACAAGTAAGGTTTTACAGTAAAAAAACAAACAACCTGGCAGCTCTGTTGCTTGAATTTTAGCGCTAAAAACAGTGGTATGGTTTTTCCATTTATTCCCCCTTTTTTTTTTTATATGCCGTAAAAAAAAAAAACACTGGTTTTTCTGGAACATTCTGGTGACTGAGTTGCCAGTTTTTAAAGTAAAATTAAAATATTTTTTTTGCAGCTTATATAAAAAATATATTGGTAATGTAATATATATATATATATGTATATATGTATATTTATATATTACTTATTGTTAAAAGCGGCCCTCTGAGGGCAACCATAACTGCCATGAACACCAGTTTGACCCCCTTGGTCTAAGAGATACTTTTATAAATATTTATAACAACCCATACAAAGTGAATGTTGTTGTTTTTTAACGCAATGCTTGTACCCGAAACTCACTCACTCATTAAAAAAAAAAAAAAAAAAAAAAAAATATGTTCATTAATTTTGTGCATCCTGTATTTTAGCATGCTGGAGTAAAAACATATCCAGTCAAAGGCTGGACTCCAGGGATGGGGTCGGGGGGGAAAAAAACTCATAGCCATAGCACACATAAAAACAAGTTACATAGAAGCAACTAAACTTGCAACAGAGGGGAGGGGGTGGGAGCTACGGAAGGTCAGCCGCTGCTCAGCCGTCCATCGCCACTAATCTGAGCTGAGGATCAATCAATCAATCAATGTTTATTTATATAGCCCCAAATCACAAATGTCTCAAAGGACTGCACAAATCATTACGACTACAACATCCTCGGAAGAACCCACAAAAGGGCAAGGAAAACTCACACCCAGTGGGCAGGGAGAATTCACATCCAGTGGGACGCCAGTGACAATGCTGACTATGAGAAACCTTGGAGAGGACCTCAGATGTGGGCAACCCCCCCCTTCTCTAGGGGACCGAAAGCAATGGATGTCGAGCGGGTCTAACATGATACTGTGAAAGTTCAATCCATAGTGGCTCCAACACAGCAGCGAGAGTTCAGTTCAAAGTGGATCCAAGACAGCAGCGAGAGTCCCGTCCACAGGAAACCATCTCAAGCGGATCAGCAGCGTGGAGATGTCCCCAACCGATACAGGTCCATCCTGGGTCCCGACGTTGTCGTTGTGGCTTGTGCAGCCCTTTGAGACACTAGTGATTTAGGACTATATTAGTGAACAATGATTGATAAGCTGAAGCCAAAATACAAAGCACCAAGAAAGGCAATAATAGAAAAGAACCAAATAACACCAACGCTCTTTTCCTGGGACAGGCTGTGGTACGAGAACCCGGGCGTGTTCACCGCCAGACAGCGAGCCGCCCTCTCCACCGCCACGCTGTCCAGGATCATCTGTGACAACACGGGCATCACGGCCATCCCCAGAGACGCCTTCAGCGTCATAAACCGCCGAAACCGTCTGGTGCGCTGCGCCAACGTGCGGCAGCTCAACCTGGGCGCCTGGGGACAGAGGCGCTGCACAGATTTCTTAGGTGAGAACACCGACGTCTTTTCAAACACTTCGCTGTTAGTTTCTCCTCTCCAAATTCATCCTGTGTGATGGTTTTTTTTTTTTGGTACAGAAACGGGTTTCTGTCCTGATGAGGACGAGACACAGGTGAGTGATCATCTTCTTAAATTGCACATTGTCATCCTCTGATATGAATGACTTGACATCTTTTCTTGACGTGCAGGACACGCTGGATGTGGCGTTTCCCGACGATGAGCTGGATAACGAGGTAGTTACAGCATCGCATGCTACTTTTTTCCCCAACAGGTTCGAGGAACGCATATGACTCTTAGAACATCGTCTAAAGCAGGCGTGTCAAACTCAAAAACATTTTAAACGGAACAAAGCCGCGGGCCAAGGTTGAACAAATTACCTTTTAATAGGAACCCAAACAAGTTTTGCATTTAATATTGAACAAGCAAGGCTTATATAACTTTAGTGACATGCAAAATCCAGTTTCAAAAAATAATAATTAAAAAAAATATCAATGGCATATCAAACAAAATTTAAATAAAAATGGAATGCCTTTTTTTCTATTTGCAATCTTCTGAGGTAAATATCAATTTTTTTTCCACGGGCTAATATAAAATTTGAAAGTAAAATAACAATAATGAACGAACCAAACATTCAAGCCTTGAAGTAGCAAGAGAAAATGCATGAATAAAACGTTCATTGTTGGTCAGTTTGCTGGAAGTTTCCCGAAAGAGTTAGTGCTGCAAGGGATTCTGGGTATTTGTTCTGTTGTGTTACTTTGCGGACGTTCACCCGAAATGTGTTTGTCATTCTTGTTTGGTGTGGGTTCACAGTGTGGCACATATTTGTCACAGTGCTAAAGTTGTTCATACGGCCATCCTCAGTGTGACCTGTATGGCTGTTGACCAAGTATGCATTGCATTCATGTGTGTGTGTGTGTGTGTGTGTGTAAAAGCCACAAATATTATGTAACACACTGTTAGTATGGAGGAAAAGCGGACGTGACGACAGATTGTAGAGAACGCTAAAGGCACGCCCCCAATATAGTTGTCCAGGTGGAAATCGGTAGAAATTCGGGAGAATGGTTGCCCCGGGAGATTTTCGGGAGGGTCACTGAACTTCGGGAGTCTACCGGGAAAATTAGGAGGGTTGGCAAGTCTGAGTATTAGCGGTGAATGCGGTGTTACAGCGGCACCGACGCCAGCTCTAATGCTAACTTGATATTGCCTCAAGGGCCAAATTAAATTACACGGCGGGCCAGAGTTTGACACCCATGGTCTAAACGTCCATTTAGCGCAGGGGTGTCCAAACTTTTTCCACTGAAAATTCAAAGCAAGCATGGGCCATTTTCATAATTTTTGTTTTAAAAACCAATACAATATACCGTATTTCCTTGAATTGCGATAATTAATTTAAAACCTCTTCTCACTACTGCGCTTACCAAAGGCATGCGGTAAAAGTAAGCATGCGCTAATTAATTTAAAACCTCTTCTCACTCCGGCACTTACCAAAGGCATGCGGTAAAAGTAAGCATGCGCTAATTAATTTAAAACCTCTTCTCACTCCGGCACTTACCAAAGGCATGCGGTAAAAGTAAGCATGCGCTAATTAATTTAAAACCTCTTCTCACTACTGCGCTTACCAAAGGCATGCGGTAAAAGTAAGCATGCGCTAATTAATTTAAAACCTCTTCTCACTCCCGCACTTACCAAAGGCATGCGGTAAAAGTAAGCATGCGCTAATTAATTTAAAACCTCTTCTCACTCCCGCACTTACCAAAGGCATGCGGTAAAAGTAAGCATGCGCTAATTAATTTAAAACCTCTTCTCACTCCGGCACTTACCAAAGGCATGCGGTAAAAGTAAGCATGCGCTAATTAATTTAAAACCTCTTCTCACTACTGCGCTTACCAAAGGCATGCGGTAAAAGTAAGCATGCGCTAATTAATTTAAAACCTCTTCTCACTCCCGCACTTACCAAAGGCATGCGGTAAAAGTAAGCATGCGCTAATTAATTTAAAACCTCTTCTCACTCCCGCACTTACCAAAGGCATGCGGTAAAAGTAAGCATGCGCTAATTAATTTAAAACCTCTTCTCACTCCGGCACTTACCAAAGGCATGCGGTAAAAGTAAGCATGCGCTAATTAATTTAAAACCTCTTCTCACTCCTGCGCTAACCAAAGGCATGCAGTAAAAGTAAGCATGCGCTAATTAATTTAAAACCTCTTCTCACTCCTGCGCTTACCAAAGGCATGCGGTAAAAGTAAGCATGCGCTAATTAATTTAAAACCTCTTCTCACTCCCGCACTTACCAAAGGCATGCGGTAAAAGTAAGCATGCGCTAATTAATTTAAAACCTCTTCTCACTCCGGCACTTACCAAAGGCATGCGGTAAAAGTAAGCATGCGCTAATTAATTTAAAACCTCTTCTCACTCCCGCACTTACCAAAGGCATGCAGTAAAAAATTGAGTGTGATGTAAGCTTGGACCTTAAATCCTACTGAATAGCTCTTAATCTTCTTCTCTTTTATGCGATTTCAAATTACCGGTATTGAAATCAGCCTCCTCCATTTTGAAAATGATGACAGGGGAAGTGTCAGTCGTGACCAGACGGTAATTCAAGTTAGGCGCATACTTTATGCCCTGCGGCAATTCAAGGAAATACAGTATGTATAAAAAATATACATTTTGGCCTCCACTCAGTTAGGATCCCGGGGACCCCAAAGGGTTTTGGTCCCCCCAATTTTTTTTTAAATGTGTCATTTTTCAGTATTATTATTTTCATTATTATTCAAGTATTAAATCTCTAGAGCAGGGGTGTCGAACTCAAATACAGAGTGGGCCAAAATTTTAAACGGAACAAAGCCGCGGGCCAAGGTTGAACAAATTAACCTTTTAATAGGGACCGAAAAAACTAGTTTTGCATTGAATATTGAACAAGCAAGACTTATATAACTTTAGTGGCATGTAAAATCCAGTTTCAAATTTAAATAGAAATTGAATGCCTCTTTTCTATTTGCAGCCTTCTCAGGTAAATATCCAAATAACTTTTCCCACAGGCTAATAATACATTTTTATATTGTAGCGTCCAGGAAGAGGTAGTGCTGCAAGGGGTTCTGTGTATTTGTTCTGTTGTGTTTATGTTGTTACAGTGCAGATGTTCTCCCGATATTTGCTTGTCATTCTCATTTAGTGTTGGTTCACAGTGTGGCGCATATTTGTAACAGTGTTAAAGTTGTTTATACGGCCACCCTCAGTGTGACCTGTATGGCTGTTGACCAAGCTTGCATTACATTAGCGTGTTTGTGTGTAAAAGCCACATATGTCATGTGACTAGGCCGGCACGCTGTTTTTACGTAGGAAAAGCGGATGTGACGAAAGGTTTTAGAGGACGCCAATATTGTTGTCCAGGTGGGAATCGGGAGAAATTTGGGATTTTCGTGAGGGGCACTGAAATTTGGGAGTCTCCTTGAAAAATCGGGGAGTGGGGGGGTTAGCAAGTGTGAGTATTAGCGGTGAATGCGGTGTTACAGCGACATTGCCGCTGTATAACACCGGCGGGCCAGCTCTAATGTTAATTTGATATTGCCTCAAGGGCCAAATGAAAAAACACGGCGGGCCAGAGTTTGACACCCATGCTCTAGATCAGGGGTGCCCACACTTTTTCTGCAGGCGAGCTACTTTTCAAATGACCAACTCAAGGGGATCTACCTCATTTATATATATCATTTATATTTATTCATTTATGAAAGAGACATTTTTGTAAACAAGTTAAATGTGTTTAATGATAATACAAGCATGTGTAACACATATAGATGTCTTTCTTTCACAAAGACAAGAATATAAGTTGGTGTATTACCTGATTCTGATGACTTGCATTGATTGGAATCAGACAGTAATGATGATAACGCCCACATTTTCAAATGGAGGAGAAAAAAAGTTGTCCTTTCTGTACAATACCACATGAAAGTGGTTGGTTTTTGGCATCTAATTCATCCAGCTTCCATACACTTTACAAGAAAAACGTTGGCGGCAAATTCCGTAGCTTGCTTGATTGACATTCACGGCACCCGAGGGTCTTGTGAGATGACGCTGGCTGCTGCCAGTTCATTATTATGAAAAAATGACAGAGAGGAAGGCGAGAAACACTTTTTATTTCAACAGACTTTCGCGCCGTCCCTTCCGTCAAAACTCTAAAGGCCGACTGCACATTTCCTATCTTCACAATAAAAGCCCTGCTTCATGCTGCCTGCGCTAACAAAATAAGAGTCTCGGAAAGCTGGCGTGCACAAGTGATGTGCACGCCAGCTTTCTGAGGGATCGCTTGTGCACGCCAGTTTTCCGAGACTCTGTATTTAGTTAGCGCAGGCAGCATGAAGCAGGGCTTTTATTGTGAAGATAGGAAATGTGCAGTCGGCCTTTAGAGTTTTGACGGAAGGTACGGCGCGAGAGTCTGTTGAAATAAAAAGTGTTTCTCGCCTTCCTCTCGGTCATATTTTCATAATAATGAACTTGCAGCAGCCAGCGTCATCTCACAAGACCCTCCGGTACCGTGAATGTCATTTAAGTGACGTCTTGGTGAAGATTGATGATCACTAATTTTTAGGTCTATTTTTTTTAAAAGCCTGGCTGGAGATCGACTGACACACCCCCCGCGGTCGACTGGTAGCTCGCGATCGACGTAACGGGCACCCCTGATTTAGATCAACATTAGGAAAAAATGGAAAAAACCCAAAATATGCAATATTTTCACCCGATAACATTTTTTTAGGTGGAATATTTGAGATGATATAATAATTGGAGCCTTAATTTTGGATTTTGATTCATTATTATTTTTTGAGGAATGACACCTAAAAACGAATCACACTAAAATAATTGGGGATCCAAAAGTGTCCTACTTATTAAAGTGTTAAAAAATAAATAATACATTTTTTTTTACTGTTTTCACTTCCAAAGACATGCACCTGGGGATAGGCCCCTCCCACTTCCAAAGACATGCACCTGGGGATAGGTTGATTGGCAACACTAAATTGGCCCTAGTGTGTGAATGTTGTCTGTCTATCTGTGTTGGCCCTGCGATGAGGTGGCGACTTGTCCAGGGTGTACCCTGCCTTCCGCCCGATTGTAGCTGAGATAGGCGCCAGCGCCCCCCGCGACCCCGAAAGGGAATAAGCGGTAGAAAATGGATGGATGGATGGATGTTTTCTATTAGCACAATAATCTCGAGATCAACTTCAGATATATCCGTCAATTTAAAGTTTTATTGTTTATGTTTTGTTTGTTAGTTTTAGGCCCTTCTTTTAAAAAAAACAGCTCAGTTTTTTATACGGCAAAAAGCAAAATATGCAACATTTTCCCCCGAAAATATTTTGAAGTGGAATATTTCATGTAACGTAATCAAAGCCTTGAATAGGTCAATAATTCAAAATGACATTGAAACTGAGGAAGGACTCTCAAAAGTGTAGCAAAATAAGTCAAGGAGATTATAGAAGTGAAGTGAATTATATTTATATAGCGCTTTTCTCTAGTGACTCAAAGCGCTTTACATAGTGACACCCAATATCGAAGTTACATTTAAACCAGCGTGGGTGGCACTGGGAGCAGGTGGGTAAAGTGTCTTGCCCAAGGACACAACGGCAGTGACTAGGATGGCACGAGCGGGAATCGAACCTGCAACCCTCAAGTTGCTGACACGGCCGCTCTACCAACAGAGCTCTGCCGCCCCGTAACTTACACATCTGTGAAGGCACCATTAATGTTGAAAGGTACATACAGGTTTTGGAGCAACATAAGTTGCCATCCAAGCAACGTTATCATGGACGCCCCTGCTTATTTCAGCAAGGGGACGGCGTGGCGGGGTTGGTAGTGGCTGTGCCAGCAATCTGAGGGTTACTGGTTCAATCCCCACCTTCTACCTTCCTAGTTTACGTCCAAGGCTGGTCCTGGCAACACCCAGCTTTGAAGTGAAGTGAAGTGAATTATATTTATATAGCGCTTTTCTCTAGTGACTCAAAGCGCTTTACATAGTGACACCCAATATCTAAGTTACATTTAAACCAGCGTGGGTGGCACTGGGAGCAGGTGGGTAAAGTGTCTTGCCCAAGGACACAGCGGCAGTGACTAGGATGGCACGGGCGGGAATTGAACCTGCAACCCTCAAGTTGCTGGCACGGCCACTCTACCAACAGAGCTCTGCCGCCCCGTAACTTACACATCTGTGAAGGCACCATTAATGTTGAAAGGTACATACAGGTTTTGGAGCAACATAAGTTGCCATCCAAGCAACGTTATCATGGACGCCCCTGCTTATTTCAGCAAGGGGACGGCGTGGCGGGGTTGGTAGTGGCTGTGCCAGCAATCTGAGGGTTACTGGTTCAATCCCCACCTTCTACCTTCCTAGTTTACGTCCGAGGCTGGTCCTGGCAACACCCAGCTTTGAAGTGAAGTGAAGTGAATTATATTTATATAGCGCTTTTCTCTAGTGACTCAAAGCGCTTTACATAGTGACACCCAATATCTAAGTTACATTTAAACCAGCGTGGGTGGCACTGGGAGCAGGTGGGTAAAGTGTCTTGCCCAAGGACACAACGGCAGTGACTAGGATGGCACGAGCGGGAATCGAACCTGCAACCCTCAAGTTGCTGGCACGGCCGCTCAACCAACCGAGCTATGCCGCCCTATATGTTTCCCCCTTTTGGTGCTCATACTACCGTCTAAGTTAGCATAATTATTGGAAAGAAGCAAAGACCACCACCGACTAGGTCACCACTAAAATTTCTCTGCTTGTTTCCCTGCAGATCCCTGACAGCCAGTTGCCCTAAGAGGCCCCGCCCACTCCGCATCAACATGTCTGCCCTTGCCGCCGAACCCATCGATCATCTTCTGTCCCCCCTTCCGTCTTTCTTTCTCCGTGCTGAACGTGTAGCTTCTGCCAAATGACACTCCCACTCGTTTCCTTCCTCTCCTCCACGCGACGTGTGCACCAGCGGCTGACAGCGACGCGCGCCGAAACATTTGTGAAGCACGTCCTCCCTTCTGTTACAGCTGCTGCTCGTCTCGTTTACCAGTATTATGATTATTTATGCAGCGACGACACGTAGGGCACCACTTGAAAGTTTTGCTTGTTTTATTGCCATCTTTTTCATCCGCACTCAATAAAAAGTGAAATGTTTTTACTCTTGCCTTATTCATTTGCGGAGGAACGTGTTGTACGATGTTGGTTTTTGTCACTTTTCAGATAGGAAGACAAGTGTGTACAAATACGGATACGTCCTCTTTTCCCCAGACATGTCCTCCTTTGCCGGGCTGTCCGGGCGGGGTTTCTTAACTGCCTCAAATGCCCGGCATTTTGCGTTAAGGTTGGAAAAATGGAAAGTGTAGCTGCCATTATGATGTGCACTCATGTTTTCTAATGTCTTCAACTATACTAAGTATTTCAATGGTTGGAATCTGCACTTTTGTAAGATATACTAGTTACTATGGTCATCTAATTAGTTAGAGTTTGTATGATTTCTTGGCCATTTTTCAGAGAATGTGAATGATAACACAAAAACACCTTTCTTCCACTCATGCTTAATGGTTGTGTGAAGCTATAGATTGGCAAACAACGGTGTTTACTCTTTTGAAATCAAAATGACAAAAGAAAGTACCCAAATGACCCCGATAAAAGTTGACATACCCCAGTGACTTTGATCTGATAACATGCACAAAAGTTGACACAAACAGGTTTGAATGGCTAATCAAGGGACCAATCCTCACTTGTGACCTGTTTGTTTGTAATTAGTGAGTTTCTGGGCTTCTGACTGACCATTGCATCTTTCATCCAGTGCTGCACATATGTTTCTGGATTCTGACTCATGAGGAAGGCAAAAGAATTGTCAAAAGGATCTGCGAGAAAAGGTCATTGAACTGCATAAAACAGGAAACGGGGTATAGAAAGATATCCAAGGAATTGAGAACGCCAATCAGTAGTGTTCAAACGCTGATTAAGAAGTAGAAAATGAGGGATTCAGGTAGACCAGCAAAGATTTCAGCCACAACTGCTAGGAAAATTGTTCGAGATGCAAAGAAAAATCCACAAATAACTTCAGCTGGAATACAGGACTCTCGGAAAAATGGTGGCTGTTTCAAGTTGCACAATAAGGACGCACTTGAAGAAAAATGGGCTGCATGGTCGAGTCACCAGAAGAAAGCCATCACTCCAAATGACTTTGTTCCAGAAGTTCTGAGGCTTGTCTCTGTGCTGTTTGGTGTAATGTAAGCGGGATACTTTGTGACCTTTGCACAGAAATGGTTTTCTTCCGGCGACTCGACCATGCAGCCCATTTTTCTGGCCAAGAAATCATAAATTCCCCCAGGGTATGTCAACTTATGAGCACCACTGTATATGTCTCCGTTATCCATGGAATAACGCTGATTAAGAAGTAGAAAATGAGGGATTCAGGTAGACCAGCAAAGATTTCAGCCACAACTGCCAGGAAAATTGTTCGAGATGCAAAGAAAAATCCACAAACAACTTCAGCTGACATACAGGACTCTCTGAAAAATGGTGGTGTGGCTGTGTCAAGATGCACAATAAGGAGGCACTTGAAGAAAAATGGGCTGCATGGTCGAGCGGTTCAAAGAAAGCCGTCACTCCAAATGACTTTGTTCCAGAAGTTTTGAGGCTTGTCTCTGTGCTGTTTGGCGTAATTTAAGCGGGATACTTTGTCACATTTGCGCAGAAATGGCTTTCTTCCGGCGACTTGACCATGCAGCCCATTTTTCTGGCCAAGAAATCATAAATTCCCCCAGGGTATGTCAACTTATGAGCACGACTGTATATGTCTCCGTTATCCATGGAATAACGCTGATTAAGAAGTAGAAAATGAGGGATTCAGGTAGACCAGCAAAGATTTCAGCCACAACTGCCAGGAAAATTGTTCAAGGTGCAAAGAAAAATCCACAAATAACTTCAGCTGGAATACAAGACTCTCTGAAAAATGGCGGTGTGGCTGTTTCAAGATGCACAATAAGGAGGCACTTGAAGAAAAATGGGCTGCATGGTCGAGCGGCCAGAAGAAAGCCGTCACTCCAAATGACTTTGTTCCAGAAGTTTTGAGGCTTGTCTCTGTGCTGTTTGGCGTAATGTAAGCGGGATACTTTGTGACATTTGCACAGAAATGGCTTTCTTCCGGCGACTCGACCATGCAGCCCATTTTTCTGGCCGAGAAATCACAAATTCCCCCAGGGTATGTCAACTTATGAGCACCACTGTATATGTCTCCGTTATCCATAGGATAACGCTAATTAAGAAGTAGAAAATGAGGGATTCAGGTAGACCAGCAAAGATTTCAGCCACAACTGCCATGAAAATTGTTCGAGGTGCAAAGAAAAATCCACAAATAACTTCAGCTGGAATACAAGACTCTCTGAAAAATGGCGGTGTGGCTGTTTCAAGATGCACAATAAGGAGGCACTTGAAGAAAAATGGGCTGCATGGTCGAGCGGTTAAAAGAAAGCCGTCACTCCAAATGACTTTGTTCCAGAGGTTTTGAAGCTTGTCTCTGTGCTGTTTGGCGTAATGTAAGCGGGATACTTTGTGACATTTGCACAGAAATGGTTTTCTTCTGGCGACTCGACCATGCAGCCCATTTTTCTGGCCAAGAAATCATAAATTCCCCCAGGGTATGTCAACTTATGAGCACGACTGTATATGTCTCCCTTATCCATAGGTTTATCTACAACCCATAAAGTAGGCACGCACATCCGGATTCCCCACATGCATTGCTTCAAAACTACGGCAAGTAGTAATGTCCAAAAACATAATCGAGACGAAGCAGAAGAACGACGAAGATACAGTCATGGCGACGATGAGTAAGAAGAAGCATGCTTGCAAGCTCCAAAATGATTGCGGAAAATATTTCAGTTCATCCAGGACAGCTCGAATGTTGTAGATCAGACTTCTCCATTGAACACGGTGGAGGAATGGATATAGTCACTCTTGAACGGTCATGGAGATGACAATTGAGACCCGAAGCAAAGATGGCTATGCTGGTAGCTGCGAGCAACATCTCGTTCTCATTTCCCGGATTCAAAAATCGCTCACCGGTACTCAAATGGCAGAACAAAGGCTACTCAAATAGTGAAAGGTGAGTGTTATTTTTTTTAAAGTAACCAGCAAGTACAGATACCATGAATTGATTAACGTGGACCCCGACTTAAACAAGTTGAAAAACTTATTCGGGTGTTACCATTTAGTGGTCAATTGTACGGAATATGTACTGTACTCAAAGTAAAGCCGTTGCTCCTCCACATGGAGAGGAGCCAGATGAGGTGGTTCGGAGATCTGGTCCGGATGACACCTGAACGCCTCCCTAGGGAGGTTTTAAGGGCACGTCCAACCGGTAGGAGGCCACGGGGAAGACCCAGGACACGTTGGGAAGACTATGTCTCCCGGCTGGCCTGGGAACGCCTCGGGATCCCACGGGAGAAGTCTGGGCTTCCCTGCTTAGGCTGCTGCCCCCGCGACCCAACCTCGGATGAGCGGAAGAAGATGGATGGATGTACTGTGCAATCTACTAAAACAGTTTCAATCAATCAATCAATCAAAAACAGTACAGTTAGTACAGGGGTGTCCAAACTTTTTCCACTGAGGGCCGCACACTGAAAAATCAAAGCAAGCGGGGGCCATTTTGATATGTTTTTATTTAAAAAAAAACAATACAATATATGTGTAAAAATATACATTTAGACCTCCACTCAGGGTTGATCCCAGGGACCCTAAAGGACTTTGGTCCTAAAAATATTTAAAATTTGACATCATTTTGTATTGTTGTTATTCAAGGTATTAATTTCTAGATCAACATTAATATAAGGTTTTTAAAGATTTAAGTTGTATGCTCTTTTTGTCGAAGAAAAAAACAGTTTGTTATGGAACAAAACACAAAATATGCAATAGTTTCTCCCAATAAAATTTTAAAGTGGAATATATGAGATTATAGAATAATTGGAGCCTTAAAAATGTCAACACATATTGATTTTAATTTTTTTTTTTTTTTTTTTTTTAGCAATGACACACATACAAAAAACTGCACTAAAATTATTAGTGGATCCAAAAGTGTCCTGCTCATTAAAAATAAAAAACTTTTTTTTTTTTTTTACTGTTTACTTTAAACAGTCTTGAGATCAACTTCCGCTCCATCTGTCCATTATAACTGTTATTGTTGTTTATGTTTTTATTTTGTTATTATTAGGCCCTTCTTAGGAAAAAAAACAACTTTGTTTTTTATATGGCAAACACACAATATGCAACATTTTCCCCAAAAAATATCTCAAAGTGGAATATTTAATGTGACAAAAATATCCAAATCAAAAATATCCAAATCAAAAATATCCAAATCTATTGCTATTCTTTATAAAGTAAGACACATGCTGAATAAGACATGCCTGCATATGTTGTATTATTCTTTTATTTTTCCATATTTAACGTATTGTGTTGAAATTTGGGGAAATGTTTATAAAACAAACATAGACCCAATCATAAAACTTCAAAAAAGGGTCATTAGAATAATACACAAAGCCTGCTACTATGAACATACCAATCCCTTATTTATGAGTTCAAATGTGTTAAAATTTTCCGACGTTGTGTTTTTAAAAACAATGGAAATTATGTTTCGAGTAAAGAACAACAGCCTTCCAGCTTGTATTCGCAGGCTATTTCATTTAAGAGGAGAAAACTATAATTTACGGGGGATATCGATTTTTGAAATGGGTAAAGCGAGAACAAATATAAAATACAAATGTATTACAGTTTTAGGAGTTAAATGGTGGAACAAGCTCAGTGATGAGCTGAAGACATGCAATTCTTTGGTAAGGTTTAAGAAAACATTGAAAGGTGAAATAATTGAAAATTATAAAATATAGTCACAATTACTTTCATCCCATTGATTTTTGATTTATTTATTTTTTTATGTTGATGTTCCAGGCAATCTAATTTTCTGTGAAGGTATAGGATAGGCAAATATAAGCTTTGGCTTCAGCCTATTCCTTTTTTGGTCATTCTTTTTCTTTTCTTTTATGTGTAAATGTGCATTATTGTATACATATAACATGTACTGTAAAACTGATCACACACAATGGTTGATTGATTTGATTTGACCGAAATAAACTTATTTCATTCTTATTTCATTCATTCATTCACATTGATTTTGATTCATTATTATTTTATAAAGAAAGAAACAGCCTGCATGGCAGCTTTGTGTTATTAGAGTAAACATTGCAACATTTCTTGTCACATTTCACCTTTTTCACTTTTTTATTTTTTTAATTTTATTTTTAGAATGTGCTTAGGGCCGTTAAAAAATTACCCCCGGGCCGCACTTTGGACACCCCTGAGTTAGTAGACAACTGTGTTTTCACTACTGTGTACTGTACATACAAATATATATATATATACATATATAAGAAAAATACTTGAATTTCAGTGAATTCTAGCTATAAATATACTCCTCTCCTAAACCCGGCTCCGCCCACCCTCTTAACTCCGCCCATGCCCCGCCCACTAAGTGGAAGGACTTCCATCCATCAATTTTGGCGCCTATCTCAGCTTGTTGTTATTAACTCTTGCATGCAATAACGTAAAATGTCCACTAAATGGTGCTGTTTCTTGTATTTTCAACATTGTGACGTCATTGCCATTTAAACAGTCTATTTGTGCTTAAATACCAACGCAACCACAATTCTTAATTTATGTTGTTAAAAAAATATATAGACATTATTGTAAACGCTTTTATTGTTAACATGTCGGGTGTGGCATTGCTTCAGGAGAAATAAATAAATAAATAAATAAATAAAAAAAGCAAAAGACTCCAATACTATAGTGGAGCTGCTGTCCATTAGGACCCAAAGGAGAGTCCGTGGTGCGTTCATGACCGGGAATTATCAGTACATCATAAATAACTGCTGGCAGGACTGTATCTCTGCACCCGACTTGCTTCTCCCACCACATTCCTGCACCGGTGGGATGATTGGAGCGGCTCCTAATGATGTATGACGTGCTTGCATGTATAAAGTGTGCTGGGTTCAGCCGGCACCACTCCCCCTCCACCCCTGTGGGGTTTGCAAAGAGTGCCACGTAGTCCACCAGACTGTGTGTGTGTGTGTGTGTGTGTGTGTGTGTGTGTGTGTGTGTGTGTGTGTGTGTGTGTGTGTGTGTGTGTGTGTGTGTGTGTGTGTGTGTGTGTGTGTGTGTGTGTGTGTGTGTGTGCGCGCCTGCACAGTGCTCCAAGAGTAATGGAAACCCAGCATTTATGAAAGAGGAGGAAATATTTGAATTATCTCAGTCTGCTACACAACTTTAGCCGAGACACTTGTGTAATATATTTAGTTTGGCTACAAAAGCAAGGGTGAAAAACCTTGCATTTGAATAAAATGAGACAAACAAAAAAACAATATTAGCACCGCCCCATTAGGAGGGAGAGTACATCCATTTGTTGTAAAGCTGTCTAAAATGACTAAAATTGAAGTTTAACAATGTTTTCTACAAAAAGAAAGAGTAAGTAGAAACAATAGCACTGTGAAAGAGAGCCGAGCTACACTGCAAAAAGTCAGTGTTCAAAAACAAGAAAAAAAATTAAAGCTGCAAGCAGCGATGGACGGGGCCAACTTTTGCTGGTGTTTCCTGCCTTTAGCCATTCAACATATCTTTACCTTCACGTTACCTACCTTCCCTGCATCCTGGGGTCACACTGCTTCTTTCTGTCACCCAAAATGTTTGAAAAAAGTTGACGGGTTTGATTTGGAGAGGTAAGTGCCAACTTCCTGTTGATTTTTGCTGAAGGATGTCAATTATAAAAATGTAGGTCTAAGTGAGACCTACATAGAGGTTTTTGTTTCATGTCCCTACAACATTCCTACCGGAAGTTACAAGCCGTTTTGTCTGTGTTTTCTTCCTAGGAGCAGTTTTGTCTGTGTTTTATTCCTAGGGGGCGCTAGAGTGCAATTAAGAGTTTTGGGGTTTGGTTTTCATAAGATCGCAAATTTCCCCAGTCCTGATGTGTGTGTCCAGTTTGGTGAGTTTTGAAGCATTTTAAGGGGGTCAAATTACAGATCAAAGAGGCAAAAATTACATTTTTTAGGGAAACTTTGCGCAGGGGTTCTTTGAAGGCGCATAAAATCAAAACGGGAGAAGTTATTTTAACTCTTTTGATAAATTTTAATCCGAAGAGTTCAGTCTCTCTCATGTGCGAGTTTGAAGCCAACACGACAAACGCACCCAGAGGAGATAATGTTTGAAAAAAGGTGACGGGTTTTCACAAAACTTTTGATTTGGAGGGGTAATTTACAACTTCCTGTTGATTTTTGCTGAAGGATGTCAATTATTAAAATGTAGGTCTAAGTGAGACCTACATAGAGGTTTTTGTTTCATGTCTTTCCGACATTCCCACCGGAAGTTACAAGCCATTTTGCCTGTGTTTTCTTCCTAGGAGCAGTTTTGTCTGTGTTTTATTCCTAGGGGGCGCTAGAACACAATTAAGAGTTTTGGGGTTTGTTTTTTATAAGATCGCAATTTTCGCCAGTCCTGATGTGTGTGTCCAGTTTGGTGAGTTTTGAAGCATTTTAAGGGGGTCGAATTACAGATCAAAGAGGCAAAAATTTAATTTTTTAGGAAACTTTGCGCAGGGGTTCTTTGATGGCGCATAAAATCAGAACAGGAGAAGTTATTTGAACTCTTTTGGTACATTTTAATCAGAAGAGTTCAATTTCTCTCCTGTGTAAGTTTGACGCCAACACAACAAACGCGCTCAGAGGAGATAATGTTTGAAAATAGGTGACGGGTTTTTACAAAACATTTGTTTTGGAGGGGTAATTTCCAACTTCCTGTTGAATTTTGCTGAAGGATGTCAATTATTAAAATGTAGGTCTAAGTGAGACCTACATAGAGGTTTTGTTTCATGTCTTTCCGACATTCCCATCGGAAGTTACAGGCCGTTTTGTCTGTTTACTTCCTAGGAGCAGTTTTGTCTGTGTTTTATTCCTAGGGGGCGCTAGAGCGCAATTTAGAGATTTGGGGTTTGGTTTTTATAATATCGCAATTTCCCCAGTCCTGATGTGTGTGTCCAGTTTGGTGAGTTTTGAAGCATTTTAAGGGGGTCAAATTACAGATCAAAGAGGCAAAAATTAAATTTTTTAGGAAACTTTGCGCAGGGGTTCTTTGATGGCGCATAAAATCAGAACAGGAGAAGTTATTCGAACTCTTTTGATAAATTTTAATCAGAAGAGTTTGATTCCGTCTCTGTTTTATTCCTTGCCTCTTGTCTTGTTTAACCGATGTCATCAATGTTTGAACCTGGCAGTTATGTTCTTGACTCTGATAGTATGCGTGTTTTAGCACTTTGTGAAAATGTTTTTGTTCTTCGAAGTGTGTTATATAAACAGAGTGGATCGGAAAACAAGCGGTGCGTCTGCAAGCCGAACACAGGAGAGGAAATGTGAGCCAGATGTTTGACCAAGTGACGGGACTTGGAATAACTTTATGGTCAATTTAGCAGCGTGAGAGCAAAAGGAGCCACTTTCCTACTTTACTCATTTGTTTTGTTATGCTTTCTCTGCCGTGGTCCTCACCGCAAAGGGATCTGTCGACAGACTGCATCGTGGGAAGTTGTACTTTTTTAATAATGACTTGTGCAGAAGGATTATTACAACATGCTGGAATATTCCCCTACACTAGCAAGGTCTTGGCAGTTTTTTTTTTTTTAATCCAGCACATGCTGGATGGTTTATGGACTGATGCGAGAAGGAAAGTGGGCCGACGCAGGAGCCCTGTGGAACGCCAGATGATATTTGGTTTTGTCCTGCCAGTTCTGTGAATTGATACAAATTCCTTTCAAACGGCCCCCCTGACAAAAAAAAAAAAAAAGAGTTTGGACCCGAGGTGGATTCCAGCAACAAAAAGAACTTGGCTAATTCCTTGCAGATGTGCGGAGGGAATGTGGCGCTGCCTGGGAGGAGAAAGTGGAAGAAATGTGAGTTACGAGCAAGGAAGAAAAAAAACAAAACGAAAAAAAAACATCAGTGACCCGGTTCAGTTGGATCCGACTCGGTCTGTCTGACTACGTTATGTACTCATCATGCAAAGTGTTCCTTTTTTTTTTTTTAGTTTTTTTTTATAAATATCACGCTCTAAAGCAGAGGTGACCAACCTTTTTGAAACCAAAAGCTACTTCTTGGGTGCTGATTTATGCGAAGGGCTACCAGTTTGATACACACTTAAATAAATTGCCAGAAATTTGCTCAATTTACCTTTAATGAGTAAATCTATATATACAAACCCCGTTTCCATATGAGTTGGGAAATTGTGTTAGATGTAAATATAAACAGAATACAATGATTTGCAAATATTTTTCAACCCATATTCAGTTGAATATGCTACAAAGACAACATATTTGATGTTCAAACTCATAAACATTATTTTTTTTTGCAAATAATCATTAACTTTAGAATTTAATGCCAGCAACACGTGGCAAAGAAGTTGGGAAAGGTGGCAATAAATACCGATAAAGTTGAGGAATGCTCATCAAACACTTATTTGGAACATCCCACAGGTGTGCAGGCTAATTGGGAACAGGTGGGTGCCATGATTGGGTATAAAAACAGCTTCCCCAAAAAATGCTCAGTCTTTCACAAGAAAGGATGGGGCGAGGTACACCCCTTTGTCCACAACTGCGTGAGCAAATAGTCAAACAGTTTAAGAACAACGATTCTCAAAGTGCAATTGCAAGAAATTTAGGGATTTCAACATCTACGCTCCATAATATCATCAGAAGGTTCAGAGAATCTGGAGAAATCGCTCCACGTAAGCGGCATGGCCGGAAACCAGCATTGAATGACCGTGACCGTGACCTTCGATCCCCCGTATAAAAAAAACGACGTCAATCTCTAAAGGATATCACCACATGGGCTCAGGGACACTTCAGAAAACCACTGTCACTAAATACAGTTCGTGGCTACATCTTAAAGTTAAAGCTCTAGTTAAAGCTCTACTATGCAAAGCGAAAGTCAGTTATCAACAACATCCAGAAACGCAGCCGGCTTCTCTGGGCTCGAGATAATCTAAGATAGACTGATGCCAAATGGAAAAGTGTTCAGTGGTCTGAAGAGTCCACATTTCAAAATTTTGGGGGAAATATTCGACATCGTGTCATCCGGACCAAAGGGGAAGCGAACCATCCAGACTCTTATTGACGCAAAGTTGAAAAGCCAGCATCTGTGATGGTATGGGGGTGCATTAGTGCCCAAGGCATGGGTAACTTACACATCTGTGAAGGCACCATTAATGCTGAAAGGTACATACAGGTTTTGGAACAACATATGCTGCCATCCAAGCGCCGTCTTTTTCATGGACGCCCCTGCTTATTTCAGCAAGACAATGCCATGCCACATTCAGCACGTGTTACAACAGCGTGGCTTCGTAAAAAAAGAGTGCAGGTACTTTCCTGGCCCGCCTGCAGTCCAGACCAGTCTCCCATGGAAAATGTGTGGTGCATTATGAAGCGAAAAATACGACAGCGGAGACCCCGGACTGTTGAACGACTGAAGCTCTACATAAAACAAGAATGGGAAAGAATTCCACTTTCAAAGCTTCAATAATTAGTTTCCTCAGTTCCCAAACATTTATTGAGTGTTGTTAAAAGAAAAGGTGATGTAACACAGTGGTGAACATGCCCTTTCCCAACTACTTTGGCACGTGTTGTAGCCATGAAATTCTAAGTTAATTATTATTTGCAAAAAATAAAAGAAAGAGTATGAGTTTGAACATCAAATATGTTGTCTTTGTAGCATATTCAACTGAATATGGGTTGAAAATGATTTGCATATCATTGTATTCTGTTTATATTTACAACTAACACAATTTCCCAACTCATATGGAAACGGGGTTTGTATAAAAAAAATGGCTATTTCTGTCTGTCATTCCGTCGTACATTTTTTTTGTAGAGAATAAATGATGAAAAGAACACTTAATTGAACGGTTTAAAGAGGAGAAAACACGAAAAAAATGAAAATTTAATTTTTATACATAGTTTATCTTCAATTTTGACTCTTTAAAATTCAAAATTCAACCAAAAAAAAAAGAAGAGAAAAACTAGCTAATTCGAATGTTTTTGAAAACATTTTAAAAAAGAACATCATTAGTAAATTTTTCTTGATTAAGATTAATTTTAGAATTTTGCTGACATATTTTAAATAGGTTAAAATCCAATCTGCACTTTGTTAGAATATATAACAAATTGGACCAAGCTATATTTCTAACAAAGACAAATAATTATTTCTTCTACATTTTTCAGAACAAAAATTTTAAAAGAAATTCAAAAGACTTTGGAATACGAATTAAATTTGATTCTACAGATTTTCTAGATTTGCCAGAATAATTTTTTTGAATTTTAATCATAATAAGTTTGAAGAAATATTTCACAAATATTCTTCGTGGAAAAAACAGAAGCTAAAATGAAGAATTAAATTAAAATGTATTTATTATTCTTTACAATTAAAAAAAAAATACTTGAACATTGATTTAAATTGTCAGGAAAGAAGAGGAAGGAATTTAAAAGGTAAAAAGGTATATGTGTTTAAAAATCCTAAAATCATTTTTAATGTATTTTTTTCTCTAAAATTGTCTTTCTGAAAGTTATAAGCAAAGTAGAAACATAAATGAATTTATTTAAACAAGTGAAGACTAAATTTTTTTAAATAATTTCTTGAATTGAGTTTTGTCTCTCTTAGAATTAAAAATGTCCAGCAAAGCGAGACCAGCTTGCTAGTAAATAAATACAATTTAAAAAATGGAGGCGGCTCACTGGTAAGTGCTGCTATTTGAGCTATTTTTAGAACAGGCCAGCGGGCGACTCATCTGGTCCTTACGGGCGACCTGGTGCCCGCGGGCACCGCGTTGGTGACCCCTGGTCTAAAGCGTCCGGCCAATAAAAGCAGAATGCTTTAGTCGGATTCATTCACAAGTGCACTTTAGCTGCAGGCTCCCTTCTGGACGCTCGGTCTGCAAATGTGCAATTATGAGGCACAAACGTATTTTTATCTCTGCGCGTGTGAACAGAGTCCAAAAAGTTCTGAAGGGAAGGGGAAGGCAGTTTTTTTGGACGCGTCCCTGGCTCCGTTTGGCGTGAAGTCAGGGCCCGCAGCTTACACAAGACCGACACGCGGCCTCACGTGACGCTGGAGGACCGCGTTGTCATCTGAGAACCGGGAGGAACGCTACCGTTAACCCTTCACAGGACACATATCAGCCTCTTCTCAGTTTTCCGATGAGGTCTACCCCACCCCAGCAGACGCTACAGGGTGCTGAAAGTGGGCACAAATAGACTAAAAAAACAGTTTTTACCCAAGAGCCATAGTGAGTGAGCACAATGTGTCCGTCATGTCCTCATGTGTCATGTCTTTGTATTTACCCGGACTATAATGGGAATTAATCATACTTGCCAACACTCCCGAATTTCAGTTCCCCTCCCGAAAATCTCCCAGGGAAACCATTCGGACAACAATATTGGGGCCATGCCTTTAGGTACTGCATTTAGCGTCCTCTACAACCTGTCATCACGTCCGCTTTTCATCCATACAAACAGCGTCCCGGCCCCAGTGACATAATAATACTTAGTCAACAGCCATACAGGTCACACTGAGGGTGGCTATATAAACAGCTTGAGCACTGTTAAAAATATGCGCCACACGGTGAACCCACACCAAACAAGAATGACAAACACATTTCGGGAGAACATCCGCACCGTAACACAACATAAACACAACAAAACAAATACCCAGAACCCCTTGCAACACTAACTCTTCCAGGACGGTACAATATACACCCCCCGCTACAACTTTAACACTGTTACAAATATGCGCCACGCTGTTAACCCACACCAAACAAGAATGACAAATACATTTTGGGAGAACATCCGCACCGTAACAAAACATAAACACAACAAAACAAATACCAAGAACCCCTTGCAACACTAACTCTTCCAGGACGGTACAATATACACCCCCCGCTACAACTTTAACACTGTTACAAATATGCGCCACGCTGTTAACCCACACCAAACAAGAATGACAAACACATTTCGGGAGAACATCCGCACCGTAACACAACATAAACACAACAGAACAAATACCCCGCACTAACTCTTCCGGGATGCTACAATATACACCCCCCGCTACAACTTTAACACTGTTACAAATATGCGCCACGCTGTTAACCCACACCAAACAAGAATGACAAACACATTTCGGGAGAACATCCGCACAGTAATACAGAATAAACACAACAGAACAAATACCCAGAACCCCTTGCAGCACTAACTCTTCCGGGATGCTACAATATACACCCTCTGTTAACTCCCAACCCCGACCCCATCTCCCGAATTCGGAGGTCTCAAGGTTGGCAAGTATGGTCGGATAGGAGAGTCGGAAACGGTCCTTCCTCAGTGGCCCGAAGTACCCAGTGTAAAGAATTTCAACAATTCATTTTTTTTTCAATAGTTAAGTTTCAAAATCAATGGGTAGACTATTTATCGTCTAGGTCAGGGCGCCCATTACGTCGATCGCGAGCTACCGATCGATGGCTTCAGTTGATCGCATACTTGCCAACCCACCCCATTTTCCTGGGAGACTCCCGAATTTCAGTTCCCCTCCCGAAAAATATCCCGGGGCAACCATTGTCTCCAATTTCTCACGAGTTCTACCCGGACAACAATATTGGGGCCATGCCTTTAGGCACTGCATTTAGCGTCCTCTACAACCTGTCATCACGTCCGCTTTTCCTCCATACAAACAGCGTGCCGGCCCCAGTCACATAATAATGCAAGGCATACTTGCTCAACAGCCATACAGGTCACACTGAGGGTGGCCGTACAAACAACCTTAACACTGTTACAAAAATGCGCCACACTGTGAACTCACACCAAACAAGAATGACAAACACATTTCGGGAGAACATCCGCACCGTAACACAACATAAACACAACAAAACAAATACCCAGAACTCCTTGCAACACTAACTCTTCCAGGACGGTACAATATACACCCCCCGCTACAACTTTAACACTGTTACAAATATGCGCCACGCTGTTAACCCACACCAAACAAGAATGACAAACACATTTCGGGAGAACATCCGCACAGTAATACAGAATAAACACAACAGAACAAATACCAAGAACCCCTTGCAGCTCTAACTCTTCCAGGACGCTACAATTTACACCCCCCGCTACAACTTTAACACTGTTACAAATATGCGCCACACTGTGAACTCACACCAAACAAGAATGACAAACACATTTCGGGGGAACATCCGCACCGTAACACAACATAAACACAACAGAACAAATACCCAGAACCCCTTGCAGCACTAACTCTTCCGGGACGCTACAATATACACCCCCTGTTACCCCACAACCCCGACCTCATCTCCCGAATTCGGAGGTCTCAAGGTTGGCAAGTATGGTCAGAGAGGAGAGTCGGAAACGGTCCTTCCTCAGTGGCCCGAAGTACCCAGTGTAAAGAATTTCAACAATTCATTTTTTTTTCAATAGTTAAGTTTCAAAATCAATGGGTAGACTATTTATCGTCTAGGTCAGGGGCGCCCATTACGTCGATTGCGAGCTACCGATCGATGGCTTCAGTTGATCGCATACTTGCCAACCCACCCGATTTTCCCGGGAGACTCACGAATTTCAGTTCCCCTCCCTAAAAATCTCCGGGGGCAACCATTGTTTCCAATTTCTCACGAGTTCTACCCGGACAACAATATTGGGGGCGTGCCTTCAGGCACTGCATTTAGCGTCCTCTACAACCTGTCGTCACCTCCGCTTTTTATCCGTACAAACAGCGTGCCGGCCCCAGTCACATAATACATGCGACACACACAAGCGAATGCAAAGCATACTTGGTCAACAGCCATACAGGTCACACTGAGGGTGGCCATATAAACAACTTGAACACTGTTGAAAATATGCGCCACACGGTGAACCCACACCAAACAAGAATGACAAAAACATTTCGGGAGAACATCCGCACTGTAACACAACATAAACACAACAAAACAAATACCCAGAACCCCGTGCAGCACTAACTCTTCCGGGACACTACAATTTACACCACTCGCTACAACTTTAACACTGTTACAAATATGCGCCTAACGGTGAACCCGCACCAAACTTGAATGACAAACACATTTCGAGAAAACATCTGCACCGTAATACAACATAAACACAACAGAACAAATACCTAGAAGCCCTTGCAGCACTAACTCCTTCAGGACGCTACAATATACACCCCCTGCTACAACTTTAACACTGCGGTGCCTCACTGTGAACCCGCACTAAACAAGAATGACTAACACATTTCGGGAAAACATGCACCGTAACACAACATAAACACAACAGAACAAATACCTAGAAGCCTTTGCAGCACTAACTCTTCCAGGATGCTACAATATACACCCCCCGCTACAACTTTAACACTGTTACAAATATGCGCCACACTGTGAACCCACACCAAGCAAGAATGACAAACACATTTCGGGAGAACATCCGCACCGTAATACAACATAAACACAACAGAACAAATACCAAGAACCCCTTGCAGCTCTAACTCTTCCAGGACGCTACAATTTACACCCCCCGCTACAACTTTAACACTGTTACAAATATGCGCTACACTGTGAACCCACACCAAACAAGAATGACAAACACATTTCGGGAGAACATCCACACCGTAACACAACATAAACACAACAGAACAAATACCAAGAATCCCTTGCAGCACTAACTCTTTCAGGACGCTACCATATACACCCCCCCTTCATGCATCCATTTCCTACCGCTTGTCCCGTTTGGGGTCGCTGGAGCCTATCTCAGCTGTATTCAGGCGGAAGGCGGGGTCAACCATGGACAAGTCGCCACCTCATCACAGCAAACAAATGTGTGGTTTTTCCATTTACAATAATACACCGTTAAAAACAAGATTTTACAGTAAAAATATGGCAGATCAGTCAACAGAATTTTAAAGCAAAATATTTGTATTTATTTTTTTAAATTTACAGTAATTGTCTGTAAAGAACAACGTAACATTTTTTGTTATTTTTATTAATTTAATGGTTACTTTGCTGTATATTCATAAGTCAAGCAGATATGGAAGTATTTATTTTAATTTTAACAAAAACATGTTTTTAAAGTATGATAATGTACTGTAATATGTTTTGCACAACAGGGCAATGTTTTTGTGGAAAAAAATGTAAAAGTAGGACAAAATGAAGGAGGATAAATCTCCTGTGCTAACATTACACGTTTAACTTATCCGTCGGAGATAAACTAAATGATTTTAAGACCAGGGCGGCCTTATCTTGCCAGGGGCGTGTCAGAAGTGACTTCATGTCCATGAGGAAGGTTTTTTTCCCCCTTGGTGGCGTCTTGAAGCGACCGCATGAGCGCCTCTTGTCTGCAAAGTGGAGCAAAACAACAAGTGAGATCATTTTTTTAATCACTTGTGGTGCTCCTGGATACAAATGCTCTCTCATTCTTGCATAATTAGGGGATTCATTAAGAAAAATGGCTGTTGAAAAATTTTTAATAAAAATTTAAAATTGATAAAAATGTTAATATTTTCCCTTCATAACACAATTTGAAAAAATGTTTACTAAAAAAATTATTTATTTACTTTAATTTTTTTTTTAGAAACTAAATCTAAAATATTAAAAAAATAAATATACAGTAGCACTTGACTTGAAGCTAATTTCCTCGTAAGAAACCATGTAATAGCCATTTCTTCATAGCGGAATGAAAATAAAATATATATATATATATTGTAATAAAAAAAATTTTTTAATAAAAAATAAAATGAAAAACCAAATATAAAATATTTACTAAAATACATACTAAAACTGAAGTTATTTTCCTTGTGAGAAATCACATAATCGCCATCACTTCATAACAATGGGGAAAAAAATGAAAATACACATTTTGATTAAAAAAAATGGTTTTTAATTAAAAATAAAATTAAAAAAACTAAATGTAATATATATATATATATATAAAAAGAAAATAAATATGCAATAGAACTCCAAATGGAAGTGTGCTAAAACTGAAGCTATTTTCCGCGTGAGAAATCATGTAGTCGCCATTACTTCATAACACAATGAAAACATATATATATATATATATATATATAAATTTGAAAAATATGTTTGATTAAAAATAAAATAAAAATAGAAATATATATATATATATAAAGAAAATAAATATGAAGCAGCACTCCAAATGGAAGTTTACTAAAACAGAAACAATTTTTTTTTGTAAGAAATCATGTAATTGCCATTCTTTCATAAAACAATTTTAAAATATTTTCACTAAACATTTTAATATTTTTTTTATTAAAAAAAAAAGTAAATATAAATATTTTAAAAAAACCTGAAACTAATTTCCTTGTAAGAACTCATGTAGTAGCCATTACTTCATAACACAATGAAAATATATATATATATATACTTTAATTAAAAAAAAGTGTTTAATCAAAAATAAAATAAAAAATGAAATATCAAATATTTACTAAAATATATACTAAAACTGAAGTTATTTTCCTTGTAAGAAATCATGTAATCGCCATTACTTCACAACAATGGGGAAAAAAATGAAAATACAAATTTTTATTCAAAAATGGTTTTGAATTAAAAGTAAAATAAAAAAACTAAATGTAAAATATATATACATAAAAAGAAAATAAATATGCAATAGCACTCCAAATGGAAGTGTGCTAAAACTGAAGCTATTTTCCTCGTAAGAAATCATGTAATCGCCATTACTTCATAACACAATGAAAACATATATATATATATATATATATATATATATATATATATATATATATATATAAAAAGAAAATTAATATATGTATATATATATATATATATATATAAAATGTATATATATATATATATATATAAAATTTATATATATATGTATATATATATATATATATATTACACATTACACAATTTTAAAATATTTTTACTAAAAATGTTTATTATTATTTTTAATTAAAAACAAAATATGAAATATTAAAAAAATATATAGTAGCACTTGACATAGAAGTGTACTAAAACTGAAACTAATTTCCTTGTAAGAAATCATGTAGTAGCCATTACTTCATAACACAATGAAAAAAAAAATATATATACTTTAATTTAAAAAAAGTGTTTAATTAAAAATAAAATAAAAAATGAAATATCAAATATTTACTAAAATATATACTAAAACTGAAGTTATTTTCCTTGTAAGAAATCATGTGATCGCCATTACTTCATAACACAATGAAAACATTTATATATATATATATATATATATATATATATATATATATATATATATATATATATATATATATATATATACATATAAAGAAAATAAATATGAAGTAGCACTCCAAATGAAAGTTTACTAAAACAGAAACAATTTTTTTTGTAGGAAATCATGTAATTGCCATTCCTTTATTACACAATCTTAAAATATTTTTACTAAAAATGTTTATTATTATTTTTAATAAAAAACAAAATATAAAACATTTAAAAAATATATGTATACAGTAGCACTTGACATAGAAGTGTACTAAAACTGAAACTAATTTCCTTGTAAGAAATCATGTAGTAGCCATTACTTCATAACTCAATGAAAATATATATATATATATACTTTAATAAAAAAAAAGTGTTTAATTAAAAATAAAATATCAAATATTCACTAAAATATATATTCTAAAACTGAAGTTATTTTCCTTGTAAGAAATCATGTGATCACCATCGCTTCATAACAATGGGGAAAACATTTTTAAAATACAAATTTTAATTTGAAAAATTGTTTTTATTTTGAAAGTAACATAAAAAAACTAAATGTACAATATATATAGAAAAAGAAAATAAATATGGAATAGCACTCCAAATGGAAGTGTACTAAAACTGAAGCTATTTTCCTTGAAATAAATCACTTCATAATAAGATTTAAAACATTTTTTACAAAAAAATGTAATTTTTTTATTAAAACAAACAAACAAAAAAAATTTATATAAAAAATATTTAAAAAAAATAAATATACAGTAGCACTCCACATGGAAGTGGACTAAAAGTGAAGCTATTTTCCTCCTAAAAAAATCATGTAAATCTAATTGTTCGGTCCTACACACTCAAAATTAGGAAGACAAAACATTTGATGTAGTTTTACATGCAGAAAACTATTAAAAAAAATATGAATAAAATTTCCAAGATTCGACATCAATTTTATCTTTAATGAAGACGGATTGCGAGCGGCATGACCCCAGGACGCAGAGACAGCAGGCAGAGAGCAAATCCCAAGAAACTAAGCCCTTTCAGGTGTGCAGCAGGTGTGATGTCGCCCACATTTTTTACGTTAGCTCCCTCATGAAGCATCAAAGGCAACATCGGGCACTATTAAAGTCAGCACTGCGAGCCTTAACTGCAAACCTCCGTGAACAAGCAATTTTATTGGATTTTTTTTCTGGGGGGGGAAAAAAAAAAAAAAAAAAACGACGGAAATTAACGATTTGGCAGAAAAGTTGTGGGTTTTTCGCAAACTAGTTTGAAGGTGGCCTCAAGATGGCGGGGGGGGGGGGGGGGGGGGGGGGGGCACCACAGCCGGGGCGCCAATGGGCGAGCAGTAAATGAGTGAATGTTAATGGCTTGCAGGTGCTCGTTGCGAGCTCAGCTCTTCAATTTGCTTCCTTGCCACTGGCTTCCTTTCGCCTTTTATCAAAACCATCAAGCAGGCCGCTTTGAGGGGGGAAAAAAAGTCCTTCTGGGCCCGTGCAGACATTTTGCAGGGATCACGTGAAGACCAGAGGGAGTTCTGAGGAAGAATGGACAACAATGTGGAGACACACTATAGTGCCAAAAGTATTTGACTCACATATGAACTTCAAGTGCCTTAAATATGATGTGGGTCCACCTTCAATTCACTTCAATTCTTCTGCAAAGGCTGTCCACAAGGTTGCGGAGTGTCTTTATAGGGACTTTCCACCATTCTTCCAAAAGCTGATGTTGGTGGAGAAGGTCTGTCCGTCAGTCTCCGTTCTAATTCATCCCAATGGTGTTCTATCAGGTTCAGGTTAGGACTCTGTGCAGGCCAGTCAAGTTGCCTATTATCTGAAATGTCAAAGCTCTTTCACCAAGCACCACCTCCAAAAAAACTTGTCTGTCCAAGTAGTGAAGTGAATTATATTTATATAGCACTTTTCTCTAGACACTCAACGTGCTTTACATTGTGAAACCCCTTACCTACATCATGAAGTTACACTATATTGCCAAAAGTATTTGACTCACATTTGAACTTGAAGTGCCTTCAATATGATTTTGCAGCTATTACAGCTTCAATTCTTCCGGGAAGGCTGTCCACAAGGTTGCGGAGTGTGTTTATAGGAATTTTCCACCATTCTTCCAAAAGCTGATGTCGGTGGAGAAAGCCTGTCTCTCAGTCTCTGTTCTAACTCATCCCAAAAGTGTTCTATCATGTTCAGGTTAGGACTCTGTGCAGGCCAGTCAAGTTGCCTATTATCTGAAATGTCAAACCTTTTTCACCAAACACCACCTCAGGAAAAAAAACTTGTCTCTCCAAGTAGTGAAGTGAATTATATTTATATAGCACTTTTCTCTGGACACTCAAAGTGTTTTACATTGTGAAACCCCTTACCTACATCATGAAGTTACACTGTATTGCCAAAAGTATTTGACTCACATTTGAACTTGAAGTGCCTTAAATATGATGTGGGTCCACTTTTTGCAGCTATAACAGCTTCAATTCTTCTGGGAAGGCTGTCCACAAGGTTGCGGAGTGTGTTTATAGGAATTTTCCACCATTCTTTCAAAAGCGCATTGGTGAAATATTGGTGGAGAAAGCCTGGCGCTCAGTCTCCGTTCTAACTCATCCCAAAGGTGTTATATCATGTTCAGGTTAGGACTCTGTGCAGGCCAGTCAAGTTGCCTATTATCTGAAATGTCAAACCTTTTTCACCAGGCACCACCTCAAAAAAAAACTTGTCTCTCCAAGTGGAGAAGTGAATTATATTTATATAGCGCTTTTCTCTAAACACTCAAAGTGCTTTACATTGTGAAACCCCTTACCTACATCATGAAGTTACACTATATTGCCAAAAGTATTTGACTCACATTTGAACTTGAAGTGCCTTCAATATGATTTTGCAGCTAATACAGCTTCAATTTTTCCGGGAAGGCTGTCCACAAGGTTGCGGAGTGTGTTTAAAGGAACTTTCCACCATTCTTCCAAAAGCTGATGTTGGTGGAGAAGGTCTGTCTCGCAGTCTCAATTCTAACTCATCCCAAAGGAATTCTATCAGGTTCAGGTTAGGACTCTGTGCAGGCCAGTCAAGTTGCCTATTATCTGAAATGTCAAACCTCTTTCACCAAGCACCACCTCCAAAAAAACTTGTCTGTCCAAGTAGTGAAGTGAATTATATTTATATAGCACTTTTCTCTAGACACTCAAAGTGATTTACATTGTGAAACCCCTTATCTACATCATGAAGTTACACTATATTGCCAAAAGTATTTGACTCACATATGAACTTGAAGTGCCTTCAATGTTATGAGGGTCCACTTTTTGCAGCTATTACAGCTTCAACTCTTCTGCAAAGGCTGTCCACAAGGTTGCGGAGTGTCTTTATAGGAATTTTCCACCATTCTTCCAAAAGCTGATGTCGGTGGAGAAAGCCTGGCGCTCAGTCTCTGTTCTAACTCATCCCAAAAGTGTTCTATCATGTTCAGGTTAGGACTCTGTGCAGGCCAGTCAAGTTGCCTATTATCTGAAATGTCAAACCTTTTTCACCAAACACCACCTCAGGAAAAAAACCTTGTCTCTCCAAGTAGTGAAGTGAATTATATTTATATAGCACTTTTCTCTAGACACTCAAAGTGCTTTACAATGTGAAACCCCTTACCTACATCATGAAGTTACACTATATTGCCAAAAGTATTTGACTCACATTTGAACCTGAAAGTGCCTTCAATATGATTTTGCAGCTATTACAGCTTAAAATTTTCCGGGAAGGCTGTCCACAAGGTTGCGGAGTGTCTTTATAGGAATTTTCCACCATTCTTCCAAAAGCTGATGTCGGTGGAGAAAGCCTGTCTCTCAGTCTCCGTTCTAACTCATCCCAAAGGTGTTCTATTAGGTTCAGGTTAGGACTCTGTGCAGGCCAGTCAAGTTGCCTATTATCTGAAATGTCAAGCCTTTTTCACCAAGCACCACCTCAGGAAAAAAAACTTGTCTCTCCAAGTAGTGAAGTGAATTATATTTGAATTATATTTATATAGCGCTTTTCTCTGGACACTCAAAGTGATTTACATTGTGAAACCCCTTACCTACATCATGAAGTTACACTATATTGCCAAAAGTATTTGACTCACATTTGAACTTCAAGTGCCTTCAATATGATTTTGCAGCTATTACAGCTTCAACTATTCTGCAAAGGCTGTCCACAAGGTTGCGGAGTGTGTTTAAAGGAATTTTCCACCATTCTTCCAAAAGCTGATGTTGGTGGAGAAGGTCTGTCTCTCGGTCTCCGTTCTAATTCATCCCAAAGGTGTTCTATCGTGTCCAGGTTAGGACTCTGTGCAGGCCAGTCAAGTTGCCTATTATCTGAAATGTCAAACCTTTTTCACCAGGCACCACCTAAAAAAAAAACTTGTCTCTCCAAGTGGAGAAGTGAATTATATTTATATAGCGCTTTTCTCTAAACACTCAAAGTGCTTTACATTGTGAAACCCCTCACCTACATCATGAAGTTACACTGTATTGCCAAAAGTATTTGACTCACATTTGAACTTGAAGTGCCTTTAATATGATTTTGCAGCTATTAAAGCTTCAATTTTTCCGGGAAGGCTGTCCACAAGGTTGTGGAGTGTCTTTATGGGAACTTTCCACCATTCTTCCAAAAGCTAATGTTGGTGGAGAAGGTCTGTCTCGCAGTCTCCGTTCTAATTCATCCCAAAAGTGTTCTATCGGGTTCAGGTTAGGACTCTGTGCAGGCCAGTCAAGTTGCCTATTATCTGAAATGTCAAACCTCTTTCACCAAGCACCACCTCCAAAAAAAACTTGTCTCTCCAAGTAGTGAAGTGAATTATATTTATATAGCGCTTTTCTCTAGACAGTCAAAGTGCTTTACATTGTGAAACCCCTTACCTACATCATGAATTTACACGATATTGCCAAAAGTATTTGACTCACATTTGAACTTCAAGTGCCTTAAATATGATGTGGGTCCACTTTTTGCAGCTACTACAGCTTCAATTCTTCCGGGAAGGCTGTCCACAAGGTTGCGGAGTGTGTTTATAGGAATTTTCCACCATTCTTCCAAAAGCGCATTGGTGAGATATTGGTGGCTAAGGTCTGGCTCTTAGTCTCCGTTCTTATTCATCCTAAAGGTGTTCTATCGGGTTCAGGTCAGGACTCTGTGCAGGCCAGTCAAGTTCATCCACACCACACTCTGTCATCCATGTCTGTATGGACCTTGCTTTGTGCACTGATGCATAGTTATGTTAGAAGAGGAAGGAGCCCACTCCAGACTGTTCCCACAAGGTTGGGAGCATAGAATTGTCCAAAACGTTTTGGCATCCTGGAACATTCAATGTAATTTCACTGGAACTAACTCCTGAAAAAGCAACCCCACAACATAATTCCTCCTCCACCAAATGTCACACTCTGCACAATGTAGAAATGTAGCTTTCTCCTGGCAACCTCCACCAGGTTGCCAGATGGAAAAGCGTGATCACTCCAGAGAAGCCGTCTCCACTGCTCTTAAGGCCCAAGCTGTTTGTTTACATGTTGTTTTTTATTTCTCTTTGCTATTTGGGCATATTGGACCCTAGTTAGAATAAAAAACAATAATCATCTTTTGATATGATGCACTTAGTCCATAAGTACACAAACGTGTACTTCATGTTTAGTGACATGCTAATTCTTATATTTCCAAATTCCATTGTATGTTATACTCTTCTGACCCCACCAGATGGCAGTATAAGTGTCCACATAAGAGGCCATGAGGCCCCAATTCAGTAGTGTACACAATATTGGAAATAAAAGCTAAAAAGGTGCTGTCCACGCATGTGGCCACTGAGCTTTTAGAGGTCAAATTAAAGTCCAGTGGCGACGTGCATCCCACGCTTTGCATTGGACTCGGTGATGTATGACTTAGATGCAGCTGCCCGGCCATGGAGGCCCATTCCATGAAGCTCTCTGCGTACAGTACGTGGGCTAATTGGAAGGTCACATGACGTTTGGAGCTCTGTTGCAACCGACTGTGCCAGAAAGTATTTTTGCTGGACCCCTCTCTGTTATTTCATGTGGCCTACCACTTGGTTGCTGTTGTTCCCAAACTTTTCCCTTTTCTTATAATATAATTGACTTTGGAATATTTAGGAGCGAGAAAATTTCAGGACTGGATTTATTGCACAGGTGGCGTCCTGTGACAGTTCCACGCTGGAAATCACTGAAAGCGGCCCATTCTTTCACAAATGTTTGTAGAAACAGTCTCCATGCCTAAGTGCTGGATTGTACACACCTGTGATTAGGACACCTGATTTGGATGGATGGCCAAATACTTTTGGACTAGGACCAGCTCGCCCGACTAGACCAGGGGTCACCAACGAGGTGCCCGTAAGGACCAGATGAGTCGCCCGCTGGCCTGTTCTAAAAATAGCTCAAATAGCAGCACTTACCAGTGAGCTGCCTCTATTTTTAAGATTTTATTTATTTACTAGCAAGCTGGTCTCGCTTTGCTCGACATTTTTAATTCTAAGAGAGACAAAACTCAAATAGAATTTTAAAATCCAAGAAAATATTTTAAAGACTTGGTCTTTACTTGTTTGAATAAATTAATTAATTTTTTTACTTTGCTTCTTATAACTTTCAGAAAGACAATTTTAGAGAAAAAATACAACCTTAAAAATGATTTTGGGATTTTTAAACACAAATTTTACCTTTTAAATTCCTTCCTCTTCTTTCCTGACAATTTAAATCAATGTTCAAGTATTTTTTTTTATTGTAATGAAAAATAAATACATTTTAATTTAATTCTTCATTTTAGCGTCTGTTTTTTCCACTAAGAATATTTGTGAAATATTTCTTCAAACTTATTATGATTAAAATTCAAAAAAAATATTCTGGCAAATCTAGAAAATCTGTAGAATCTAATTTAAATCTTATTTCAAAGTCTTTTGAATTTCTTTTAAAATTTTTGTTCTGGAAAATCTAGAGGAAATAATGATTTGTCTTTGTTAGAAATATAGCTTGGTCCAATTTGTTATATATTCTAGCAAAGTGCAGATTGGATTTTAACCTATTTAAAACATGTCATCAAAATTCTAAAATTAATCTTAATCAGGAAAAATTACTAATGATGTTCCATAATTTTTTTTTTTTATTCACTTCACTACTTGGAGAGACAAGTTTTTTTTCCCCGAGGTGGTGCTTGGTGAAAGAGGTTTGACATTCCATATAATAGGCAACTTGACTGGCCTGCACAGAGTCCTAACCTGAACCCGATAGAACACCTTTGGGATGAATTAGAACGGAGACTGAGAGACAGACCTTCTCCACCAACATCAGCTTTTGGAAGAATGGAGGAAAATTAGCTAGTGTTTTCTTCTTTTTTTTCGGTAGAATTTTGAATTTTAAAGAGTCGAAATTGAAGATAAATTAAATTTTCATTTTTTTCGTGTTTTCTCCTCTTTTAAACCGTTCAATTAAGTGTTTTTTTCATCATTTATTCTCTACAAAAAAAAACTTCCGTAAAAGAAAAAAAAAATTTACGACGGAATGACGGACAGAAATACAATTTATTTAAGTGTGTATCAAACTGGTAGCCCTTCGCATTAATCAGTACCCAAGAAGTAGCTCTTGGTTTCAAAAAGGTTGCTGACCTTGACAGAAGTCTGACTATGACATTGGAGAATTGGAGAGTTTTTCCTTGCCCTGATGTGGTACCTGAACCGAGGATGTTGTTGTGGCTTGTGCAGCCCTTTGAGACACTTGTTATTTAATTTAGTGTTGCCAATCAACCTATCCCCAGGTGCATGTCTTTGGAGGTGGGAGGAAGCCGGAGTACCCGGAGGGAACCCACGCACTCACGGGGAGAACATGCAAACTCCACACAGAAAGATCCCGAGCCTGGATTTGAACCCAGGACTGCAGGACCTTCGTATTGTGAGGCAGACGCACTAACCCCTCTGCCACCGTAAAGCCCTAACCATCCATCCATCCATCCATTTTCTACTGCTTATTCCCTTTCGGGGTTGCGGGGGACGCTGGCGCCTATCTCAGCTACAATCGGGCGGAAGGCGGGGTACACCCTGGACAAGTCGCCACCTCATTGCAGGGCCAACACAGATAGACAGACAACATTCACACTCACATTCACACACTAGGGCCAAATTTAGTGTTGCCAATCAACCTATCCCCAGGTGCATGTCTTTGGAAGTGGGAGGAAGCCGGAGGGAACCCACGCACTCACGGGGAGAACATGCAAACTCCACACAGAAAGATCCCGAGCCTGGATTTGAACCCAGGACTGCAAGAACTTCGTATTGTGAGGCAGACGCACTAACCCCTCTGCCACCGTGAAGCCCTAACCATTCATCCATCCATCCATTTTCTACTGCTTCTTCCCTTTCGGGGTCGCGGGGGGCGCTGGTGCCTATCTCAGCTACAATCGGGCGGAAGGTGGGGTACACCCTGGACAAGTCGCCACCTCATCGCAGGGCCAACACAGATAGACAGACAACATTCACACTCACATTCACATACTAGGGCCAAATTTAGTGTTGCCAATCAACCTATCCCCAGGTGCATGTCTTTGGAAGTGGGAGGAAGCCGGAGGGAACCCACGCACTCACGGGGAGAACATGCAAACTCCACACAGAAAGATCCCGAGCCTGGATTTGAACCCAGGACTGTAGGAACTTCGTATTGTGAGGCAGACGCAGAAGCCTTAACCAATAATAAATAAATAACTTATCACCATTAACGCAACTTCTTGAACAGGTGCGGTAGAAAACTGATGGATGGATTAAAAATGCATGAGAATGTTTTATATTTCGAACCCGCCTTCCACCCGATTGTAGCTGAGATAGGCGCCAGCGACCCCAAAAGGGAATAAGCGGTAGGAAATGGATGGATGGATTATTATTATTATTATTACTTGTTATTTAGGGCCATGTAAATCAACATTGATTGATTGATTGATTGATCGATTTCGAAAATATTGTCGGATTAGAAGAAAAAGTGAAAAAGTATATGAGCAAGAAGACATAATGAGCCTTCTCGAGCAAGAACCGAGGGAGTTCCACATCCTGTTCCCTTTGTCTGATGAGCAATGGGAGTTAAAAACTGCTGCCCACTGGCAAGGCTGGCGCCCACACAGACCGAGTTAGAAAAAAAAGTCATTCCTCCGTGTGCAATAACAAATAAAACTCTCGTCAATTGGTAAGACGTTGCATAAAACCAAGATCATCCCGCGGTGGCTTGTGTGGACTCCTGCTTGTTTTCTGTCCGGAGGGGAAAATGAGAGGCTGTGAGGTTTTTCCCCGAGCTTTGCATTATGGATTTTAAGCGGGGGAGTTCAACGTGGCCACCGTAAACGCGGCGACGCAGGGATAAAAAGTGGTGATAAAAGTACAAAGGTCTCGATGGCGGCGTACGGAAAAGGTGCACAGGCGGTCTGGAGTTGATCAAGGGGTTGTTTTGTCGTGACAAAGTAACTCAGATTATTCTTCTCATTACTTCAGTCCCGACTTCCTCTCCGTCGCTTGCCTTTTTTTCCTCGCAGACTGAACAAAATGTCATGGATGAGGTAGCTCCAACAAAAATGCATGCATGTGCTCCTACAGCCTGTTGATGCTCACACAATATATGACAGGGGGAGGGAACCTGTGGCTCGGGGGCCAGATGTGGCTCTTTTGATGACTGCATCTGGCTCTCGGATACATCTGAGCTGGCATTGCTAAACACGATAAGTAATGAATAAATCCACTTGAAATCACAGTGTTAATAATAATCCATCCATCCTTTTCCTACCGCTTATTCCCTTTTGGGGTCGCTGGCGCCTATCAATCAATCAATCAATCAATATTTATTTATATAGCCCCAAATCACAAATGTCTCAAAGGACTGCACAAATCATTACGACTACAACATCCTCGGAAGAACCCACAAAAGGGCAAGGAAAACTCACGCCCAGTGGGCAGGGAGAATTCACATCCAGTGGGACGCCAGTGACAATGCTGACTATGAGAAACCTTGGAGAGGACTTCAGATGTGGGCAACCACCCCCCATCTAGGGGACCGAAAGCAATGGATGTCGAGCGGGTCTAACATGATACTGTGAAAGTTCAATCCATAGTGGCTCCAACACAGCCGCGAGAGTTCAGTTCAAAGCGGATCCAAGACAGCAGCGAGAGTCCGGTCCACAGGAAACCATCTCAAGCGGAGGCGGATCAGCAGCGTAGAGATGTCATTATTGGGTCATTATTGTCACCAATGTCCCACTGGGTGTGAGTTTTCCTACCGAGGATGTCGTTGTGGTTTGTGCAGCCCTTTGAGACACTAGTGATTTAGGGCTATATAAGTAAACATTGATTGATTGATTGATTGATGTCCCCAACCGATACAGGCGAGCGGTCCATCCTGGGTCTCGACTCTGGACAGCCAATACTTCATCCATGGTCATCGGACCGGACCCCCTCCACAAGGGAGGGGGGGACATAGGAGAAAGAAAAGAAGCGGCAGATCAACTGGTCTAAAAAGGAGGTCTATTTAAAGGCTAGAGTATACAGATGAGTTTTAAGGTGAGACTTAAATGCTTCTACTGAGGTGGCATCTCGAACTGTTACCGGGAGGGCATTCCAGAGTACTGGAGCCCGAACGGAAAACGCTCTATAGCCCGCAGACTTTTTTTGGGCTCTAGGAATCACTAATAAGCCGGAGTCTTTTGAACGCAGATTTCTTGCCGGGACATATGGTACAATACAATCGGCAAGATAGGATGGAGCTAGACCGTGTAGTATTTTATACGTAAGTAGTAAAACCTTAAAGTCACATCTTAAGTGCACAGGAAGCCAGTGCAGGTGAGCCAGTACAGGCGTAATGTGATCAAACTTTCTTGTTCTTGTCAAAAGTCTAGCAGCCGCATTTTGTACCAACTGTAATCTTTTAATGCTAGACATGGGGAGACCCGAAAATAATACGTTACAGTAATCGAGACGAGACGTAACAAACGCATGGATAATGATCTCGGCGTCTTTAGTGGACAGAATGGATATCTCAGCTACAATCGGGTGGAAGGCGGGTTCGTAATATAAAACATTCTCATGCATTTTTAATCCATCCATCAGTTTTCTACCGCACCTGTTCAAGAAGTTGCGTTAATACTGAGAAGTTATTTATTTATTATTGGTTAGTGTGGGGCTTGCCCTCCTGGGGGTTCTTCAGACCACCAAGCACCGACATGAAAGCCTGTTTCAGGGTTACAATATTGTTTTATTTTTCAATAAGTCTCTCAGTTGCTTTCCAGCAATTGTCTTTTTCTCTTTCGTTTTCGCTCGCGCTCTGGCTCCAGCCCCAACCCCGTCCCTCCCCCTGGTTGCTGCTTATAACAGAGTGACAGGTGATTAGATAACAAGGTCCAGGTGGGCCATCTACGCACCTGTCGCTTATTCAGAGGCCGGTCCTGGCACACCCCAGTTCACTGCAGGCCGGCAGGCCACGCCCCCTCCACAGTTAGCTTCAGAATAACAATGTTATTACAAAGAATAAGAGACCTACTATACTCTAGAAATGTTGGTCTTACTTAAAAATGCACGCGTTTAGTTGTGTTCAGTGTTAAAAAAAATATTATATGGCTCTTACGGCAATACATTTTTAAAATATTTGGCTTCTTGGCTCTCTCAGCTAAAAAGGTTCCCGACCCCTGATATATGATATTAGATGTTGTTGTCTTCCAGCCGACTCTCTGGCTTGAGTCAAGCACTAAAGGGGAACATTATCACAATTTCAAAAGGGTTAAAAACTATAAAAATCAGTTCCCAATGGCTTGTTTTATTTTTCGAAGATTTTTTCAAAATTTTACACCTCCCGGAATATCCCAAAAAAAAGCTTTAAAGTTCTTGATTTTCGCTATCTTCGAAACCACAATCCATTTTCCTGTGACGTCATACAGTGCTGCCAATACAAACAACACGGCGGTTACCACAGCAAGATATAGCGACATTAGCTCGGATTCAAACTCGGATTTCAGCGGCTTAAGCGATTCAACAGATTACGCATGTATTGAAACAGATGGTCGGAGTATGGAGGCAGATAGCCGAAACGAAATTGAAGAAGAAATTGAAGCTATTGAGCGAATAGCTATTGACGCTATTCGGCCATAGCGTGGGTGTACCTAATGAAGTGGCCCATAGCATGGCTGCCTTATTAGCATCGCCGGTAAAATGTGCGAACCAAACGATCAGGACTTTCGCATCTTGTGACACTGGAGCAACCTAAATCCGTCGATTGGTAAGTGTTTGTTTCGCATTAAATGTGGGTATCTAGTTTCAAATGTACATACAGCTAGCGCAAATAGCATGTTAGCATCAATTAGCGCAGCATGTTAGCATCGATTAGCTGGCAGTCATGCTGCGACCAAATATGTCTGATTAGCACATAAGTCAACAACATCAACAAAACTCACCTTTGTGATTTCGTTGACTTAATGGTTGCAAATGCATCTGCAGGTTATCCATACATCTCTGTGCCATGTCTGCTTTAGCACCGCCGGTAAATAGCATGTTAGCATCGATTAGCTGGCAGTCAACATCAACAAAACTCACCTTTGTGATTTTGTTGACTATCGTTGCAAATGGATTTGCAGGTTATCCATACATCTCTGTGCCATGTCTGTCTTAGCATCGCCGGTCAAATGTGAAGACACTCTGGCACATTCAATGGGGGTCTGGTGGCAGATTTCTTGCCAGTGGTGCAACTTGAATCCCTCCCTGTTAGTGTTGTTACACCCTCCGACAACACACCCACGAGGCATGATGTCTCCAAGGTTCCAAAAAATAGTCGAAAAAACGGAAAATAACAGAGCTGAGAAAATGGCGGGTGTGTTACCTCGGTGACGTCACGTTCTGACGTCATTGCTAAAAGACCGATAAACAGAAAGGCGTTTAATTTGCCAAAATTCACCCATTTAGAGTTCGGAAATTGGTTAAAAAAAATACATGGTCTTTTTTCTGCAACATCAAGGTATATATTGACGCTTACATAGGTTTGGTGATAATGTTCCCCTTTAAGAGTGTTGTTAGGACGGCCTTTTTTCATCTCCGTAATATCGCGAAAATGCGTTCCATTCTATCCACTAGCGACGATAAGATCATTATTCATGCGTTCGTTATGTCTCGTCTCCATCACTGTAACACAGGGGTCAGCAACCTTTTTGAAACCAAGAGCTACTTCTTGGGTACTGATTAATGCAAAGGGCTACCAGTTTGATACACACTTAAATAAATTGCCAGAAATAGCCAATTTGCTCAATTTACCTTTAATAAGTAAATCTATATATATATATATATATATATACATATATATATAAAAAAGTGTATTTCTGTCTGTCATTCTGTCGTATATTTTTTTTTCCTTTTACGGAAGGTTTTTTGTAGAGAATAAATGATGAAAAAAACACTTAATTGAATGGTTTAAAGAGGAGAAAACAGGGAAAAAAATGTAATACAATTTTGAAACATAGTTTATCTTCAATTTTGACTCTTTAAAATTCCGAATTCAACCGAAAAAAAGGAAGAGAAAAATTAGGTAAATTCGAATCTTTTTGGAAAAAATAAAAATAAATAATTGAATGAACATCATTAGTAATTTTTACTGATTAAGATTAATTTTAGAATTTTGATGACATGTTTTAAATAGGTTCAAATCCAATCTGCACTTTGTTAGAATATATAACAAATTGGACTAAGTTATATTTCTAACAAAGATAAATCATTATTTCTTCTAGATTTTCCAGAACAACATTTTTAAAAGAAATTCTAAAGACTTTTAAATAATATTTAAATTTGATTCTAAAGATATTCTAAATTTGCCAGAATATATTTTTTTTAAATTTTAATCATAATAAGTTTGATGAAATATTTAACAAAAATTCTTTGTCGAAAAAACAGAAGCTAAAATAGAGAATTAAATTCAAATGTATTTATAATTCTTTACAATAAATTACTTGAACATTGACTTAAATTGTCAGGAAAGAAGAGGAAGGAATTTAAAAGGTAAAAAGGTATATGTGTTTAAAAATCCTAAAATCATTTTTAAGGTTGCATTTTTTCTCTAAAATTGTCTTTCCGAAAGTTATAAGAAGCAAAGTAAAAAAATGAATGAATCTATTTAAACAAGTGAAGACCAAGTCTTTAAAATATTTTCTCGGATTTTCAAATTCTATTTGAGTTTTGTCTCTCTTAGAATTAAAAATGTCCAGCAAAGCGAGACCAGCTTGCAAGTAAATAAATGAAATTAAAAAAATAGAGGCAGCTCACTGGTAAGTGCTGCTATTTGAGCTATTTTTAGAACAGACTAGCGGGCGACTCATCTGGTCCTTACGGGCGACCTGGTGCCCGCGGGCACCGTGTTGGTGACCCCTGCTGTAACTTATTATGTTCGTGTCTCCCTATGTCTAGCACTAAGAGATTACATCCATCCATTTTCTACCGCTTATTCCCTTTTGGGGTCGCGGGGGGCGCTGGCGCCTATCTCAGCTACAATCGGGCAGAAGGCGGGGTACACCCTGGACAAGTCGCTACCTCATCGCAGGGCCAACACAGATAGACAGACAACATTCACACTCACATTCACACACTAGGGCCAATTTAGTGTTGCCAGTTGGTAAAAAATGTGGCTGCTAGACTTTTGACAAGAACAAGAAAGTTTGATCATATTAATATACATATATACCTATATATATATATATATATATATATATATATATACCTGTAATGGCTTACCTGCACTGGCTTCCTGTACTAATACGACACGGTCTAGCTCCATCCCATCTTGCTGACTGTATTGTACCATATGTCCCATCTGCCTTCAAAGAACTCCTGCTTATTAGTGATTCCCAGAGCCCAAAAAAAGTCTGCGGGCTATAAAGCGTTTTCTATTGGGGCTCCAGTACTCTGGAATGTTCCACCCGGTAACAGTTAGAGATGCCACCTCAGTAGAAGCATTTAAGTCTCACCTTAAAACTCATTTGTATACTGTAGCCTTTAAATAGACCTACTTTTTAGACCAGTTGATCTGCCGTTTCTTTTCTTTTCTCCTCTGCCCCCCCTCTCCCGCACAGGTCTGGAGGCCATGGATGAAGTGCTTGCAGTCCAGAGTCGGACCCAGGGTGGACCGCTCGTCTGTGCATCGGTTGGGGACATCTCTGCGCTGCTGACCCGTCGTCTCCACTCGGGATGGTCTCCTGCTGGCCCCACTATGGACTGGACTCTCACTATTATGTTAGGTCTACTATGGACTGGACTCTCACACTATTATGTTAGATCCACTATGGACTGGACTCTCACATTATTATGTTAGATCCACTATGGACTGGACTCTCACTATTATGTTAGGTCCACTATGGACTGGACTCTCACACTATTATGTTAGATCCACTATGGACTGGACTCTCACATTATTATGTTAGATCCACTATGGACTGGACTCTCACTATTATGTTAGATCCGCTATGGACTGGACTCTCACACTATTATGTTGGATCCACTATGGACTGGATTCTCACACTATTATGTTAGATCCACTATGGACTGGACTCTCACTATTGTGTTAGATCCACTATGGACTGGACTCTCACGCTATTATGTTAGATCCACTATGGACTGGACTCTCACACTATTATGTTAGATCCACTATGGACTGGACTCTCACACTATTATGTTAGATCCACTATGGACTGGACTCTCCCACTATTATGTAAGATCCACTATGGACTGGACTCTCACGATATGTTAGATCCACTATGGACTGGACTCTCACTATTATGTTAGATCTACTATGGACTGGAGTTTCACTATTATGTTAGATCCACTATGGACTGGACTCTCACACTATTATGTTACATCCACTATGGATTGGACTCTCACACTATTATTTTAGATCCACTATGGACTGGACTCTCACACTATTATGTTAGATCCACTATGGACTGGACTCTCACACTTTTATGTTAGATCCACTATAGACTGGACTCTCACTATTATGTTAGATCCACTATGGACTGGACTCTCACGATAATATGTTAGATCCACTAGGACTGGACTCTCACACTATTATGTTAGATCCACTATGGACTGGACTCTCACTATTATGTTAGATCCACTATGGACTGGACTCTCACACCATTATGTTAGATCCACTATGGACTGGACTCTCACTATTATGTTAGATCCACTATGGACTGGACTCTCACACTATTATGTTAGATCCACTATGGATTGGACTCGCACACTATTATGTTAGATCCACTATGGACTGGACTCTCACTATTATGTTAGATCCACTATGAACTGGACTCTCACACTATTATGTTAGATCCACTATGGACTGGACTCTCACACTATTATGTTAGATCCACTATGGACTGGACTCTCACTATTATGTTAGATCCACTATGGACTGGACTCTCACACTATTATGTTAGATCCACTATGGACTGGACTACCTCACTATTATGTTAGATCCACTATGGACTGGACTCTCACTATTTTGTTAGATCCACTATGGACTGGACTCTCACTATTATGTTAGGTCCACTATGGACTGGACTCTCACACTATCATGTTAGATCCACTATGGACTGGACTCTCACTATTATGTTAGATCCACTATGGACTGGACTCTCACACTATGATGTTAGATCCACTATGGACTGGACTCTCACTATTATGTTAGATCCACTATGGATTGGACTCTCACACTATTATGTTAGATTCACTATGGACTGGACTCGCACACTATTATGTTAGATCCACTATGGACTGGACTCTCACTATTATGTTAGATCCACTTTGGACTGGACTCTCACAATATTGTTAGATCCACTATGGATTACACTCTCACTCTATTATGTTAGATCCACTATGGATTACACTCTCACTCTATTATGTTAGATCCACTATGGACTAAACTCTCACACTATTATGTTAGATCCATTATGGACTGAACTCTCACTATTATGTTAGATCCACTACGGACTGGACTCTCACTATTATGTTAGATCCACTTTGGACTGGACTCTCACAATATTGTTAGATCCACTATGGATTACACTCTCACTCTATTATGTTAGATCCACTATGGACTAAACTCTCACACTATTATGTTAGATCCACTTTGGACTGGACTCTCACAATATTGTTAGATCCACTATGGATTACACTCTCACTCTATTATGTTAGATCCACTATGGACTAAACTCTCACACTATTATGTTAGATCCACTATGGACTGGACTCTCACACTATTATGTTAGATCCACTACGGACTGGACTCGCACACTATTATGTTAGATCCACTTTGGACTGGACTCTCACAATATTGTTCGATCCACTATGCATTACACTCTCACTCTATTATGTTAGATCCACTATGGACCGGACTCTCACATTATTATGTTAGATCCACTATGGACTGGACTACCTCACTATTATGTTAGATCCACTATGGACTGGACTCTCACTATTTTGTTAGATCCACTATGGACTGGACTCTCACTATTATGTTAGGTCCACTATGGACTGGACTCTCACACTATCATGTTAGATCCACTATGGACTGGACTCTCACTATTATGTTAGATCCACTATGGACTGGACTCACACTATTATGTAAGATCCACTATGGACTGGAATCTCACTATTATGTTAGATCCACTATGGACTGGACTCTCACTATTATGTTGGATCCGTTATGGACTGGACTCTCACACTATTATGTTAGATCCACTATAGACTGGACTCTCACACTATTATGTTAGATCCACTATGGACTGGACTCTCACACTATTATGTTAGATCCACTACGGACTGGACTCTCACACTATTATGTTGGATCCACTACGGACTGGACTGTCACTATGATGTTAGATCCACTATGGACTGGACTCGCACACTATTATGTTAGATCCACTACGGACTGGACTTTCACACTATTATGTTAGATCCACTAGGGACTGAACTCTCACACTATTATGCTAGATCCACTACGGACTGGACTCTCACTATTATGTTAGATCCACTATGGACTGGACTCTCACACTATTATGTTAGATCCACTATGGACTGGACTCTCACACAATTATGTTAGATCCGCTATAGACTGGACTCTCACTATTATGTTAGATCCACTATAGACTGGACTCTCCCTATTATGTTAGATCCACAATGGACTGGACTCTCACTATTATGTTAGATCCACTATGGACTGGACTCTCTCACTATTATGTTAGATCCACTATGGACTGGACTCTCACACAATTATGTTAGATCCACTATAGACTGGACTCTCACTATTATGTTAGATCCACAATGGACTGGACTCTCACTATTATGTTAGATCCACTATGGACTGGACTTTCACTATTATGTTAGATCCACTATGGACTGGACTCTCACTATTATGTTAGATCCACTATGAACTGGACTCTCACACTATTATGTTAGGGGGTGTTACCCACATTTGCTTTCCTCTCCAAGGTTTCTCATAGTCAATCTCACCGACATCTGCCCTGAGATGGGTAGGTCGTGAGTTGAAACCCCGAGACCGAGTCATACCAAAGACTGTTGTTGTTGTCCTTGTTGTTGTTATGGTTACGTTTGTTGTTGTTGTGGTCGTCTCTCTGTCTTATCCCCCTCTTTTCTTTGCAATTCCCACCTTCGTCTTCCTTTTTTTTCCTCTTTTTATCCCCTCCTGTTCCGGCCCAGCTGCAACAAATAATAATATAAATCCATTTAATAAAGTCAAATACAAATAAGGCAACAGGAGAAGTATCACACACTTGTGTAAAGTAAATCTGCACAGCCGATATAGATCATCTACATCAACAATATGGTTTGACTGGCTGGACAAGATAACAAAAAATATATATATTTATATTTGGTGAGGCGGTGGAACAATACTTTTTAGAGGGGGTATAGTACCGAATATGATTGATTGAATGAAACTTTTATAAGTAGACTACTCAGTACAGTACATATTCTGTACAATTGACCACTAAATGGTAACACCCTAATAAGGTTTTCAATTCTAAAGGCTTAGTGTCCACATGCGTGGACAGCACCTTTTAGCTCTTATTTCCTAAATTGTTGACACTACTGAATTGGGGTCTTATGGCCACTTATGTGGATACTTATACTGCCATCTGGAGTATAACATACAATAGAATTTGGTGGGGAAAAAGTGTAAAAATAAAAATTAGTTTGTCACTAAACATGAAGTACACGTTTGTGTACATATGGACTAAGTACATCATATCAAAAGATGATTCTTAGATTTTATTCTAATTAGGGTCCAATAAGCCCAAATAGCAAAGAGAAATAAAAAATAAAAAAGCATGTTAACAAACAGCTTGGGCCTTAAGAGGTTAAGTCGGGGTCAAAGTTAATCAATTCATGGTAAATTGGTGATTCATTAGTATACCGGTACTAGTATAGTACCGGTATACTAATGAAACTAAACTAGTACGGTACTAGTACTGTCTACGTAAATCAATTCATGGTAAATTGGTGAATCATTAGTATACCGGTACTATACTAATACCGGTATAGTAATGAAACTATACTAGTATAGTACTGGTATACCGGTACTACTAAGGCCTACGTTAATCAATTCATGGTAAATTGGTGATTTGTTAAAATACCGGTCGGTACACTAATGAAACTATACTAGTATAGTACCGGTATACCGGTACTACTACTGTCTACGTTAATCAATTCATGGTAAATTGGTGAATCATTAGTGTACCGGTACTATATTAGTACTAGTACTGGTATACCAGTACTACTACTACTATTGGTATACCGGTAGTAGTACTGGTATACCTACCGGTTGACCACTAAATGGTAACACCAGAATAAATGTTTCAACTTGTTTAAGTCGAGGTCCATGTTAATCAATTCATGGTAAATTGGTGATTCATTAGTATACCGGTACTATACTAATACCGGTTTACTAATGAAATTGTACAAGTATAGTACTGGTATACCGGTACTACTACTGTCTACGTTAATCAATTCATGGTAAATTGGTGATTGAATAGTATTGTCACAGTTAGTTGGTGACGAACCCCAAGATGCAGAGATGGAGGCAGGCATTGAATAACGAAACATGGTTTTAATATAAAATACTACAACAAAACCAAACAAAGGGTACAAACAAAAAGCACACACGTGGGCTGACAACAAACTAAGAGAGCTACCATGGGAGCTAGAAAACAAAAAGGAACTTTAGCATGTAAAACAGAAGTCGTACTTGTACTTAAAAAACAAACTGGAAGCAGGGAACAAAAGACAGTAAGCTAAAAACCGCTATCAAACATAGCTTAACGCAACGCTGCATTGACACGACAATATACGACACGACAGGTAGCAATGACAAGTGCGACATGCAATACAATAATCCGGCAGTGACTGGATGGGAAGATAGGTCTAAATAGGAGCGGACTGATTGACACCAGGTGTGGCCAGGTGCCAATCAGCCACAGCTGAGGGGGAACACAGCACTCAGGGAGAAAGACGGGAAACCAGCAAAATAAGAGCGCTGACAGGAAACACTACACACAGAGGAAACAAAGACAAAAGCAGAGGAAAAACTAAAACATAGTCAAACTGTCAGAGGCAAGCCTGACAAGTATACCGCTACAATACTAGTACCAGTACTATACTAGTACTAGTACCGGTATACCGGTACTACTACTACTACTACCAGTACGCATATTTGATTAACCGGACGTGACATCATGTAAATCCTAGAGTCGTTCAAAGTTAGGCGACGGCGACAGTTTGACTTTGGAACAGACTATTGCTGTTTTACTCATTGTATTTGTCATGGACTCGGATGGGGGAAAAAGGTACAATGTGGCGAATTGTAAAGTTTGAAAGCATTCTTCCACGGACACAACTGGTACTTTTTAGAGGCGGTATAGTACCGAATATGATTGATTGATTGATGGATTGATGAATTGATTCAAACTTGTATTAGTAGATTGCACAGTACAGTACATATTCCGTACAATTGACCACTAAATGGTAACACCCCAATAAGTTTTTAAACTTGTTTAAGTCGGGGTCCACGTTAATCAATTCATGGTAAATTGGTGATTAATTAGTATATACTAGTACCGGTACTATACTAGTACTAGTACCGGTATTACTATGGGTATTTTTATCTAGCCTTTATTTATCCAGGTAAAATCCCATTGAGATCAATTATCTATTTTCCGGTATACCGGTAGTAGTAGTAGTACCGGTATACCGGTATACCTACCGGTTGACCCCTAAATGGTAACACCAGAATACATGTTTCAACTTGTTTAAGTCGGGGTCCACGTTAATCAATTCATGGTAAATTGGTGATTCATTAGTATACCGGTACTATACTAATACCGGTATATTAATGAAACTATACTAGTATAGTACCGGTAAACCGGTACTACTACTGTCTACGTTAATCAATTCATGGTAAATAGGTGATTCATTAGTGTACCGGTTCTATTCTAGTACTAGTACTGGTATACCAATACTACTACTATACCGGTATACCTGTAGTAGTACCGGTATACCTACCGGTTGAGATCAATTATGTATTTTCCGGTATACCGGTGGTAGTAGTACCGATAGTAGTAGTAGTACCGGTATACCTACCGGTTGACCACTGAGTGGTAACACCAGCAAACATTTTTCAACTTGTTTAATTTGGGGTACACATTAATCAATTCATGGTAAATGGGTGATTCATTAGTATACCGGTATACTAATTAAACTATAGCTAGTATAGTACCGGTATAACGGTACTACTACTGTCTACGTTAATCAATTCATGGTAAATGGGTGATTCATTAGTGTACCGGCACTATACTAGTACTAGCACTGGTATACCAGCACTAATACTACAACTACCGGTATACCGGTAGTAGTACCGGTATACCTACCGGTTGACCCCTAAATGGTAACACCAGCAATCATTTTTCAACTTGTTTAATTCGGGGTACACATTAATCAATTCATGGTAAATGGGTGATTCATTAGTATACCGGTATACTAATGAAACTATAGCTAGTATAGTACCGGTATACCGGTACTACTACTGTCTACGTTAATCAATTCATGGTAAATGGGTGATTCATTAGTGTACCGGTACTATACTAGTACTGGTACACCAGTACTACTACTACTTCCGGTATACTGGTAGTAGTACCGGTATAGCTACCGGTTGACCACTGAGTGGTAACACCAGCAAACATTTTTCAACTTGTTTAATTTGGGGTACACATTAATCAATTCATGGTAAATGGGTGATTCATTAGTGTACCGGTACTATACTAGTACTAGTACTGGTATACCAGTACTACTACTACTTCCGGTATACTGGTAGTAGTACCGGTATACCTACCGGTTGACCACTAAGTGGTTTCACCAGCAATCATTTTTCAACTTGTTTCATTCGGGGTACACATTAATCAATTCATGGTAAATGGGAGATTCATTAGTATACCGGTATACAGAGGTGGGTAGTAACACGTTACATTTACTCCGTTACATTTACTTGAGTAACTTTTGGGTTAAATTGTACTTCTACGAGTAGTTTTTATGCAACATACTTTTACTTTTACTTGAGTATATTTATAGAGAAGAAACGCTACCTTTACTCCATTCCATTTATCTACATTCAGCTCGCTACTCGCTACTTTTTTTTATCGATCTGTTAATGTTTGTTTTGGTTAATGACAGAGCTTCAAAGTAGGAATTACGCATGCCTGTGTTTCACCAATCATATGCAGTCACTGGTGACGTTGGACCAATCAAACAGAGGCAGGCGGTCACATGACCCAACTTGAACAAGTTAAAAAACTTATTGGGGTGTTACCATTTAGTGGTCAATTGTACAGAATATGTACTGTACTGTGCAATCTACTAATAAAAGTTTCAATCAATCAAAAGTGTAAAGGAAAAAAGACCCTTTTTATTTCAACCGTACTTCCCGTCAAAAGCCTAAAGGCTGATCGCACAGTTCCTGTCTTCACAATAAAAGCGCCGCTCCATCGCCCCTGCGCTAACAAAATAAGAGTCTCCGAAAGCCAGCGCAAACAAGCGAGCAAGCTACGGAGTTTGCCGCCAATGTATTTCTTGTAAAGTGTATCAAAACGAATATGGAAGCTGGACAAATAAGATGCCAAAAACCAACGACTTTCATGTGGTATTAGACAGAAAAGAGGAACTTTTTTTCTCCTCCATTTTAAAACGTGGACATCTGATTCCAATCAATGCAAGTCATCAGAATCAGGTAATACACCAACTTATATTCTTGTCTTTATGAAAGATAGGAATCTATATGTTAAACATGCATGTATATTCATTAACACACCTTTAATTTGGTCATTTATTATGTAATTGATAAACGTTGTAAAACTTATTGGGGTGTTACCATTTAATGGTCAATTGTACGGAATATGTACTGTACTGTGCAATCTACTAATACAAGTTTCAATCAATCAATCAAATCAATGAATGCCTACTGAGCCTATGGTGCTGTTAAGTTATTCTGGCTCAAAGTGCCATTTTTTTATTTTATTTTAATGTACTATTACTTGATATATATTATTGTTTTAGTTGCTTAAGAGATATTCCTGGCTCTGAATTTGCTCGTTGCTATTTTGATGTTTTTGTGCATTATTTGTTGTCGTCATCATTAAACAAACAGGTTACTCATCAGTTACTCAGTACTTGAGTAGTTTTTTCACAACATACTTTTTACTTTTACTCAAGTAAATATTTGGGTGACTACTCCTTACTTTTACTTGAGTAATACATCTCTAAAGTAACTGTACTCTTACTTGAGTACAATTTCTGGCTACTCTACCCACCTCTGCCGGGATACTAATGAAACTATAGCTACTTCTCCTATGTCCCCCCCCTCCCTCGTGGAGGGGGTCCGGTCCGATGACCATGGATGAAGTACTGGCTGTCCAGAGTCGAGACCCAGGATGGACCGCTCGTCGGGACCCAGGATGGACCGCTCGCCTGTATCGGTTGGGGACATCTCTACGCTGCTGATCCGCCTCCGCTTGAGATGGTTTCCTGTGCACTCAAGATGTGACTTTAAGGTTTTACTACTTACGTATAAAATACTACACGGTCTAGCTCCATCCTATCTTGCCGATTGTATTGTACCGTATGTCCCCGCAAGAAATCTGCGTTCAAAAGACTCCGGCTTATTAGTGATTCCTAGAGCCCAAAAAAAGTCTGCGGGCTATAGAGCGTTTTCCGTTCGGGCTCCAGTACTCTGGAATGCCCTCCCGGTAACAGTTCGAGATGCTACCTCAGTAGAAGCATTTAAGTCTCACCTTAAAACTCATCTGTATACTCTAGCCTTTAAATAGACCTCCTTTTTCGACCAGTTGATCTGCCGCTTCTTTTCTTTCTCCTATGTCCCCCCCTCCCTTGTGGAGGGGGTCCGGTCCGATGACCATGGATGAAGTACTGGCTGTCCAGAGTCGAGACCCAGGATGGGCCGCTCGCCTGTATCGGTTGGGGACATCTCTACGCTGCTGATCCGCCTCCGCTTGAGATGGTTTCCTGTGGACGGGACTCTCGCTGCTGTCTTGGATCCGCTTGAACTGAACTCTCGCGGCTGTGTGTTGGAGCCACTATGGATTGAACTTTCACAGTATCATGTTAGACCCGCTCGACATCCATTGCTTTCGGTCCCCTAGAGGGGGGGGGTTGCCCACATCTGAGGTCCTCTCCAAGGTTTCTCATAGTCAGCATTGTCACTGGCGTCCCACTGGATGTGAATTCTCCCTGCCCACTGGGTGTGAGTTTTCCTTGCCCCTTTTGTGGGTTCTTCCGAGGATGTTGTAGTCGTAATGATTTGTGCAGTCCTTCGAGACATTTGTGATTTGGGGCTATATAAATAAACATTGATTGATTGATTGATTGATAGTATAGTATCGGTATACCGGTACTATACTAGCTATAGTATAGTACTAGTATAGTACCGGTATACTGTACAACCCTATTTCAACACTTTGTCGAGCTGAAAACAAGGCAGGCATAGGGCATTTTTCTTCTAGAAAGGGTAACACGGACGCATATTTGATGAGCCATTCGTTAGGTGACAGTCTATTGCTGTTATACTCATTATATTTGTCATGGACTCGGAAAAAGGTACAATGTGGGACTTGTAGAGTTCGAAAGCATTCTTCCACGGCCAGAACTCCACGCGTTATCACAGGGACGTCACGTACTCGGCAGTTACATGAGCGCTCCTTGTGTAACACGTGCCGTGATGCCAAATCCACGCAGCTCCTCCTCCTCCCCATCATCATCATCATCTGGAGGCTGCTGGCGTGGAGCAATATGTGACTTCCCTGACAGACATGCTGGATCTGTAACTCTCTTATACAAGGACAAGTGCCACGGTCACGACCATGGGATCCCGCGCCGGCACGCCACTTTACGCATACGCCTGCGTCTATTTATTGGTCGTCACCCTGCAAGGGGCGCGATGTCAGCGGCACCCCGGGACTAATAAGCCGAAAGCCGCCCTCCGGCAGACTCTGCAGTGGTCGCACAACGGCAACGTCTTCAGCCTCCTGACGCAGGGCGCGGAGTACCAGGCGCCCAGGCGGCGGGGCGCGCCCCCGGAGCGCGTGCAGCCGCGCCCGCTCACCGTCATCCACGACAACACCCGCCAGCCGCAGCAGCAGCAGGAGACGCCGCCGCCACCTGCCGCCTCCGAGACGCTCCCGGCGGCGCTGCAGCGGCTGGTGCGCGGGCGAGAGCACCGCAAAGTCCAGGAGGCGGAACATAGCCGGCAGGCGAATGACACCCGGGAGAAAGTCACCGTCAGCCCGCCTCTGCCCAGGGACGACATGATGATGGGCGACGACCCCTACGACCCGTCCAAGTCCATAGACAGCGACAACCCGTACTACAACCACTATGACGTGTACGAGAGGCCCAGGTCCAGGTCCAGACCCGGATATGGCACAAGGTACCATCAGTACGGTAAGAGTCAGGGCAGGGCTCGGTTCTGTCAACTCCGCTTTTTAATTCCGTGTTGCTTGAGCTGCTCAGTGGTCTAGTGCAGTGGGCCCCAACTTGTTTGTATCTGCGGACCGGTCAACGCTTAATAATTTGTCCCGCGGCCCAGGGGGGGGTCCTTTTTTTTTTTTTTTTTTTCTTCTTTGTCATGAAAAAGGGAGTTTTTTGTGGTTGGTGCACTATTTGTAAGTGTATATTGTGTTTTTTTATGTTGATTTAATAAAAAAATAAACTAAAATAAAATAAAATAAATAATTTTTATTATTATAATTTTTTTTTTTCATAAAAAATTCTTCTGCGGCCCGGTACCAATCGGGTGGATGGGGACCACTGGTCTAGTGCAGTGGTCCTCAACCTTTTTGTGTCCGCGGACCGGTCAACGCTTAATAATTTGTCCCGCGGCCCGGGGGTGGGGGGTCCTTTTTTTCTTCTTTTTTTTTTCTTCTTTGTCATGAAAAAGGGAGTTTTTTGTGGTTGGTGCACTATTTGTAAGTGTATATTGTGTTTTTTATGTTGATTTAATAAAACAATAAACTAAAATAAAATTTAAAAACATTTTTTTATTATTATTTTATCAAAAATTCTTCTGCGGCCCGGTGGTTGGGGACCACTGGTCTAGTGCAGTGGTCCCCAACCTTTTTGTGTCCGCGGACCGGTCAACGCTTAATAATTTGTCCCGCGGCCCGGGTGGGTGGGGGGGGGAGGGGGAGGAGGGGCGGTGTCCTTTTATTTTTATTTTTATTTTTTTATTCTTTGTCATGAAAAAGGGACGTTGTTGTCATGAAAAAGGGAGTTTTTTGTGGTTTGTGCACTATTTGTAAGTGTATATTGTGTTTTTTATGTTGGATAAAAAAAAAAAAAATGTTTTTCTTTTTTTTTAAATAAAAAATTCTTCTGCGGCCCGGTACCAATCGGGCCACGGCCCGGTGGTTGGGGACCACTGGTCTAGTGCAGTGTTTTTCAACCTTTTTGGAGCCGAGGCACATTTTTTGCGTTGAAAAAAGTCCGGAGGAACACTATTCAGTTGACAATAAAAATTCGTCGTTGGATATGACTATAAAGCAGGGGTGTCAGACTCAAATACAGAGTGGACCAACATTTAAAACTGAACAAAGCCTCGGGCCAAGGTTGAACAAATTAACCTTTTAAAATATATATACATATATATATATATATATATATATATATATATATATATATATATATATATATATATATATATATATATATATATATATATATACATATATATATATATATATATATATATATATACATATATATATACATATATATGTGTATATATATATATTATAAATATAGTATATATATACTATATATTGTTATATATTGTTTTTATATACTATAAAAACAACAACAACAACAACAACAACAAAATATATATATATATATATATATATATATATATATATATATGGATGCTGGTTGGCGCCTTGCATGGCAGCTCCCTCCATCAGTGTGTGAATGTGTGTGTGAATGGGTAAATGTGGAAGTAGTGTTAAAGCGCTTTGAGTACCTTGAAGGTAGAAAAGCGCTATACAAGTACAACCCATTTATTATTTATTTATTTATATATATATATGTCAGGCTTGCCCCTGGCAATTTGTGTTTTAGTTTTTTCCTCTGTGTGTGTGTAGTATTTCCTGTCTTTAGTTCTTGTCAGCGCTCTTATTTTGTGTGTTTCCTGTTTTTTTTTTACCGTGCGCTGTTTCCCCTCAGCTGCGGCTGATTGGCCCCTGGGCACACCTGGTGTCAATCAGCCCGATTCCTATTTGAGCCTGTTTTGTCCTCCAGTCGAGTGCTGGATTATTGTCATGTCGATGTCACTTCCGTATTGTCACTCCTGTCGTGTCGTTTCGTGTGGTGTCATTGCAGCGTAGCGGTGAGCTATATTTCGGTATCTGTTTGTAACTTACTGTCTTTTGTTCCCTGCTTCCGTTTTGTTTTCATTCTACAAGTGACGACTTCTGTTTTCCTGCTCGCTACCCGCTAGTTTCCATGCTAGGCTCCTTTGGTTTTCTAGCTCCCATGCTAGTTCTTTTAGTTTTGTTATCCGCCTCGTGCGCGCTTTCTGTTGTACCCCTTCTGTTCTTGTTCTAGTATTTTAATTAAAACATGTTTACCTGCAAAATGCCTGCCTCCTTCTCTGCATCTTGGGGTTCATCACAAACTAACTTTGACAATATATATATATGTATATATATATATATATATATATATATATATATATATATATATATATATACAGCCCGGCCCCCGGCCAAATTATTTTAACCCAATGCAGTTTTGGGACCCCTGGGTTAGAGTGTCCGCCCTTAGATAGGTAGGTCGTGAGTTCAAACCCCGGCCGAGTCATACCAAAGACTATAAAAATGGGAGCCATTACCTCCCTGCTCTGAACTCAGCAATAAGGCTTGGAATTGGGGAGTAAATCACCCAAAAATTATTCCCTGGGCGTGGCCACCGCTGCTGCTCACTGCTCCCCTCACCTCCCAGGGGGTGATCAAGGGGATGGGTCAAATGCAGAAGACAAATTTCACCACACCTAGTGTGTGTGTGACAATCATTGGCACTTTAACTTAACTTAACTTAACTTAATTTTAACTTAACTTAAGAGGAGTTTGCCAGATGAGATATTAAAAAGAGAAATTTTTGATTCCACATAAGCTAATCCAATACTTTATTCTAATATTCACATTTAAACGTCGGCTTTATGCTTAAATTCTTATATTTGGCCACTAGATGGCGCCACTTTTCCCCATTACTTTTTTTAAAATTTATTTTATTTTATAAACCTTTATTTATAGATTGCAACATTTACAAACAGTTGAGAAATAATAATCAAAATGAGTACAAAACCAGTACAAAACAGCACCAGGGGGTTGTCAACTCAAAATAACTCAAATAGAATGCTGAAAATCGTATATTTGTCCACCAGATGGCGCCACTATTCCCCATTCAAAGCATGCAGTACAGCATAAGCAATACACATCTTTTATGGAATAACCCCGTCCAAACAAAAAAACAAAACAGTGGAATTAAGTAAACATCCTTGCCTTTGGGGAAAAAAAAGGGAAACAAAAAAATCACATTTGAAGTATTTTTTGTCATCCGGTTCTAATTTCTATGTCAATAACATTTAATCATCTGGTGGTTTTATGAATTTGTTACCAATGTTTTAAGTGGTTATTTTTAATGTCACATAAACTAATCCGATACTTTATTCTAATATTCATATTTAAACGTCGGTTTTATGCTCGAAATCGTATATCTGTCCACCAGAGGGCGCCACTATTCCCCATTCAAAGCATGCAGAGACCTCGTTTGCCTTTTCCTGATTCATGCTTGATGACGTCAGTGATTCTGGGCCCCTTGAATCCTTCTCCATGGACCCCCCTGACTGACCCACATTTCAACTATTTGAAATGTGGACTCGTTAGACAATAGAACACTTTTGCCACTCTGCATCAGTCCATCTTAGATGAGCTCGGGCACTGGGTGTTGTTGATAAATGGCTTTTTGGACTTTTTCAAAAATCTAATTTCTTTTTTTAATATTGCATATCTGTATGTTTTTTTCCCCCTGACTACACATTTGAAAGGAGGACAATCCTAAAAATAGATGCAATGTTTGATAAGTGCTTTATTAGTTTTGAGATGGACTTGTTTGACTTATGTAACATTGTTTATTTTTACAGCACTATTAAAACAGTGCTAAGAGGTGCTTTTTTTAGTTTTATATCTCACAATAGAAAAAAATTATGCAGGAAAATCCATGGAATAAGCATTACACATCTTTTATGGAAATCCCCGTCCAAATAAAAAAATAATAAACATTTAAAAAAAAAACTGTGGAATTATGTAAACATCCTTGCCTTTGGGAAAAAAAGGGAAACATTATATTTGAAGTATTTTTTGTCATCCGGTTTTAATTTCTATGTCAATAACATTTGATCATCTGGTGATTTTACGAATTTGTTACCAATGTTTTAAGAGGTTTTTGGAACTTTTGGAACCCTAGGGTCCTTGGAACCCTAACCCTAGGAGGAGTTTGCCAGATGGGATATTAAAAAGCGACGTTTTGATTTCACATAAACTAAGCCAATACTTTATTCTAATATTCAAATTTTAAATGTCGGTTTTATGCTTGAAATTGTTTATTTGTCCACCAGATTGCGCCACTTTTCCCCATTCAAAGCATGCAGAGACCTTGTTTGCCTTTTCCTGATTCATGCTTGATGACGTCAGTGATTCTGGGCCCCTTGAATCCTTCTCCATGGACCCCCCCTCACTGACCCACATTTCAACTATTTGAAATGTGGACTCGTTAGACAATAGAACACTTTTGCCACTATGCATCAGTCCATCTTAGATGGGCTCGGGCACTGGGTGTTGTTGATAAATGGCTTTTTGGACTTTTTCAAAAATCTAATTTATTTTTTTAATATTACATATCTGTATGTTTTTTTTCCCCCTGACTACACATTTAAAAGGATGACAATCCTAAAAATAGATGCAATGATTGATAAGTGCATTAGTAGTTTTTAGATGGACTTGTTTGACTTATGTAACATTTGTTTATTTTTACAGCACTATTAAAACAGTGTTAATATCCTGATCCGCTACTTGGATCATGGCATATTCTGGTTTTCTGTTTTGTTATGACATCCTGTTTAGTATTTGATGTTCTTAGTTCCTGGTGGCACTTCCTGTTTTGTTTCCGTTACCATAGTAACGCATTTTTGTCACCTGCTTTCTGTCTTTCTCGCGCACCTGCATTTTGATTTTCCCCTCTATTTAAGCCTGCCCCTTTTGTTCACTCGTCCCCACAGTCTAATTTGTATTCCATGCATCAGGTGACGTCGCTATTTTCGCTTGTGGTAAATACTTTTTGAACTCGGATTGTTTTCTGTTTTTGTTTGTATCCTTTTGAGTTTTTGAATTAAATATTTTCCTACCCGCTACCCTGAAAAGTCTGTTTGCATCCCGGGAGAACAAGCCTCACAGTTAATTGCGAAAAACCCCTCGTCATAACACAAGCACGTATTTAAGTTTTTTTTAAAATTTTTTTTACAAACTATAATACGGGTATGTAATAAAAAGGGGTGGTAAAAAATGTTTTTTAATCATATTCGAATCTCAATTTTTTTTTTTAAGTAATTTTTGGGGGGTAATTTTTTTGTAATTTTCAAAAAAAAAATGTTTATTTGGATGAAATAATTTAAAAAAATAAAATTTTAGGCTATCTCTATGCTTATTTGGTGCATGTATGTGTCATACGTCAGCAACCAAAGGGAAGGTTTTGTAACCTGTAAGCTGTTTTGTTAAAGTGTTTAATCCTTTAAAATCGTTTTTAATCATACATATATATATATATATATATATATATATATATATATATATATATATATATATATATATATATATATATATATATATATATATATTTATTTATTTATGTATGTATATATATATATATATATATATATCCATCCATCCATCCATTTTCTACCGCTTATTCCCTTTTGGGGTCGCGGAGGGCGCTGGCGCCTATCTCAGCTACAATCGGGCGGAAGGCGGGGTACACCCTGGACAAGTCGCCACCTCATCGCAATATATATATATATATATATATATATATATACATATATATACATATATATATATATACATATATATATATTTTTTTTTTTTAAATTGGTTTTATTTTTTATTTAATCATTGGTGTAGCTAAGGATATTTGAATATTGTTTTTAATATTGTTGTGCAGCACTTTGGAAACATTTATGTTGTTTAAATGTGCTATACAAATAAAGTGGATTGGATTGGATTGTTATTATTATACTAAACCAGGCCTGGGCAATTATTTTGACTCGGGGGGGCCACATTTAGAGAAAAAAGTGTGTCTGGGGGCCTGTATATCTATATTTATGAACACTAATACAAAACCTCACAATAATGTCTGATTGAATGCTAAAAACATAATGGAATTTGACATTTTTCTATGAAGGATAAAAAGCTGAATATTGACAAAATATGAACATCACACCCCCTTTCCTTTGACACATTTTACAATCAAGTGTAAAATTTGCCCAGGTCTGTACTAGACTGACCGTACGTCCTCTTTTCCCAAGACATATCCTCTTTTGCGGGGCTGTCTGGGTGGAGTTTCTGAAATGCCTCAAATGTCCGGCATTTTGAGTTAGAGTAGCTTGTATTTTTAATGTACGTTCAGGGTTAAGAAGGGGTTAAAAACTAAACAAATTGTGAAGGTGGGCGCACGCAGCATTATTCCTGAGGGTGGGGCAGAGAGAGAGAGAGAGAGAGAGAGAGAGAGAGTTATAATAAAGGCTCTGCGTTTTGTCGATAGATTTATCAGATTTTTAAAAATCTATATCTGTAGCAAGTGTGACCCGGAGGCCATTTGTGGCCCACAGCTAATGTTTTAACGGCCCACGGCACGTTCTAAAAATACTATAAAAAATAAACAAAAACACAAAAAAAGTGAAATAAAAAAAAGAGTACAAAAGCTGTCTTTGATCGTACGACCCTGTTTTCTAACAGTTTTGTAACCAAAGGCGATGGCTGTTTATGACCCCCCTCCCTTAGAAACTGGACAAAAGAGGACAAAAGCTGTCTTTGATCCTACCAAGAAAAAGGCTTGTTAAACTCCACTGTGTAGGATGGGGAGCGACATGACGGTGTCGGTTTCTTTGGTGTATTGTAATCCACGGGAAGATTTTGTCTTGACCCGAGATCTACAAAGCGGAGAGGAGGCAGAGCCTGACCTTCCTCCAGGCACCTTTTCTTTGAACTGTTTTATGACCTTTTCTTTGAACTGTTTTGTAACCAAAGGCGATGGCTGTTTACGACCCCCCTCCCTTTGAAACAAGACAACAGCTGTCTTTGGTCCTACCGAGCAGAAGGCTTGTAAAACTCCACTGTGTAGGATGGGGAGCGACATGAGGGTGTTGGTTTCTTTGATGTATTGTAATCCGCGGGAAGATTTTGTCTTGACCCGAGATCTACAAAGCAGAGAAGAGGCAGGGCCTCACCTCCCTCCAGGCACCTTTTCCTTGAACTGTTTTACGCCTTTTTTTTAACAGTTTTGTAACCAAAGGCGATGGCTGTTTATGACCCCCACTCCCTTAGAAACAGGACAAAAGAGGACAAAAGATGTCTTTGATCCTACCAAGAAAAAGGCTTGTAAAACTCCACTGTGTAGGATGGGGAGCGACTTGAGGGTGCTGGTTTCTTTGATGTATTGTCATCCACGGGAAGATTTTGTCTTGACCCGAGATCTACAAAGCGGAGAAGAGGCAGGGCCTGACCTCCCTCCAGACACCTTTTCTTTGAACTGTTTTACAACCTTTTCTTTGAACAGTTTTGTAACCAAAGGCGATGGCTGTTTATGACCCCCCTCCCTTAGAGACTGGACAAAAGAGGACAAAAGCTGTCTTTGATCCTACCAAGAAAAAGGCTTGTTAAATTCCATTGTGTAGGATGGGGAGCGACATGACGGTGTCGGTTTCTTTGGTGTATTGTAATCCACAGGAAGATTTTGTCTTGACCCGAGATCTACAAAGCGGAGAGGAGGCAAAGCCTGACCTTCCCCCAGGCACATTTTCTTTGAACTGTTTTACGACCTTTTCTTTGAACTGTTTTGTAACTAAAGGCAATAGCTGTTTACGACCCCCCTCTCTTAGAAACAGGACAAAAGAGGACAAAAGATGTCTTTGATCCTACCAAGAAAAAGGCTTGTTAAACTCCACTGTGTAGGATGGGGAGCGACATGAGGGTGTCGGTTTCTTTGGTGTATTGTAATCCACGGGAAAATGTTGTCTTGACCCGAGATCTACAAAGCGGAGAGGAGGCAGGGCCTGACCTCCCTCCAGGCACCTTTTCTTTTAACTGTTTTATGACCTTTTCTTTGAACTGTTTTGTAACCAAATGCGATAGCTGTTTACGACCCCCACTCCCTTAGAAACAGGACAAAAGAGGACAAAAGATGTCTTTGATCCTACCAAGAAAAAGGCTTGTTAAACTCCACTGTGTAGTATGGGGAGCAACATGACGGTGTCGGTTTCTTTGGTGTATTGTAATCCACGGGAAGATTTTGTCTTGACCCGAGATCTACAAAGCAGAGAAGAGGCAGGGCCTGAGCTCCCCCCAGGCACCTTTTCCTTGAACTGTTTTACGCCTTTTTTTTAACAGTTTTGTAACCACAGCCGATGGCTGTTTACAACCCCCCTTCCTTAGAAACAGGACAAAAGAGGACAAAAGATGTCTTTGATCCTACCAAGAAAAAGGCTTGTTAAACTCCACTGTGTAGGATGGGGAGCGACATGACGGTGTCGGTTTCTTTGGTGTATTGTAATCCACGGGAAGCTTTTGTCTTGACCCGAGATCTACAAAGCGGAGAGGAAGCAGGGCCTGACCTCCCTCCAGGCACCTTTTCTTTGAACTGTTTTATGACCTTTTCTTTGAACTGTTTTGTAACCAAAGGCGATAGCTGTTTACGACCCCCACTCCCTTAGAAACAGGACAAAAGAGGACAAAAGATGTCTTTGATCCTACCAAGAAAAAGGCTTGTAAAACTCCACTGTGTAGGATGGGGAGCGACATGACGGTGTCGGTTTCTTTGGTGTATTGTAATCCACGGGAAGGAGGCAGGGCCTGACTCCACTCCAGGCACCTTTTTTATAAACTGTTTTGTGATAAGGGTGATGGCTGTTTACGACCCCCCACCCTTAGAAGCAGCTGTTGCCATGTAATCGGGGAAAGTCCAAATAAAAGAGGAGGTGTACAATCTTTCGACACTGTTCAAGGGTACAGTGTCTACACGTTTCTCCTTGATTGAGCTAAATTCTGTCTGTCTTTAATTCTGTCAGATTGTGTTCGTGACGAACCCAAAGACGCAGAGAAGGCGGCAGGCATTGCGTAAGAAAACATGATTTGATTTAAAAATAAGAAAAGGGAACCAGGAAGCAGGAACAGGATCCAGGGAATTGCTTACAGCAAACAAAGAAACAACACAACACGACACGACAATAATCCAGCCCTGACTGGAGGAGAAAACAGGTCTAAATAGTAGCTGGCTGATCGACACCAGGTGTGGCCAGGTGCCAATCAGCCACAGCTGAGGGGACACAGCACTCAGGGAGACAAAACAGGAAACAGAACCAAAATAAGAGTGCTGACAGGAACTAAAGAGAGGAAACAAAGACAAATGCTGAGGAAAAACTAAGACATAGACCAAACTGTCAGGGACAAGCCTGACAAATTCCTTGCTTCTTGTCTTGTTTAATAAATGTCATCAGTGTTAAATAAATAAATAAATGGGTTGTACTTGTATAGCGCTTTTCTACCTTCAAGGTACTCAAAGCGCTTTGACACTACTTCCACATTTACCCATTCACACACACATTCACACACTGATGGAGGGAGCTGCCATGCAAGGCGCTAACCAGCACCCATCAGGAGCAAGGGTGAAGTGTCTTGCTCAGGACACAACGGACGTGACGAGGTTGGTACTAGGTGGGGATTGAACCAGGGACCCCCGGGTTGCGTACGGCCACTCTCCCACAGCGCAAGTGTTAAAAACAGCTCAGCCACAAGCATAAACTGGATTCCGACGAAGCAGATACCCTTGTTTTGTATGTTTAAGGAAGTGAAACTTGTGTGTCGCAGGTCTTCCTGACCTGGTGCTTGACCCTTACTACATTCAGACGGCCGCTTACGTCCAGAGCATGTCGATGTACAACCTGAGATGTGCGGCCGAGGAGAACTGCTTGTCCAGGTGAGTTGTGGACACAAAAGGAAAGTGTAACTCACAGTCCCATCATAAAGTGCTAACAGCGGCTAAAATTAGCCGAACGCTGCCAGCAGTGATGGCCTCCACGGTACGTAAACACAGGAAAGAAGCCCGAATGGTAAACACATCAGCGGACCCAAACAACATGTCTCCCGGTTATTTTTCCACCCACCATTTAAGCTTTTTTTTTTTCCGTCCGAGGACTGCACGTCCACTGTAGGAAAGAGAAAAAAAAAAGGACAGAGTGTGACATCTTTTATTCTTTTATTGTGCAGCTCAGCCCACTCGGCCCGGGACTACGACAGCCGCATGCTGCTGCGCTTCCCCCAGAGAGTCAAGAACCAGGGCACGGCCGACTTCCTCCCCACCAGGCCGCGTTACGCCTGGGAGTGGCACAGCTGTCACCAGTGGGTATTTGAACACACCCCATCCACTGTTTTATATGTAAGACAGACCAGTGCAGGGGTCACCAACGCGGTGCCCGCGGGCAACAGGTCGCCCGTAATGACCAGATGAGTCGCCCGCGGGACTGTTCTAAAAATAGCTCAAATAGCAGCACTTACCAGTGAGCTGCCTCTATTTTTTTAATTTTATTTATTGACTAGCAAGCTTGACTCGCTTTGCTGGACATTTTTAATTCTAAGAGAGACAAAACTCAAATAGAATTTGAAAATCCGAGAAAATATTTTAAAGACTTGGTCTTCACTTGTTTGAATAAATGTGTGTATTTTCTTACTTTGCTTCTTATAACTTTCAAAAAGACAATTTTAGAGAAAAAATACAACCTTAAAAATTATTTTTAGGATTTTTAAACACATATACCTTTTTACCTTTTAAATTCCTTCCTCTTCTTTCCTGACAATTTAAATCAATGTTCAAGCAAATTTATTTTTTTATTGTAAAGAATTATAAATACATTCTAATTTAATTCTTCATTTTAACTTCTGTTTTGTCGACGAAAAATCCATCCATCCATCTTCTTCCGCTTATCCGAGGTCGGGTCGCGGGGGCAGCAGCCTAAGCAGGGAAACCCAGACTTCCCTCTCCCCAGCCACTTCGTCTAGCTCTTCCCGGGGGATCCCAGGCCAGCCGGGAGACATAGTCTTCCCAACGTGTCCTGGGTCTTCCCCGTGGCCTCCTACCGGTTGGACGTGCCCTAAACACATCCCTAGGGAGGCGTTCGAGTGGCATCCTGACCAGATGCCCGAACCACCTCATCTGGCTCCTCTCCATGTGGAGGAGCAGCGGCTTTACTTTGAGTTCCTCCCGGATGGCAGAGCTTCTCGCCCTATCTCTAAGGGAGGAGGAAACTAATTTGGGCCGCTTGTACCCGTGATCTTATCCTTTCGGTCATGACCCAAACTTTGACCATAGGTGAGGATGGGAACGTAGATCGACCGGTAAATTGAGAGCTTTGCCTTCCGGCTCAGCTCCTTCTTCACCACAACGGATCGGTATGACGAAAAATATTTGTGAAATATTTCTTCAAACTTATTGTGATTAAAATTCTAAAAAATTATCCTGGCAAATCTAGAAAATCTGTAGAATCAAATGTAAATCTTATTTTAAAGTCTTTTGAATGTCTTTTATAATTTTTGTTCTGGAATATCTAGAAGAAATAATGATTTGTCTTTGTTAGAAATATAGCTTGGTCCAATTTGTTATATATTCAAACAAAGTCCAGATTGGATTTTAACTTATTTAAAACATGTCATCAAAATTCTAAAATTAATCTTAATCAGGAAAAATTACTTACTAATGATGTTCCATAATTTATTTATTTTAATTTTTTTCAAAAAGATTCGAATTAGCTAGTTTTTCTCTTCTTTTTTTTGGTTGAATTTTGAATTTTAAAGAGTCGAAATTGAAGATAAGCTATGTTTCAAAATAAAACTTTCATTTTTTTGTGTTTTTTCTCCTCTTTTAAATCGTTCAATTAAGTGTTCTTTTCATCATTTATTCTCTACAAAAAACCTTTCGTAAAAGGAAAAAAATATGTATGACGAAATTTTTATATATATATATTTATTTATTTATGTTGTTATTAAAGGTAAATTGAGCAAATTGGCTATTTCTGGCAATTTATTTAAGCGTGTATCAAACTGGTAGCCCTTCGCATTAATCAGTACCCAAGAAGTAGCTCTTGGTTTCAAAAAGGTTGGTGAGCCTTGGACTAGCGGCACCTTGGTAAAAACTTGATTATACGCCACACATTTTCAATGGGAGACAGGTCTGGACTACAGGCAGGCCAGTCTAGTACCCACACTCTTTTATTATGAAGCCACGCTGTTGTAACACGTGGTTTGGCATCGTCTTGGTAAATAGGTCATGGTAAATGGGTTGTACTTGTAGAGCGCTTTTCTACCCATTTTTAAGGAGCCCAAAGCGCTTTGACAGTATTTCCACATTCACCCATTCACACACACATTCACACACTGATGGCCTGACAAATTCCTTGCTTCTTGTCTTGTTTAATAGATGTCATCAGTGTTACATAAAGAAATTAATAAATGGGTTGTACTTGTATAGCGCTTTTCTACCTTCAAGGTACTCAAAGCGCTTCGACGCTACTTCCACATTTACCCATTCACACACATATTCACACACTAAAAGAGGGAGCTGCCATGCAAGGCGCCAACCAGCACCCATCAGGAGCAAGGGTGAAGTGTCTTTCCCAAGGACACAACGGACGTAAACTAGGAAGGTAGAAGGTGGGGATTGAACCAGTAACCCTCAGATTGCTGGCACAGCCACTACCAACTCTGCCACGCCGTCCCCTTGCTGAAATAAGCAGGGGCGTCCATGATAACGTTGCTTGGATGGCAACTTATGTTGCTCCAAAACCTGTATGTACCTTTCAGCATTAATGGTGCCTTCACAGATGTGTAAGTTACGGGGCGGCAGAGCTCGGTTGGTACAGTGGCCGTGTCAGCAACTTGAGGGTTGCAGGTTCGATTCCCGCTTGTACTATCCTAGTTACTGCCGTTGTGTCCTTGGGCAAGACACTTTACCGACTTGCTCCCAGGGCCACCCACACTGGTTTAAATGTAACTTAGATATTGGGTGTCACTATGTAAAGCGCTTTGAGTCACTTGAGAAAAGCGCTATATAAATATAATTCACTTCACTTCACTACCCATGCCTTGGCACTAATACACCCCCATACCATCACAGATGCCTAAAACAATCCGGAGAGTTCTTTTCCACTTTGTTCTGGAGGACACAACATCCACAGTTCCCCAAAACTATTTGAAATGTCTGGGTGTTGTTGATAAATGGCTTTGGCTTTGCATAGTAGAGTTTTAACTTACCCTTACAGATATAGTGACCAACTGTAGTTACTGACAGTGGTTTTCTGAAGTGTTCCTGAGCCCGCACGTGGTGATATCCTTTACACACTGATGTCACTTTTGGATGCAGTACTGCCTGAGGGGTATAAGGTCATGAGCATTCAATGTTGGTTTTCAGCCTTGCCGCTTACGTGCAGTGATTTCTCCAAATTCTCTGAACCTTTTGATGATATTACGGAGCGTAGATGGTAAAATCCCTAAATTCCTTGCAATAGCTGGTTGAGAAACGTTGTTCTCAAACTGTTAAACAGGCTAACTTAAGCATGCTAACTCCATCCATCCATCCATTTTCTACCGCTTATTCCCTTTTGGGGTCACGGGGGGCGCTGGCGCCTATCTCAGAATGAATGTTGAGTCCCACTTCTCTGTGAGCGCTTTGAGTATCCAACAATAGAAAAGCGCGATATAAATCTAATCCATTATTATTATTAAAATCGGGCGGAAGGCGGGGTACACCCTGGACAAGTCGCCACCTCGTCGCAGCCATGCTAACTCTTTCATCTAATTTTACAATTTTTTTTTCATTTTTCACAGCTATACACCTTACAGTCATATAAGTCGTTATATTAAACATGCAAACTGTTAGCATGCTAACATTAAAATGCTAACTTTTTTAGCTAATTTTAAACTTTTTTTCTCTAGATCCCCAGCCAAACACTGTATAATTTGTTATATGAATGATGCTAACTGTAAGCATGCGCAACATTAAAATGCTAACTTTTTTAGCTAATTTTAAACTTTTTTTCTCTAGATCCCCAGCCAAACACCGTATAATTTGTTATATGAATGATGCTAACTGTAAGCATGCTAACATTAGCACACATGTTAAATATTAGCATTTTCATGTAAGCATGCTAACATTTTAGGCTAGCTCTGTAGCTCATTTTGTACAGTTACACCCAAAACTCTTGGATTTGGACATTCAAAGCCCGGGGAACCTCTGGTCAGAGGTCCCGGGCACAGGTAGCAGGACCATCAAAATTTCCGCGGGAATTTTTCTAATAACCAATTATTGCTCGATTGCCTCATGCATGTACACAAAAAATAGAAACAGATGGAAAGTTTGTCTTCATCTTTCACAGCCAGGTTCCTTCCAACTCTGCAAAGAGTTCTGAACTTTGCCTGACCTGCTGCGAGTGCTCCTTTTTGACGGATACTGTAAAACAAGCTCTTTCCTTCATGGAAAAAAGTCGGCCATTTCGCAGAACCGACCTCATGCGGTAGATATGTGACCGTGGACCAGACGTGTCGGGGGGGGGGGGGTAAACACATAGCAGTGTTTCCTGCAGGATTGCAATGTGTGTGTGGCAGGGGCTGCTGTGTTAGGATCTGATCCCCTGAAGAGCAGGGAAACCTGCGAAACAGGCTTGTAGGGATGAAATAGCCTCTGGGTTAAAGGGGTCGAATAAAAAGTAAAAAAAAAATGTTGCTAAATAAAAATAAGAATAATAAAAGTGCGACAAATTGAAAAAAAGATATAAATAAAAATAAAAATTACAATACATCAAATAAACCGACGCCTTCATGTCGCTTCCCGACCTACACGGTGGCGTTTTACAAGCCTTTTGATTGGTAAGATCAAAGACAGCTTCTGTCTGCTCGCCGGGAACTCATGGAAACACGTTTTGTGATAACTTGGATACAATTATTCTGACAATAATGTTAGAGCGGCTAAACATGTTGAAAATATACTTCCATCCATCCATTTTCCTACCGCTTATTCCCTTTGGGGTCACGGGGGGCGCTGGTGTCTATCTCAGCTACATTCGGGCGGAAGGCGGCGTACACCCTGGACAAGTTGGGGCCAACACTCGTTAAATAAAACATCTGCCTTGTTTTTAATGAATACTTAGGCTGACTACGCTACTGTATATCAATGTTGGTCGTAATGGTGGCACTGTTTGTTTTCTGGGGTTTGAGAACCATTGGTGCACACGTGGTGGGCGGCACATTAAAGGGGAACATTATCACAATTTCAAAAGGGTTAAAAACAATAAAAATCAGTTCCCAGTGGCTTATTGTATTTTTTGAAGTTTTTTTCAAAATTTTACCGGTCCTGGAATATCCCTAAATAAAGCTTTAAAGTGCCTTATTTTCGCTATCTTCGAAACTACTATCCATTTTCCTGTGACGTCATACAGTGCTGCCGATACAAACAACATGGCGGTTACCACAGCAAGATATAGCGACATTAGCTCGGATTCAGACTCGGATTTCAGCGGCTTAAGCGATTCAACAGATTACGCACGCATTGAAACAGATGGTCGGAGTATGGAGGCAGATAGCAAAAACAAAATTGAAGAAGAAATTGAAGCTATTGCCGCTGTTCGGCCATAGCGTGGGTGTACCTAATGAAGTGGCCCACAGCATGGCTGCCTTATTAGCATCGCCGGTAAAATGTGCGGACCAAACGATCAGGACTTTCGCATCTTGTGACACTGGAGCAACTTAAATCCGTCGATTGGTAAGTGTTTGTTTCGCATTAAATGTGGGTATCTAGTTTCAAATGTACATACAGCTAGCCTAAATAGCATGTTAGCATCGATTAGCGTAGCATGTTAGCATCGATTAGCTGGCAGTCATGCTGCGACCAAATATGTCTGATTAGCACATAAGTCAACAACATCAACAAAAGTCACCTTTGTGATTTCGTTGACTTAATCGTTGCAAATGCATCTGCAGGTTATCCATACATCTCTGTGCCATGTCTGTCTTAGCATCGCCGGTCAAATGTGAAGACACTCTGGTACATTCAATGGGGGTCTGGCGGCAGATTTCTTGCCAGTGGTGCAACTTGAATCCCTCCCTGTTAGTGTTGTTACACCCTCCGACAACACACCGACGAGGCATGATGTCTCCAAGGTTCCAAAAAACAGTCGAAAAAACGGAAAATAACAGAGCTGAGCTGTTTGTAATGTGAAAATGAAAATGGCGGGTGTGTTACCTCGGTGACGTCACATTCTGATGTCATCGCTACAAGACCGATAAACAGAAAGGCGTTTAATTTGCCAAAATTCACCCATTTAGAGTTCGGAAATCGGTTAAAAAAAAACATGGTCTTTTTTTTCTGCAACATCAAGGTATATATTGACGCTTACATAGGTTTGGTGATAATGTTCCCCTTTAAGAGTGTTGTTAGGACGGCCTTTTTTCATCTCCGTAATATCGCGAAAATTCGTTCCATTCTATCCACTAGCGACGATAAGATCATTATTCATGCGTTCGTTATGTCTCGTCTCCATCACTGTAACACAGGGGTCAGCAACCTTTGATACACACTTAAATAAATTGCCAGAAATAGCCAATTTGCTCAATTTACCTTTAATAAGTAAATATATATATATATATATATATATATATATAAAAAAGTGTATTTCTGTCCGTCATTCTGTCGTATATATTTTTTTCCTTTTACGGAAGGTTTTTTGTAGAGAATAAATGATGAAAAAAACACTTAATTGAATGGTTTAAAGAGGAGAAAACAGGAAAAAAATGTAATACAATTTGGAAACATAGTTTATCTTCAATTTTGACTCTTTAAAATTCCAAATTCAACCGAAAAAATAAAGCATCGCCGGTCATATATGAAGACACTCTGGTACATTCAATGGGGGTCTGGCGGCAGATTTCTTGCCAGTGGTGCAACTTGAATCCCTCCCTGTTAGTGTTGTTACACCCTCCGAAAACACACCGACCAGGCATGATGTCTCCAAGGTTCCAAAAAATAGTTGAAAAAACGGAAAATAACAGAGCTGAGACCCGGTGTTTGTAATGTGAAAATGAAAATGGCGGGTGTGTTACCTCGGTGACGTCACGTTCTGACGTCATCGCTACAAGACCGATAAACAGAAAGGCGTTTAATTTGCCAAAATTCACCCATTTAGAGTTCGGAAATCGGTTAAAAAAATACATGGTCTTTTTTTCTGCACCATCAAGGTATATATTGACGCTTGCATAGGTTTGGTGATAATGTTCCCCTTTAAGAGTGTTGTTAGGACGGCCTTTTTTCATCTCCGTAATATCGCGAAAATTCGTTCCATTCTATCCACTAGCGACGATAAGATCATTATTCATGCGTTCGTTATGTCTCGTCTCCATCACTGTAACACAGGGGTCAGCAACCTTTTTGAAACCAAGAGCTACTTCTTGGGTACTGATTAATGTGAAGGGCTACCAGTTTGATACACACTTAAATAAATTGCCAGAAATAGTCAATTTGCTCAATTTACCTTTAATAAGTAAATCTATACATACATATATATATATATATATATATATATATATATATATATATATATATATATATAAAAAAGTGTATTTCTGTCCGTCATTCTGTCGTATATTTTTTTTTCCTTTCACGGAAGGTTTTTTGTAGAGAATAAATGATGAAAAAAACACTTAATTGAATGGTTTAAAGAGGAGAAAACAGGAAAAAAAATGTAATACAATTTTGAAACATAGTTTATCTTCAATTTTGACTCTTTAAAATTCCAAATTCAACCGAAAAAAAAAGGCATCGCCGGTCAAATGTGGAGACACTCTGGTACATTCAATGGGGGTCTGGCGGCAGATTTCTTGCCAGTGGTGCAACTTGAATCCCTCCCTGTTAGTGTTGTTACACCCTCCGACAACACACCCACGAGGCATGATGTCTCCAAGGTTCCAAAAAATAGTCGAAAAAACGGAAAATAACAGAGCTGAGAAAATGGCGGGTGTGTTACCTCGGTGACGTCACGTTCTGACGTCATCGCTACAAGACCGATAAACAGAAAGGCGTTTAATTTGCCAAAATTCACCCATTTAGAGTTCGGAAATCGGTTAAAAAAATACATGGTCTTTTTTCTGCACCATCAAGGTATATATTGACGCTTGCATAGGTTTGGTGATAATGTTCCCCTTTAAGAGTGTTGTTAGGACGACCTTTTTTCATCTCCGTAATATCACGAAAATGCGTTCCATTCTATCCACTAGCGACGATAAGATCATTATTCATGCGTTCGTTATGTCTCGTCTCCATTACTGTAACACAGGGGTCAGCAACCTTTGATACACACTTAAATAAATTGCCAGAAATAGCCAATTTGCTCAATTTACCTTTAATAAGTAAATATATATACATATATATATATATATATATATATATATATATATATATATATAAAAAAGTGTATTTCTGTCTGTCATTCTGTCGTATATTTTTTTTTTCCTTTTACGGAAGGTTTTTTTGTAGAGAATAAATGATGAAAAAAACACTTAATTGAATGGTTTAAAGAGGAGAAAACAGGAAAAAAATGTAATACAATTTTGAAACATAGTTTATCTTCAATTTTGACTCTTTAAAATTCCAAATTCAACCGAAAAAAAAAAAAGCATCGCCGGTCAAATGTGAAGACACTCTGGCACATTCAATGGGGGTCTGGCGGCAGATTTCTTGCCAGTGGTGCAACTTGAATCCCTCCCTGTTAGTGTTGTTACACCCTCCGACAACACACCAACGAGGCATGATGTCTCCAAGGTTCCAAAAAATAGTCGAAAAAACGGAAAATAACAGAGATGAGCTTTTTGTAATGTGAAAATGAAAATGGCGGGTGTGTTACCTCGGTGACGTCACGTTCTGACGTCATAGCTACAAGACCGATAAACAGAAAGGCGTTTAATTTGCCAAAATTCACCCATTTAGAGTTTGGAAATCGGTTACAAAAATACATGGTCTTTTTTCTGCACCATCAAGGTATATATTGACGCTTACATAGGTTTGGTGATAATGTTCCCCTTTAAGAGTGTTGTTAGGACGGCCTTTTTTCATCTCCGTAATATCGCGAAAATTCGTTCCATTCTATCCACTAGCGACGATAAGATCATTATTCATGCGTTCGTTATGTCTCGTCTCCATTACTGTAACACAGGGGTCAGCAACCTTTTTGAAACCAAGAGCTACTTCTTGGGTACTGATTAATGCGAAGAGTTATCAGTTTGATACACACTTAATTGCCAGAAATAGTCAATTTGCTCAATTTACCTTTAATAAGTAAATATATATATATATATATATATAAAAAAGTGTATTTCTGTCTGTCATTCTGTCGTATATTTTTTTTTTCCTTTTACGGAAGGTTTTTTGTAGAGAATAAATGATGAAAAAAACACTTAATTGAATGGTTTAAAGAGGAGAAAACAGGAAAAAAAATGTAATACAATTTTGAAACATAGTTTATCTTCAATTTTGACTCTTTAAAATTCCAAATTGAACCGAAAAAAAAAGCATCGCCGGTCAAATGTGAAGACACTCTGGCACATTCAATGGGGGTCTGGCGGCAGATTTCTTGCCAGTGGTGCAACTTGAATCCCTCCCTGTTAGTGTTGTTACAACACACCGACGAGGCATGATGTCTCCAAGGTTCCAAAAAATAGTCCAAAAACGGAAAATAACAGAGCTGAGCTGTTTGTAATGTGAAAATGAAAATGGCGGGTGTGTTACCTCGGTGACGTCACGTTCTGACGTCATCGCTACAAGACCGATAAACAGAAAGGCGTTTAATTCGCCAAAATTCACCCATTTAGAGTTCGGAAATCGGTTAAAAAAATACATGGTCTTTTTTTCTGCAACATCAAGGTATATATTGACGCTTGCATAGGTTTGGTGATAATGTTCCCCTTTAAGAGTGTTGTTAGGACGGCCTTTTTTCATCTCCGTAATATCGCGAAAATTCGTTCCATTCTATCCACTAGCGACGATAAGATCATTATTCATGCGTTCGTTATGTCTCGTCTCCATTACTGTAACACAGGGGTCAGCAACCTTTGATACACACTTAAATAAATTGCCAGAAATAGCCAATTTGCTCAATTTACCTTTAATAAGTAAATCTATATATATATATATATATATATATATATATATAAAAAAGTGTATTTCTGTCTGTCATTCTGTCGTATATATTTTTTTCCTTTTACGGAAGGTTTTTTGTAGAGAATAAATGATGAAAAAAACACTTAATTGAATGGTTTAAAGAGGAGAAAACAGGAAAAAAATGTAATACAATTTTGAAACATAGTTTATCTTCAATTTTGACTCTTTAAAATTCCAAATTGAACCGAAAAAAAAAAGCATCGCCGGTCAAATGTGGAGACACTCTGGCACATTCAATGGGGGTCTGGCGGCAGATTTCTTGCCAGTGGTGCAACTTGAATCCCTCCCTGTTAGTGTTGTTACACCCTCCGACAACACACCCACGAGGCATGATGTCTCCAAGGTTCCAAAAAATAGTCGAAAAAACGGAAAATAACAGAGCTGAGCTGTTTGTAATGTGAAAATGAAAATGGCGGGTGTGTTACCTCGGTGACGTCACTTTCTGATGTCATCGCCTCCAGAGCGATAAACAGAAAGGCTTTTTAATTTGCCAAAATTCACCCATTTAGAGTTCGGAAATCGGTTAAAAAAATACATGGTCTTTTTTTCTGCAACATCAAGGTATATATTGACGCTTGCATAGGTTTGGTGATAATGTTCCCCTTTAAGAGTGTTGTTAGGACGGCCTTTTTTCATCTCCGTAATATCGCGAAAATTCGTTCCATTCTATCCACTAGCGACGATAAGATCATTATTCATGCGTTCGTTATGTCTCGTCTCCATCACTGTAACACAGGGGTCAGCAACCTTTTTGAAACCAAGAGCTACTTCTTGGGTACTGATTAATGCGAAGAGCTACCAGTTTGATACACACTTAAATAAATTGCCAGAAATAGTCAATTTGCTCAATTTACCTTTAATAAGTAAATCTATATATATATATATATATATATAAAAAAGTGTATTTCTGTCCGTCATTCTGTCGTATATTTTTTTTTCCTTTTACGGAAGGTTTTTTTGTAGAGAATAAAGGATGAAAAAAACACTTAATTGAATGGTTTAAAGAGGAGAAAACAGGAAAAAAATGTAATACAATTTTGAAACATAGTTTATCTTCAATTTTGACTCTTTAAAATTCCAAATTCAACCGAAAAAAAAAGGCATCGCCGGTCAAATGTGAAGACACTCTGGTAAATTCAATGGGGGTCTGGCGGCAGATTTCTTGCCAGTGGTGCAACTTGAATCCCTCCCTGTTAGTGTTGTTACACCCTCCGACAACACACCGACGAGGCATGATGTCTCCAAGGTTCCAAAAAATAGTCGAAAAAACGGAAAATAACAGAGCTGAGCTGTTTGTAATGTAAAAATGAAAATGGCGGGTGTGTTACCTCGGTGACGTCACGTTCTGACGTCATCGCTACAAGACCGATAAACAGAAAGGCGTTTAATTTGCCAAAATTCACCCATTTAGAGTTCGGAAATCGGTGAAAAAAATACATGGTCTTTTTTTCTGCAACATCAAGGTATATATTGACGCTTGCATAGATTTGGTGATAATGTTCCCCTTTAATGGAAGGCCACATGTGACTTGACCTCCGTCCTCCCTCACAGGCACTTTCACAGCATGGATGAGTTCAGTCGCTACGAGCTGCTGGACACCGCCACGCATCACCCGGTGGCCGAGGGGCACAAAGTCAGCTTCTGCCTGGAGGACACGTCCTGCGACTACGGCTACTACAGACGCTACGCCTGCACCTCGCACACGCAGGTGCTGTAACACGCCGCTTGTCTGCTTCACCGTTACCAACGTCATCCTGCTAAGCAACAACAAATATTTGTTTTTATTGAAGGATTTGCACCGAATGTAAATGATGTCCGACTTAGCTCACGAGCCTTCCCTCTGTAAAGTTTAGCGCAGGGGTCACCAACGCGGACCAGATGAGTCGCCCGCTGGCCTGTTCTAAAAATAGCTCAAATAGCAGCACTTACCAGTGAGCTGCCTCTATTTTTTAAATTTTATTTATTTACTAGCAAGCTGGTCTCGCTTTGCTGGACATTTTTAATTCTAAGAGAGACAAAACTCAAATAGAAAATATTTTAAAGACTTGGTCTTCACTTGTTTAAATAAATTGATTTTTTTTTTACTTTGCTTCTTATATTTTTCATTAAGACAATTTTAGAGAAAAAATACAACCTTAAAAATGATTTTAGGATTTTTAAACACATATACCTTTTTACCTTTTAAATTCCTTCCTCTTCTTTCCTGACAATTTAAATCAATTTTCAAGTATTTTTTTTTTGTTTGTAAAGAATAATAAATACATTTTAATTTAATTCTTCATTTTAGCTTCTGTTTTTTCGACGAAGAATATTTGTGAAATATTTCTTCAAACTTATTATGATTAAAATTCCCAAAAATTATCCTGGCAAGTCTAGAAAATCTGTATAATAAATTTAAATCTTATTTCAAAGTCTTTTGAACTTCTTTTAAAATTTTTGTTCTGGAAAATTTAGAAGAAATAATGATTCGTCTTTGTTGGAAATATAGCTTGGTCCAATTTGTTATATATTCTAACTGTGCAGATTGGATTTTAACCTATTTAAAACATGTCAGCAAAATTCTAAAATTAATCTTAATCAGGAAAAATTACTAATGATGTTCCATCAATTCTTTTTAAAAAATGTTCAATAATATTCGAAATAGCCAGTTTTTCTCTTCATTCGAATTTTGAATTTTAAAGAGTCGAAATTGAAGATAAACTATGTTTCAAAATTTAATTTTCTTTTTTTTCGTGTTTTCTCCTCTTTTAAACCGTTCAATTAAGTGTTTTTTTCATCATTTATTCTCTACAAAAATAATTGGTGCCTTGAATAGGTCAATAATTCATAAATGTTTTTTGTTTGTTTGTTTTAAAACAAAAACGTGTGGCAAACACAAAATATGCAACATTTTACTCAAAAAATATCTCAAAGTGGAATATTTAACGCGACATAATTGGTGCCTTGAATAGGTCAATAATTCATAATGACATTGATTTTGATTCATTATTTTTTTTTAAAGAAAGAAACAGCCTACATGTCAGAGTTGTGTTATTAGGGTCAAAATTTAAACATTTTCTTGTTAAATTTCACATGTTTGCTCTTTTATACCACTGTTTATGTGTTGTATTTTTTTAATCGTGGGGCCGTTAAAAGATTCCCTGCGGGCCGCAAATGACCCCCGGGCCGCATTTTGGACATCCCTGGACTCAACCTTTATCCGGATCTGCACCAAAATTGGAGGGTTTTCCAGTGTTTTTTTGCATCAGTCCCATAAAAAAGTGCTTTATAAAGTAAATCAAATCTAACATTATTTATATAGTACTTGTCATGTGCAGGCAAGTGGGAAGCACAAAAACAAAAACAAAAATAATAGAAGAAGAGAAGAAAACGCACACATGCATGGACAATAACAAAGCAAAAACCAAACACTGAGGCGTTGATGTAAAACACCACCTTTATCCAGATCTGCACTATTATTGAATGTCTTAGCTAATGCTACACGGCTATAAACAATTTCATGTAAATAGCCCGTTTTTTGTTTTTTTTCGCATAATAATCAACAAATTGACACTATGAAGAAAAGTGTATTTGTCAGGTTTAGTTTGTGACCCCAAGATGCAGAGACGGAGGCAGGCATGGAGTAAGAAAACATGATTTGATTTAAATACTAAAACTAGAACAAACAAAAGGGTACTAACAAAAGGCGCGCACGAGGCGGATAACAAACTTGGCTAAGAACAAAAACACTTCCTGTGACACGAGGGAACTATGGCATGAACAGAGTGAAGAGAAGTAGGCACAGCTACAACAATAAGTAATAATGACATGGACAAGTAGTGGTGACAAACAACCGGTAGAAGCAACAATAATCCAGCACTGACTGGAGGACAAAGCAGGTAAAAATAGGAAATCGGGCTGATTGACACCAGGTGTGGCCAGGTGCCAATCAGCGCTCAGGGAGAAAAAACAGGAAACAGACAAAATAAGAGCGCTGACAGGAAACAAAGACAGGAAAAACTAAAACATAGCCACACTGTCAAGGACAAGCCTGACAGTATTGTTGTGCACCTTTATCCTGATCTGCACCAAAACGTTATTCCCGTCTTAATGCTCCATAAAGTTGCACGGAAGTCTGCATGTGTAGTGCTTGCGTAATCCTGCCAATAAACAAAAATATGTTTTAATAGGTTAAAAAAAAAAATGCAATTTGCACCTTTGTCCAGATCTGCACCGAGTTTTGACATTTACCCATAAAGGGTAAAAGAAAGTGCGTCTTCCTGTCTACTAAAAATATAAATAAATATGTGTGTACTTTTATCCGGACCTTCGCCAAAATTACATTTTTTTCTTCCTTGGCTCATAATCGGTGGAATATATTTGGAATAACCCAAAGGAGAGAAAAAAAAAAAGCTGCACCTTTATCCAGATCTGCACTAATTATTGAATAACTTGGCTAATGCCACACGGCTACAATTTCATGGAAATCGCCCGTTTTTTTTGTTTTTTTCGCATAATAATCAACAAATTGACACTATGAAGAAAAGTGTATTTGTCAGGTTTAGTTTGTGACCCCAAGATGCAGAGACGGAGGCAGGCATAGAGTAAGAAAACATGATTTGATTTAAATACTAAAACAAGAACAAACAAAAGGGCACTAACAAAAGGCGCGCACGAGGCGGATAACAAACTTGGCTAAGAACAAAAACACTTACTGTGACACGACGGAACTATGGCATGAACAGAGTGAACAGAAGTAGGCACAGCTACAACGATAAGTAATAATGACATGGACAAGTAGTGGTGACAAACAACCGGTAGGAGCAACAATAATCCAGCACTGACTGGAGGACAAAGCAGGTAAAAATAGGAAACGGGCTGATTGACACCAGGTGTGGCCAGGTGCCAATCAGCCCTCAGGGAGAAAAAACAGGAAACAGACAAAATAAGAGCGCTGACAGGAAACAAAGACAGGAAAAACTAAAACATGGCCACACTGTCAAGGACAAGCCTGACAGTATTGTTGTGCACCTTTATCCTGATCTGCACCAAAACGTTATTCCCGTCTAATGCTCCATAAAGTTGCACGGAAGTCTGCATGTGTAGTGCTTGCATAATCCTGCCAATGAACAAAAATATGTTTTAATAGGTTAAAAAAAAAATGTAATTTGCACCTTTGTCCAGATTTGCACCGAGTTTTGACATTTACCCATAAAGGGTAAAAGAAAGTGCGTCTTCCTGTCTACTAAAAAAATAAATAAATATGTGTGTACTTTTATCCGGACCTTCGCCAAAATTACAGTTTTTTTCTTCCTTGGCTCATAATCGGTGGAATATATTTGGAATAACCCAAAGGAGAGAGATAAAAAAAGCTGCACCTTTATCCAGATCTGCAATAATTATTGAATAACTTGGCTAATGCCACACGGCTACAATTTCATGGAAATCGCCCGTTTTTTTTGTTTTTTTCGCATAATAATCAACAAATTGACACTATGAAGACAAAGTGTATTTGTCAGGTTTAGTTTGTGACCCCAAGATGCAGAGACGGAGGCAGGCATAGAGTAAGAAAACATGATTTGATTTAAATACTAAAACAAGAACAAACTAAAGGGTACTAACAAAAGGCGCGCACGAGGCGAATAACAAACTTGGCTAAGAACAAAAACACTTACTGTGACACGACGGAACTATGGCACGAACAGAGTGAACAGAAGTAGGCACAGCTACAACGATAAGTAATAATGACATGGACAAGTAGTGGTGACAAACAACCGGTAGAAGCAACAATAATCCAGCACTGACTGGAGGACAAAGCAGGTAAAAATAGGAAATCGGGCTGATTGACACCAGGTGTGGCCAGGTGCCAATCAGCGCTCAGGGAGAAAAAACAGGAAAGAGACAAAATAAGAGCGCTGACAGGAAACAAAGACAAGAAAAACTAAAACATAGCCACACTGTCAAGGACAAGCCTGACAGTATTGTTGTGCACCTTTATCCTGATCTGCACCAAAAAGTTATTCCCGTCTAATGCTCCATAAAGTTGCACGGAAGTCTGCATGTGTAGTGCTTGCGTAATCCTGCAATGAACTAAAATATGTTTTAATAGGTTAAAAAAAAAGATGTAATTTGCACCTTTGTCCAGATCTGCACCGAGTTTTGACATTTACCCATAAAGGGTAAAAGAAAGTGCGTCTTCCTGTCTACTAAAAAATAAATAAATATGTGTGTACCTTTATCCGGACCTTCGCCAAAATTATTTTTTTTCTTCCTTGGCTCATAATCGGTGGAATATATTTGGAATAACCCAAAGGAGAGAGAAAAAAAAAAGCTGCACCTTTATCCAGATCTGCACTAATTATTGAATAACTTGGCTAATGCCACACGGCTACAAACAATTGCATGGAAATTGCCTGTTTTTTTGTTTTGTTTTTTCAACAAATTGACACTATGAGCAAAAGTGTAATGTTGTGCACCTTTATCCTGATCTGCACCAAATTGAGCCTGCTCGTCATTATGTGGCGCACCACTTGGCATTTTTTCTTTCCTTCATGCGAATGTTTCTGCCACTGAGTGCAGGGTCTGAGTCCGGGATGTTACGACACCTACAACGCGGACATCGACTGCCAGTGGATCGACATCACGGACGTCAAACCGGGGAACTACATCCTGAAGGTGAGCCGCCGCGTGGATGTGAAGTGAATTATATTTATATAGCGCTTTTCTCTAGTGACACAAAGTGCTTTACGTAGTGAAACCCGATATCTAAGTTACATTTAAAGCAGTGCGGGTGGCACTGGGAGCAGGTGGGTAAAGTGTCTTGCCCAAGGACACGACGGCAGTGACTTGGATGGCGGAAGCGGGGATCCAACCTGGAACCTTCAAGTTGCTGGCACGGTTTCTCTACCAACCGAGCTATGCCGCCCCAACAGTCTCCAGCACGCTCTGGCGAAATATTGTACGCTACCGCTTTTTATTTGGACTTTCCCTGTTTACATGACAACAGCTGTTTCTAAAAGAATAAGGGGGTTTGTAAACAGCCATTGTTTTCGGTCACATTAACACAAAAAAAAAATATGCCTCGGGTTTGGACCGGTCCTGGATCGAGCTTGGGCAGGTCTTGGATCAAAATAGATAACCCCTCCCGTCTCTTCCCATCGTACACAGCAGAATATTCCAAGCCTTTGAACGGAAAGTTTTTTTTGATAATTTACATACAATTTTTCTGACAGTGTATACATGAAAATGAGCTAAATAAGATCAATCAATCAATCAATCAATGTTTATTTATATAGCCCCAAATCACAAATGTCTCAAAGGACTGCACAAATCATTACGACTACAACATCCTCGGAAGAACCCACCAAAGGGCAAGGAAAACTCACACCCAGTGGGCAGGGAGAATTCACATCCAGTGGGACGCCAGTGACAATGCTGACTATGAGAAACCTTGGAGAGGACCTCAGAAGTGGGCAGCCCCCCCCCCCCCCCTCTAGGGGACCGAAAGCAATGGATGTCGAGCAGGTCTAACATGATACTGTGAAAGTTCAATCCATAGTGGCTCCAACACAGCCGCGAGAGTTCAGTTCAAAGCGGATCCAAGACAGCAGCCGGAGTCCCGTCAACAGGAAACCATCTCAAGCGGAGGCGGATCAGCAGCGTAGAGATGTCCCCAACCGATACACAGGCGAGCGGTCCATCCTGGGTCCCGACTCTGGACAGCCAGTACTTCATCCATGGTCATCGGACCGGACCCCCTCCACAAGGGAGGGAGGGACATAGGAGAAAAAGAAAAGAAGCGGCAGATCAACTGGTCTAAAAAGGAGGTCCATTTAAAGGCTAGAGTATACAGATGAGTTTTAAGGTGCTTCTACTGAGGTAGCATCTCGAACTGTTACCGGGAGGGCATTCCAGAGTACTGGAGCCCGAACGGAAAACGCTCTATAGCCCGCAGACTTTTTTTGGGCTCTGGGAATCACTAATAAGCGGGAGTCTTTTGAACGCAGATTTCTTGCCGGGACATATGGTACAATACAATCGGCAAGATAGGATGGAGCTAGACCGTGTAGTATTTTATACGTAAGTAGTAAAACCTTAAAGTCACATCTTAAGTGCACAGGAAGCCAGTGCAGGTGAGCCAGTACAGGCGTAATGTGATCAAACTTTCTTGTTCTTGTCAAAAGTCTAGCAGCCGCATTTTGTACCAACTGTAATCTTTTAATGCTAGACATGGGGAGACCCGAAAATAATACGTTACAGTAATCGAGGCGAGACGTAACAAACGCATGGATAATGATCTCAGCGTCTTTAGTGGACAGAATGGAGCGAATTTTAGCGATATTACGGAGATGAAAGAAGGCCGTTTTAGTAACGCTTTTAATGTGTGCCTCAAAGGAGAGAGTTGGGTCGAAGATAATACCCAGATTTTTTACCGAGTCACCTTGTTTTATTATTTGGTTGTCAAACGTTAAAGTTGTATTATTAAATAGAGGTCGGTGTCTAGCAGGACCGATAATCAGCATTTCCGTTTTTTTGGCGTTAAGTTGCAAAAAGTTAGCGGACATCCATTGTTTGATTTCATTAAGACACGCCTCCAGCTGACTACAATCCGGCGTGTTGGTCAGCTTTAGGGGCATGTAGAGTTGGGTGTCATCAGCACAACAGTGAAAGCTAACACCGTATTTCCGTATGATGTCACCTAGCGGCCGCATGTAGATGCTGAAGAGTGCAGGGCCAAGGACCGAACCCTGGGGAAAGATAGCATGCTAACGTTAGCATGCGTCAAGTACCAAAATGTGCGACTCTGAGGTGTTACTAAACCGTCCTCTGTCAAGCGAAGGTTAGTAAGTTCAAATTGATTAGTTATTTATGAGTAGCACATTACACACGTAGCACATGTACCATATGTCCCGGCAAGAAATCTGCGTTCAAAAGACTCCGGCTTATTAGTGATTCCTAGAGCCCAAAAAAAGTCTGCGGGCTATAGAGAGTTTTCCGTTCAGGCTCCAGTACTCTGTACTCGGTAACAGTTCGAGATGCTACCTCAGTAGAAGCATTTAAGTCTCACCTTAAAACTCATCTGTATACTCTAGCCTTTAAATAGACCTCCTTTTTAGACCAGTTGATCTGCCGCTTCTTTTCTTTCTCCTATGTCCCCCCCTCCCTTGTGGAGGGGGTCCGGTCCGATGACCATGGATGAAGTACTGGCTGTCCAGAGTCGAGACCCAGGATGGACCGCTCGCCTGTGTATCGGTTGGGGACATCTCTACGCTGCTGATCCGCCTCCGCTTGAGATGGTTTCCTGTGGACTGGACTCTCGCTCCTGTCTTGGATCCGCTTGAACTGAACTCTCGCGGCTGTGTTGGAGCCACTATGGATTGAACTTTCACAGTATCCTGTTAGACCCGCTCGACATCCATTGCTTTCGGTCCCCTAGAGGGGGCGGGGGGGTTTGCCACATCTCAGGTCCTCTCCAAGGTTTCTCATAGTCAGCATTGTCACTGGCGTCCCACTGGATGTGAATTCTCCCTGCCCACTGGGTGTGAGTTTTCCTTGCCCCTTATGTGGGTTCTTCCGAGGATGTTGTAGTCGTAATGATTTGTGCAGTCCTTTGAGACATTTGTGATTTGGGGCTATATAAATAAACATTGATTGATTGATTGATTGACAATATGTCACATTATCATATATTTGTGTTTATTATGGGAGTCAAATGGGGGTAAAAAGTGTGTGCAAATATGCCAATCAAATCTTTTTTAACCCTTGCAATAGGCGGTCCATCCATCCATTTTCTACCGCTTATTCCCTTTCGGGGTCACGGGGGGCGCTGGTGCCTATCTCAGCTACAATCGGGCGGAAGGCGGCGTACACCCTGGACAAGTCGCCACCTCATCACAGGGCCAACACAGATAGACAGACAACATTCACACACTAGGGCCAATTTTAGTGTTGCCAATCAACCTATCCCCAGGTGCATGTCTTTGGAAGTGGGAGGAAGCCGGAGTACCCGGAGGGAACCCACGCATTCACGGGGAGAACATGCAAACTCCACACAGAAAGTTCCCGAGCCTGGATTTGAACCCAGGACTGCAGGACCTTTGTATTGTGAGGCAGACGCACTAATCCCTCTGCCACCGTGAAGCCCAATAGGCGGTCCATGTAGTTTAATTATTATATATATATATATTTTATATATATTATCCCGGAAAAGGGTGGAGTGCCATCTCCGGGTTGGGGAGGAGACCCTGCCCCAAGTGGAGGAGTTCAAGTACTTAGGAGTCTTGTTCACGAGTGAGGGAAGAGTGGATCGTGAGATCGACAGGCGGATCGGTGCGGCGTCTTCAGTAATGCGGACGTTGTACCGATCCGTTGTGGTGAAGAAGGAGCTGAGCCGGAAGGCAAAGCTCTCAATTTACCAGTCGATCTACGTTCCCATCCTCACCTATGGTCATGACCTTTGGGTCATGACCGAAAGGATAAGATCACGGGTACAAGCGGCCCAAATGAGTTTGGGTCTCTCCCTTAGAGAGGAGCCAGATGAGGTGGTTCGGGCATCTGGTCAGGATGCCACCCAAACGCCTCCCTAGGGAGGTGTTTAGGGCACGTCCAACCGGTAGGAGGCCACGGGGCAGACCCAGGACACGTTGGGAAGACTATGTCTCCCGGCTGGCCTGGGAACGCCTCGGGATCCCCCGGGAAGAGCTAGACGAAGTGGCTGGGGAGAGGGAAGTCTGGGCTTCCCTGCTTAGGCTGCTGCCCCCGCGACCCGACCTCGGATGAGCGGAAGAAGATGGATGGATGGATATATATATATTTTTAAACAAACTAACCTTAGCCTTTAAAAGTTTTTATTTTTAATATGTGTAGCGAAGCCTATTTAAATCCATTTTTTTTTTTGTTATTTTTAACTAAACTCTGTCAAGCAAAGTGTTTAGGAATTTCTGAGTAATCTCAAGCGTGGATCCGTCCACAGGTCAGCGTCAACCCCTTCTACCAGGTGCCCGAGGAGGACTACACCAACAACAACGTGCGCTGCGACGTCCGCTACACGGGGAACTACGCCTACCTGTCCGGTTGTCACGTGTCCACGTGAGTGACGTGTTGCATTCAAGGACCCTCGTCAACGATCACTTCATCTGGTTTCTGTTTGTCGGCAGGTATTAATGGAGGACTGGCGGCTGTGTGACGGACACTGAGGAGGAGCGCATATGAAAGTCTTTACAAGTTTGTTTAGTTTAGACGTGACTAGAATCTGACTGTTGTCTCTGCATGCTGTGTTCCTTCTTTGTGTGAAAGCCATTGATTTGCCTCTTTTCTTGTTTCCCTTTAAAGCAGGGGTCACCAACCTTTTTGAAACCAAGAGCTACTTCTTGGGTACTGATTAATGCCAAGGGCTACCAGTTTGATACACGCTTAAATAAATTGCCAGAAATAGCCAATTTGCTCAATTTACCTTTAATAAATAAATCTATATATATAAAAAAAATGGGTATTTCTATCTGTTTTTTTTTTCTTTTACAGAAGGTTTTTTGTAGAGAATAAATGATGAAAAAAACACTTAATTGAATGGTTTAAAAGAGGAGAAAACACGAAAAAAATGAACATTTAATTTTGAAACATAGTTTATCTTCAATTTCGACTCTTTAAAATTCAAAATTCAACCGAAAAAAATGAAGAGAAAAACGAGCTAATTCGAATCTTTTTGAAAAAATTAAAAAAAATAATTTATGGAACATCGTTAGTTATTTTTCCTGATTAAGATTAATTTTAGAGTTTTGATGACATGTTTTAAATAGGTTAAAATCCAATCTGAATTTTGTTAGAATATATAACAAATTGGACCAAGCTATATTTCTAACAAAGACAAATCATTATTTCTTCTAGATTTTCCAGGACACGAAATTTTAAAAGAAATCCAAAATACTTTAAAATAAGATTTAAATTTGATTCTACAGATTTTCCAGATTTGCCAGAAAAATTTCTTGGAATTTTAATCATAATAAGTTTGAAGAAATATTTAAATAATATTGTTCGTCGTAAAAACAGAAGCTAAAATGAAGAATTAAATTAAAATGTATTTATTATTCTTTACAATAAAAACGTTAATTTACTTGGAAATTGATTTAAATTGTCAGGAAAGAAGAGGAAGGAATTTAAAAGGTAAAAAGGTATATGTGTTTAAAAATCCTAAAAATAATTTTTAAGGTTGTATTTTTTCTCTAAAATTGTCTTTTTGAAAGTTATAAGAAGCAAAGTAAGAAAATAAATGAATTTATTTAAACAAGTGAAGACAAAGTTTTTAAAATATTTTCTTGGATTTTCAAATTCTATTTGAGTTTTGTCTCTCTTAGAATTAAAAATGTCGAGCAAAGCGAGACCAGCTTGCTAGTAAATAAATACAATTTAAAAAATAGAGGCAGCTCACTGGTAAGTGCTGCTATTTGAGCTATTTTTAGAACAGGCCAGCGGGCGACTCATCTGGTCCTTACGGGCGACCTGGTGCCCGCGGGCACCGTGTTGGTGACCCCTGCTATTTAAAGCATCCCAAATCATAAAAAGCTTTAAAATTGTTTTGAAATGTAAAAAAAAAGATGAAATATTTAGCCTTTTTTTTTTTTTTTTTTTTAAATCACTGTCAATGTGACAGTCTAGTGCACAGGTGTCAAACTCAAGGCCCGCCACTTCATTTTATTTGGCCCTGGAAATAATATTTATAAATAAAGTACTGTAACTTTTCTTACTAAATGTATTATTTCTATCTATTTTGGGAGAAGAACTCCATTTAACCACAATTGATGTTAACTTAAATATTGTCTAATTATGCAAATAAAAATATATTATCCATATTATATCCATCCATCCATCCATCCATTTTCTACCGCTTAGTCCCTTTTTTGGGGGTTGCGGGGGGGCGCTGGTGCTTATCTCAGCTACAATCGGGCGGAGGGCGGTGTACACCCTGGACAAGTCGCCACCTCAACACAGGGCCATCCATATTATATCCATCCATCCATTTCTACCGCTTGTTCCCTTTTGGGGTCACGGGGGATGCTGGCGCCTATCTCAGCTTCAATCGGGCGGAAGGCGGTGTACACCCTGGACAAGTCGCCACCTCCCCACAGGGCCATCCATATTATATCCATCCATCCATTTCTACCGCTTGTTCCCTTTTGGGGTCACGGGGGATGCTGGCGCCTATCTCAGCTTCAATCGGGCGGAAGGTGTTGTACACCCTGGACAAGTCGCCACCTCAACACGGGGCCATCCATATTATATCCATCCATCCATTTCCTACCGCGTGTTCCCTTTTGGGGTTGCGGGGGGTGCTGGTGCCTATCTCAGCTTCAATCGGGCGGAAGGCGGTGTACACCCTGGACAAGTCGCCACCTCAACACAGGGCCATCCATATTATTTCCATCCATCCATTTCCTACCGCTTGTTCCCTTTTGGGGTCGCGGGGGGTGCTGGTGCCTATCTCAGCTTCAATCGGGCGGAAGGCGGTGTACACCCTGGACAAGTCGCCACCTCCACACAGGGCAATCCATATTATATATAATTTATATATATAAATATATTATATAAATTATAAGATATCCATCAAATTGTACAATGTAAAAGTTGCAATACGGTAAAACTGTGACATTTGCTGTGGTTTTTACAGCATTTTTCTCTAAATGAAAAACACTTTTTTTTTTTTTACTATAATAAAACTGTAGTGCCGTTTTGGCATTTTTACAGTAATACAGCGAAAAATCTAGTTGTTGATTTGCGGTAGAAAAAAGAAACAAAAAAACTGGCGGCTCAGGTGCCAAAATTTTACTGTAAAATTGCAGTTTTTTTTAATATACAGTAAAAGCACAAATGTAAAAATATACAACAACATTCTGGTAACTGAGCTGCCTTTTTTTTTATACCATACAAACAACAGTAATGTTTTTCCATTTACAGTAAGATAAAATTATTACAGCTTTCCATATTTTATTTTATAGTTTAGTTTTTTAAAAATCGACTACTAAAATGCCCTCCATCCATCCATCTTCTTCCGCTTACCCAAGGTCGGGTCGCGGGGGCAGCAGCCTAAGCAGGGAAGCTCAGACTTCCCTCTAATAGTATTCACATGCCAGAAGCGGCCCTCTGGGGCCGAACATAACTGCGATGTGGCCCTCAGTGAAAACGACTTTGACACCTCTGGTCCAGTGAGTCTACTTTGTTTTAGTGTTATTTAGTAGTGGGTTTAAACCGTGTTTTAGAATGAATTTAATTTGGAATAAAAGATGGTATTATTTACAAGAAATATTCATTTACCTGCCTTTGCAATTTGTCTCCCTCTATTTTTAGCCACTATACTTCATTTTTTTACAAGGTAGTTTTGATCTTAAGGATGCAGATGAACCAGGTTGAAACATGAGGTAAAAAATGGGGAATTTATTAATAAAATAAATAAAAAGCAATAGCAATGGGGAAGTACTCGGAAAAAAAAGGAATAACACTTAAGGGAAATGTGGAGAAGATGGCATCCACACATACGAGCACACTTGCAATAAGCATCAAAAAGTATCGTCTATGTTCACCAGAGAATCGAGAATAGTTGACATCATCAACAATGTCCCGACAAGCGAGGTAGAAAAAGGGTCAACTTAAATAGTCTTGATTGCAAAACCCAAAACAGGTGAGGGGAAATGCTCTGGGACAAAAGTGAAGCAGCCATTGGGAAACACCAACAAAACCGGAAAGGCCGCCAAAGTAAAAGCACAGGACAGGAACTAACACAAAACACCGGCGAACACCAACAAATTTTCTTGTCACTTCATCTTTACAGCACGTATTGAACTGAAAATCAAGCCTATTTATTTCATCTAAGCCTTAAAAAATGACAATAAATGTGGTTGGTTTGCAAAAAAATAATTGCCAAACTGAATTTATAATCTTCATCCATAACAGTGTTTTTTAATGATTTTTTTTGTTACATACACAGTTGCCAAAAATACTATCAAAAACATATAAAATGCTCTTTTTTTGCCAAACAAGTAACCCACAAAAAAGATTTTAAATAAAATAAAAATAATGGTAAAAAAAATAACTTGCACCAACCAAATGAGTACAGGCAAATATTGACAAAAGGCACTCATGGGAAAACAACAACAAAACCAAAAAAGCTGCCAACATAAAAGCACCGGACAGGAACTAACACAAAACACCGGACCACACTTAACAAAACCCAACAAAGAGCCGGCACAATTTTGTTGTCAGTTCATCCTCATAGCACTTATTGAATTGTGTTCAAAAAAATTACAATAAAAGTGGTTAGTTTGCGAAAAAGTGTCAGGTTCAAACACCAATGGCATCTATTAAACAGACAAGAAGCAAGGAATTAAACAGAGACAGGATTCAATTTAGCTCAATTGAGGAGAAACGTCTGGGCTGCAGTTCCGTAAATGGGTTGTACTTTTATAGCGCTTTTCTACCTTTTTTTTTTAAGGAACTCAAAGCGCTTTGACACTATTTCCACATGCACGCATTCACACACTGATGTGCCATGCACGGCGCTAACCAGGACCCATCAGGAGCAAGGGTGAAGTGTCTTTCTCAAGGACACAACGGACATGACTAGGATGGTAAAAGGTGGGGATTGAACCCCTAACCCTCAGATTGCTGGGACGGCCACTCTCCCAACTTCGCCACTCCGTCCCTCGTACAGTTTTCCACCACGCTCCGACGGAAGAATTGCACGCCTTCTCTTTTATTTGGACTTTCCCTGATTACATGGCAACAGGGGTTTGTAAAGGGAGAGGGGGTCATAAACAGCCGTCGCCTTTGGTCACAAAACAGTTCGAAAAAAATACGCCTGGCGCTTGGGCAGGTCCTGCTTTCTCTCTGCTTTGTAGAACTTGGGTCAAGATAAGATCTTCCTGTGGACCATCGTACACAGCCGAGTTTTACAAGCCTTTTTGCTTGGTAGCTCATGTGATAACTTACATACAATTATGCTGACAAAAAGAATTGAATTAATAATCTTCATCCATAACAGTGTTTTTTTTAAACATTTGTTTAATATTTTTTGGGGACATACACAGTTGCCAAAAATACAATCAAAAACATATAAAATGCTCTTTTTCCCCCCAAACGTATAAAATTAAAATATTGGGACGAATAAATACTGAGTACAGGCAAATATTGACAAAATGTCACTCCTGATTGGGCCCAACAAGGTGCAACAATACGCGAAAGTAAACAAAAGGCTCATCAATTATCTCTATTTAAGTTATGTTTCGATCAGTTTTTTATTTGGTTAATGACTTTTACAGACCCATTTAACTCCACTAGCATAGCTCGGTTGGTAGAGTGGCCGTGCCAGCAACTTGAGGGTTGCAGGTTCGATTCCCGCCTGTGCCATCCTAGTTACTGCCGTTGTGTCCTTGGGCAAGACACTTTACCCACCTGCTCCCAGTGCCACCCACACTGGTTTAAATGTAACTTAGATATTGGGTTTCACTATGTAAGGCGCTTTGAGTCACTTGAGAAAAGCGCTATATAAATATAATTCACTTCACTAATTGCATTCATGTTGAGTTTAAGCACATATTTAATTCCATATTAAAACTGTCATAGGCTAAAATAGTTTTCTGCAGCTATAAGATGCTTCCTAATGCAACTTAAAACAATGTAAGTTGTTATTTGTAGTCAAAAGCGTACAATTGTTTTAATAGACAAAATTGTAGGCATTTGATAAAAAAAATTATGTTGAATAGTTGAAAATTTTACATTAACTCTGGCCAAATTAAGCACTAATGGAATCATAACAAAACAAGAATGCGAGGAAGTTTTTCAAATGCAATAAACATATTTTTCATTTTTTGTACTATTTTATACTACTGTAATTGGAAGGGGAATAATTTGATTAGTCTCAATAGGTAAAATAAAATGGACTCTCAATATTTGTGTGATTTGAAGTGAAGTATATTTATATAGCGCTTTTTCTCTAGAGACTCAAAGCGCTTTACATGGGGAAACCCAATATCTAAGTTACATTTAAATCACTGGGAGAAGGTGGGTAAAGGGTTTTGCTCAAGGACACAACGGCAGTGACGAGGCTGGCGGAAGCGGGGATCGAACCTGGATCCTCACGTTGCTGGCCAGGCCACTCGACCAACTGAGCTATACCGACCCCCATTTATCATAAATATCAAACACCTTAAAAAGCAGTTTTTCCCGCTAACTGGACAAACTGAGTGGAGTGGTTTGTTTTGTTGTCTTTTGTGTTGCCAATTGCAATGCTATTGATTTTTTTTGTCTAAAGATATCGTATTTAATGTTTTTTAATGCCATTTTTGCAAATTTCAAACAAATTTTTTTTTATGAAACCCTGTAGTCTGTCGTAAACTGATGCAACATCCATCCATCCATCCATCGATTTTCTACCGCTTGTCCCGTTCAGGGTCGCTGGCACCTATCTCAACTGCATGTGGACGGAAGGCGGCGTACACCCTGGACAAGTCGCCACCTCATCACAGGGCCAACACAGATAGACAGACAACATTCCCACTCACATTTACACATTTTCCCCCCTAATTGGACAAACTGAGTGAAGTGGTTTGTTTTGTTGTCTTTTTTGTTGCCAATTGTAAAGGTATGGATTGTTTTGGTGTTTAGACATCTCATTTAATGCTTTTTAACGCCATTTTCGCAACATTTTTTTTTTTTTAAATAAAAACCTGTAGTCTGTCATAAACTGATGCAACATCCATCCATCCATCCATTTTTTACCGCTTGTCCCGATCAGGGTTGCGGGGGTTCGCTGGAGCCTATCTCAGCTGCATTCGGGCGGAAGGCGGAGTACACCCTGGACAAGTCCCCATCTCATCACAGGGCCAACACGGATAGGCCGACAACATTCACACTCATATTCACACATTTTTTCCCCCTAATTGGACAAACTGAGTGGAGTGGTTTGTTTTGTTGTCTTTTTTGTTGCCAATTGTATGGATTTTTTTGGTCTTTAGACATCTTATTAAATGATTTTTGCTGCCATTTTCACAAAATTCTAACATTTATATATATATGTATATATATATATATATATATATATATATATATATATATATATATAAATTGTATTCTTTCATGCACGTTCTAAGTTACACCACTAGAGAGCGCTAGTGAGTATTTATCCTGAGGGAAAAGGCATTGAAAGTTGTTAAATTGACTTTACTCCCCACTCCGCACTTTTTTAACTTCATCAACAATCGAACTCCGATTGTCCTGACTTATGTTTCATGTTCGTCTGCCTTACAATATCGTGTTTATGTGAAAATAAACGACCAAAGTACAATACCTGGATGTCCTCCACCCGGTTTATCCCAGTTCGCGGTGCATTCTGGGATTGGGCATCACAAGTGAGATGTGCGCATGTGCCTGAGTGATGTTCGGGAGCTATGACGTCATGAAGTCCGCCAAGTGTCCACTCGACGCCTGCGAATAAGTACACAAGTACGCACCAGCCTCCTCGCCGCCAGGCTATCATTATATGTTTAAATTTCACGACAATGCATGCTATCAGCGTGACTATTCCGTCTTTTCGCTCAGAGAACAACAACGTCGAGCGAGGATACACGGTGAGTTGTATGTTTGAGTCTCCTTCAGCCCCATTGATGGTTATCACGTATTCCCTCCGTGCTGTCTTGTCCCACCCGCCGCAGCCGTCTAATACCCGCAATTATGTCCACTAGTGTCGTCATTTCACGTCAAATATCTCGCCTTACATTGAACTGAATTACGTTGAAGGCGTGTGACATCACTCCCCGTCATTCCAAACACGGCAAGACGAGTTCGCCTACATATCCCAGAATGCACCGCAACACTGTTTACCCTTACAAAAACAATTGTTTATTATAATACACGGAAATAAAATACTTTTTGTAGCTTAATATGACAATACATGGATATACAGCCGTCTAATACCCGCAATTATGTCCACTAGTGTCGTCATTTCACGTCAAATATCTCGCCTTACATTGAAGTGAATTACGTTGAAGGCGTGTGACATCACTCCCCGTCATTCCAAACACGGCAGGACGAGTTCGCCTACATATCCCAGAATGCCCCGCGACACTGTTTACCCTTGCAAAAACAATTGTTTATTATAATTCACGGAAATAAAATACTTTTTGTAGCGTAATATGACAATACACGGATATAAATGTAATTTTTGTGGTTTATATGATAATGCACCCGAGTAAATATACGTTTTGTAGTTTAAAGGATAATACACAAAATAAAGATACTTTTTGTACTTTAAATTAGTGGTTCTCAAATGGGGGTACGCGTACCCCTGGGGGTACTTGAAGGTATGCCAAGGGGTACGTGATATTTTTTAAAAATATTCTAAAAATAGCAACAATTCAACAATCCTTTTATGAATATATTTATTGAATAATATTTCAAGAAAATATAAATGTAAGTTCATATACTGTGAAATGAAATGTAACAATGCAATATTCAGTGTTGACAACTAGATTTTTTTGTTGACATGTTCCATAAATATTGATGTTAAAGAGTTACTTTTTTGTGAATAAATGTTTAGAATTAAGTTCATGAATCCAGATGAATCTCTATTACAATCCCCAAAGAGGGCACTTTAAGTTGATGATTACTTCTATGTGTAGAAATCTTTATTAGGGACCGAATGTCCCTTTGGGACAGAGGACCCTATTGAATTTCTAGCGTTTTATTCTTACTTTATTGTTTTTATTCCGCAGCTTTGAGCTTTAATTTGACCCCCTTAACATGCTTCAAAACTCACCGAATTTGACACACACATCAGGACTGGCAAGCATTGAGATTTAATCAAAAAACCCAACTCCAAAACTAAAAATTGCGCTCTAGCGCCCCTAGGAAGAAAACAGACAAAACGGCCTGTAACTTCCAGTAATAATGTCGTAGCGACATGAAACAAAAACCTCTATGTAGGTCTCACTTAGACCTAGATTTCATACACTGACATCCTTCAGCAAAAATCAACAGGAAGTTTGCAATTACCCCTTCAAAACAAAAGGTTTGTAAAAACACTCACCTTTGCCTCTTTGAAATGTAATTTGACCCCCTTAACATGCTTCAAAACTCACCAAACTGGACACACACATCAGGACTGGCGAAAATTGTGATCTAATCAAAAAAACCTAACCCCAAAACTCAAAATTGCGCTCTAGCGCACCCTAGGAATAAAACACAGACAAAACTGCCTGTAACTTCCAGTAGGAATGTTGTAGCGACATGAAACAAAAACCTCTATGTAGGTCTCACTTAGACTTAGATTTCATACACTGACATCCTTCAGCAAAAATCAACAGCAAGTTTGCAATTCCCCCTTCAAAACAAAAGTTTTGTAAAAACACTCACCATTGCCTCTTTGAGCTGTAATTTGACCCCCTTAACATGCTGCAAAACTCACCAAACTGGACACACACATCAGGACTGGCGAAAATTGTGATCTAATCAAAAAAAACCTAACCCCAAAACTCAAAATTGCGCTTTAGCACGCCCTAGGAATAAAACACAGACAAAACTTCTCCTAGGAAGAAAACACATTCAAAACTGCCTGTAACTTCCAGTAGGCATGTCGTAGCGACATGAAACAAAAACCTCTATGTAGGTCTCACTCAGACCTAGATTTCATACACTGACATCCTTCAGCAAAAATCAACAGGAAGTTTGCAATTCCCCCTTCAAAACAAAAATATGTAAAAACACTCACCATTGCCTCTTTGAGCTTTAATTTGACCACCTTAACATGCTTCAAAACTCACCAAACTGGACACACACACCAGGACTGGCAAAAATTGTGATCTAATCAAAAAACCTAACCCCAAAACTCAAAATTGCGCTCTAGCGCACCCTAGGAATAAAACACAGACAAAACTGCCTGTAACTTCCAGTAGGAATGTTTTAGCAACATGAAACAAAAACCTCTATGTAGGTCTCACTTAGACCTAGATTTCATACACTGACATCCTTCAGCAAAAATCGACAGGAAGTTTGCAATTCCCCCTTCAAAACAAAAGTTTTGTAAAAACCGGTCACCTTTTTTCAAACATGATCTCCTCTGAGCGAGGGTACTTGAATTAAAATAATGTTCACAGGGGATACATCACTGCAAAAAAGGTTGAGAACCAAGGGTTTAAATAATACACCAAAATAAAGATACTTTTTGTAGGAAGCCGGCTTCCTCCCACCTCCAAAAACATGCACCTGGGGATAGGTTGATTGGCAAGACTAAATTGGCCCTAGTGTGTGAATGTTGTCTGTCTACCTGTGTTGGCCCTGCGATGAGGTGGCGACTTGTCCAGGGTGTATGGATGGATGTAAATGGATGGATGGACAAGAAATGCTCTTCAGTGTGTTGACCTTCATTATATTCAGTGTTTGACACTGGATTTACAGGGTGTGTGGGGGGTGGAGGGAGATAGGAAAGAAAGGAAGTTGTTGTCCATATGTTTCCTCCTATAATCACTGACGCATCAACAATGTGGATCTTGACATCCCCACACCATCCCCCCCTTCCCGCAATGGTTCCTCTTTTAGGTGTTCAGAGTGGACGTGCTGATGAGCGGAAGGCAACACAGCGTGGAGAAACGCTACAGTGAATTCTACACCTTGCATAAAATGGTGAGACGTGACATCGCCAAGTTGCTAGTGTGTTTTAATGATATGATTATATGGTAATCATGATAATTGCCCTCCACTTAGTTAGGGCTGGGCGATATGGCCTTTTTTTTAATATCTCGATATTTTTAGGCCCTATCGCGATACAATATACCAGGGGTAGGGAACCTATGGCTTTAGAGCCAGATGTGGCTCTTTCGATGACTGCATCTGGCTCTCGGATAAATCTGAGGTGACACTGCTTAACACAATAAGTAATGAATAATTCCACTTGTAATCAAAATGTTAAAAATAACGATTAAAATAGAAAACATGCTCTTGCATTTGAATCCATCCGTCCTTTTTTCTACCACACTTATTCAAGAAGTTGCATTAAGGGTAAGAAGTGATTTATTTATTGTGGGTTAGTTTAGGGCTTGCTCTCCTGGGGGTCTTCAGACCACCAAGCACCGACATGAGAGCCCGTTTCAGGGTTACAATATTTTTTTATTTTTCAATAAGTCTCTTAGTTGGTTTCCAGCAATTGTCTTTTTCTTTCGTTCACGCTCGCGCTCTGGCTCCAGCTCCATCCCCGTCTCTACTCCTGGCTGCTGCTTATAAACAGAGCGACAGGGGATGAGATAACAAGGCCCAGGTGGGCCATCTACGCACCTGTCGCTGATTTCGAGGCTGGTCCTGGCAACACCCAGCTTTGAAGTGAAGTGAAGTGAATTATATTTATATAGCGCTTTACATAGTGACACCCAATATCTAAGTTACATTTAAACCAGTGTGGGTGGCACTGGGAGCAGGTGGGTAAAGTGTCTTGCCCAAGGACACAACGGCAGTGACTAGAATGGCACAAGCGGGAATCGAACCTGCAACCCCCAAGTTGCTGGCACGGCCACTCTACCAACCGAGCTATACCGCCCACATACCTTTGCTACAGGCCCGCAGGCCGCGCCCCCTCACAGTTAGCTTCAGAATAACAATGTTATTACAAAGAATAAGAGACCTGTTATACTCTATGTTGGTCTTACTTAAAAATGCACACGGTTAGTCGTGTTCAGTGCTAAAAAATATTTTATGGCTCTTACGGAAATACATTTTTAAATATTTGGATTCTTGGCTCTCGCAGCCAAAAAGGTTCCCGACCCCTGCACTATACAGTATATATATCTCCATATTTTTGCCTTAGCCTTGAATGAACACTTGATGCTTATAATCACAGCAGTATGATGAAAATGTGAAATTCCATTATGTTTTCAAGGTGGTGTGTCATAATGTTTTTACCATCCAATAAGACATTATTGTGAGGTTTTTGTATTAGTGTTTTTCTTTCAAATTTGGCCATCCGAGTCAAAATAATTGCCCAGGCCTGGACGAACATGACCCCATTAAAAAAAAAAAAAAGTAATTTTCATTGAGCTTGGTTCAGTGTCGGGTCTAACCCGGGTCCTTATTTTTTCTAGCTGAAAAAGAGCATCAAACCGCCTGAGATCCCTTCCAAACATATCAGAAACTGGGTTCCCAAAGTGCTGGAGCAGAGGAGACACGGTCTGGAGTTTTACCTGCAGGTACACACCTTATCACTCTTTTAGACTTCCTTATTATTGTCATTCCCATTTGAACTTTGCAGTACAGATAAGATGGAAATGTCCTTGCATTAGCTCATGTTAGTGCAGGATAAAAGAGCAATAAGGTGCAGATGTAATAATTTATATTTATATAATAATTTTTGGAAATGTTAGCTCATTTGGAATTTGATGCTTGCAACATGTTTAAAAAGAAGTAGCAAAAAAGACTGAGAAAGTTGAGGAATGCTCATCAAACACTTATTTGGAACAATCCACAGGTAAACAAGCTAATTGGCAACAGGTGGGTGCCATGATTGGGTATAAAAGCAGCTTCTATGAAATGCTCAGTCTTTCACAAACAAGGACGGGGCGAGGGTCACCACTTTGTCAACAAGTGCGTGAGCAAATTTGTTAAAGAACAACATTTCTCAACAAGCTATTGCAAGGAATTTAGGGATTTCACCACCTACGGTCTGTAATATCATCAAAATGTTCAGAGAATCTGGACAAATCACTGCAATGGCTGTGACTTTAGATCCCTCTGGCGGTACACCATCAAAAAGCAACATCAGTGTGTAAAGGATATCACCACATGGGATCAGGAACACTTCAGAAAACCACCGTCAGTAACTACAGTTGGTCGCTACATCTGCAAGTGCAAGTTAAAACTCTACCATGCAAAGCGAAAGCCATTTATCAACAACACCCAGAAACGCCGCCGGCTTCGCTGGACCCCAAGCTCATCTAAGATGGACTGATGCAAAGTGGAAAAGTGTTCTGACGAGTCCACATTTCTAATTTTTTGGGGGAAACTGGAGGAAAAGAACCAACCATACTATTATAAGTGCAAAGTTGAAAATCCAGCATCTGTAAATGGTAAATGGGTTGTACTTGTATAGCGCTTTTCTACCTTTTTTTAAGGAACTCAAAGCGCTTTGACAGTATTTCCACATTCACCCACTGATGGCGGGAGCTGCCATGCACGGCGCTAACCAGTACCCATCAGGAGCAAGGGTGAATTGTCTTGCTCAAGGACACAACGGACGTGACTCGGATGGTAGAAGGTGGAGATCGAACCAATAACCCTCAGCTTGCTGGCACGCCCACTCTCCAAACTTCGCTACGCCGTCCCCTAACTTTTTATCAACAACACCCAGAAAAGCTTAGTGGACTGATGCAAAGTGGAGAAGGGTTATGTGGTCTGACGAGTCCACATTTCAAATTTTTGGGGGAAACTGGAGGAAAAGAACCAACCATACTATTATAAGTGCAAAGTTGAAAATCCAGCATCTGTAAATGGTAAATGGGTTGTACTTGTATAGCGCTTTTTTACCTTTTTTTAAGGAACTCAAAGCGCTTCGACACTATTTCCACATTCACCCATTCACACACTGATGGCGGGAGCAGCCATGCACGGCGCTAACCAGGACCCATCAGGAGCAAGGGTGAAGTGTCTTGCTCAAGGACACAACGGACGTGACTCGGATGGTAGAAGGTGGAGATCGAACCAATAACCCTCAGATTGCTGGCACGGCCACTCTCCAAACTTCGCTACGCCGTCCCCCAACTTTTTATCAACAACACCCAGAAAAGCTAAGATGAACTAATGCAAGGTGGAGAAGCGTTATGTTGTCTGACGAGTCTACATTTCTAACTTTTTAGGGAAACTGGAAGAAACTGGAGGAAAAGAACCATCCAGACGTATATAAGTGCAAAGTGTAAAAGCCAGCATGTGTGATGGTATGGGAGTGTATCCGTGCCCAAGGCATGGGTAACTTACACATCTGTGAAGGCACCATTAATGCTGAAATGTACATACAGGTTTTGGAGCAACATATGTTGCCATCCAAGTGACGTCTTTTTCATGGACGCCCCTGCTTATTTCGGCAAGACGGTGCCCTGCCACACAAGATTATAATCACAGCATTAAAACAGAGCGTTGTTGAACGTTTTTTTTTGCATTGTTAGCTACCACAAAGTACCAGTTTGCCACTATTCACACCCCACAGAAAAGGGAAAGACGTGTCCGTGTCTCAGGTAGGGATTATGGATGATGTCGTGCCCAACACTCCAAAATGTTCCCAGCGTAGAGCGGGTGTGGTACGTGAGGATCAAAGTGTCACACAACATAACAATGCTGCAATTTCTTCTGGTCCAGACTATAATTATGGAGAACGAGGTTCTTCCAAAGATATTCCTGGACTTCCTCAATCTGCGCCATTTCCCCTCCTTGCCAAAAACCGAGAGCTGCGGGTAAGCCGAGACCGCGGAGCTTTATTTACCAGAAGGTTCTATGTCTGACTCCCCATTCCCCTTGCTTCCCAGGTCCTTTGATACCGACTCCATGGAATCCAGGTGACTCATTTTGCAAATGACTTTTCCTGGCTTAAGTGTGCTAAAAATAAACTTTTTCTATTTTTTTTTTTTGTGTCAGCAAACTGTCGCACCAGCCGGTCATGGTGTTTCTGAACGACCCCTACCTGCGGCCCCACCCCCACGGTGAGTGCAGGACACAACATTAGGTACACGGCTTTGCCTGGGACCAAGGGTGTCCAAACTTTTTCCACTGAGGGCCGCACACTGAAAAATCAACGCGAGCGGGGGGGCATGTTGATATGTTTTTATTTCAAAAACCAATACAATATCCATCCATCCATTTTCTACTGTTTATTCCCTTTGGGGTCGCGGGGGGCGCTGGCGCCTATCTCAGCTACAATCGGGCGGAAGGCGGGGTACACCCTGGACAAGTCGCCACCTCATCGCAGGGCCAACACAGATAGACAGACAACATTCACACTCACATTCACACACTAGGGCCAATTTAGTGTTGCCAATCAACCTATCCCCAGGTGCATGTCTTTGGAAGTGGGAGGAAGCCGGAGTACCCGGAGGGAACCCACGCAGTCACGGGGAGAACATGCAAACTCCACACAGAAAGATCCCCAGCCTGGATTTGAACCCAGGACTGCAGGAACTTCGTATTGTGAGGCAGACGCACTAACCCCTCTGCCACCGTGAAGCCCGTGAAGCGTGCGAATTTAAAATTGCACTCAAAACTCTAGTGTTGTTGTTGTTGTGCACTCATGCACAAGGTTAAAAGTTTGGTGGTCAAAATGGGACGGAAAAAGAAGTGGCATAAAACACGTCCTCGAAAGTCGGAGAAAGTTATAAATGTACACAAACTGAGGTGAGTTCAAGGACTGCAAAATTAGTAGGACAAAACGGCGCTCGCCAAATACTCGAATCAGTGAAGCATGTTTAATATGAACATCCATCCATTTTCTACCGCTTATTCCCTTTTGGGGTCGCGGGGGGCGCTGGCGCCTATCTCAGCTACAATCGGGCGGAAGGCGGGGTACACCCTGGACAAGTCGCCACCTCATCGCAGGGCCAACACAGATAGACAGACAACATTCACACTCACATTCACACACTAGGGCCAATTTAGTGTTGCCAATCAACCTATCCCCAGGTGCATGTCTTTGGAAGTGGGAGGAAGCCGGAGTACCCGGAGGGAACCCACGCAGTCACGGGGAGAACATGCAAACTCCACACAGAAAGATCCTGAGCCTGGATTTGAACCCAGGACTACAGGAACTTCGTATTGTGAGGCAGACGCACTAACCCCTCTGCCACCGTGAAGCCCACCAATACAATATATGTGTAAAAATATACATTTAGGCCTCCACTCAGGCTTGGGACCCCACAAATTTTGGTCAAAAAAATATTTAAAATGTGTCATTATTTTGTATTATTGTTATTCAAGGTTTAAATCTCTAGAGCAGGGGTCACCAACGCGGTGCCCGTAAGGACCAGATGAGTCGCCCGCTGGCTTGTTCTAAAAATAGCTCAAATAGCAGCATTTACCAGTGAGCTGCCTCTATTTTTTTTATTTACTAGCAAGCTGTTCTCGCTTTGCTGGACATTTTTAATTCTAAGAGACAAAACTCATAGAATTTGGAAATCCAAGAAAATATTTTAAAGACTTGGTCTTCACTTGTTTAAATAAATTCATTAATTTTTTTTACTTTGCTTCTTATAACTTTCAGAAAGACAATTTTAAAGAAAAAATACAACCTTAAAAATGATTTTCGGATTTTTAAACACATATAACTTTTTACCTTTTAAATTCCTTCCGCTTCTTTCCTGACAATTTGAATCAATGTTCAAGTAATTTTTTTTTATTATTGTAAAGAATGAATTTAATTTCTCATTTCAGCTTCTGTTTTTTCAACGAAGAATATTTGTGAAATTTTTCTTCAAACATGATTAAAATTCAAAAAAATTCTGGCAAATCTAGAAAATCTTTAGAGTCAAATTAAGATCTTATTTCAAATTCTTTTGGATTTCTTTTAAAATGTTTGTTCTGGAAAACCTAGAAGAAATAATGATTTGTCTTTGTTAGAAATATAGCTTGGTCCAATTTGTTATATATTCTAAAAAAATGCATATTGGATTTTAACCTATTTAAAACATGTTCTCAAAATACTAAAATTAATCTTAATCAGGAAAAATTACTAATGATGTTACATACATTTTTTTTTATTTTTTTTTCAAAAAGATTCGAATTAGCTAGTTTTTCTCTTCATTTTTTTTGGGTTGAATTTGGAATTTTAAAGAGTCGAAATTAAAGATAAACTGTTTCAAAATTTCATTTTCATTTTTTTCATGTTTTCTCCTCTTTTAAACCGTTCAATTAAGTGTTTTTTCATCAATTATTCTCTACAAAAAACCTTCCTTAAAAGGACAAAAAATGTACGACGGAATGACAGACAGAAATAGTCATTTTTTATATACATAGATTTATTTATTAAAGGTAAATTGAGCAAATTGGCTATTTCTGGCAATTTATTTAAGTGTGTATCAAACTGGTAGCCCTTGGCATTAATCAGTACACAAGAAGTAGCTCTTGGTTTCAAAAAGGTTGGTGACCACTGCTCTAGATCAACATCTGTCAATATAACGTTTTTAAAGATTTAAGTTGTATGCTCTTTTTGTCAAAGAAAACCCTGTTTTGTTACGGGGAAAAAAACACAAAATATGCAATAGTTTCCCTCAATAAAACTTTAAAGTGGAATATTTGAGATTATAGAATAATTGGAGCCTTAAAAATGCCAACACATAACACCATTGATTTCAATTTATTATTATTTTTTTAGCAATGACACACACAAAAAAAAAACGCACTAAAATTATTGGGGATCCAAAAGGGTCCTACTCATTAAAAATAAAAATAAAACGTTTTTTCACTGTTTATTTTAAACACAATCGTCTTGAGGTCAACTTCAGATCCATCTGTCAATTATAGCTTTTATTGTTATTTATGTTTTTGGTTTGTTCTTAATTAAGCCCTTCTTTAGAAAAAAAAACTTTTTTTTCATATATGGCAAAAACAAAATATGCAACATTTTCACAAAAAAATATCTCAAAGTGGAATATTTAATGTGACATTGATTTTGATTAACTATTATTTTTCTAAAGAAAATAACCTGCATGGCAGCTTTGTGTTATTAGAGTCAACATTGCAACATTTTATTGTCACATTTCACCTGTTTACTCTTTTATACCACTTTTTCTGTTTTTTATTTTTTTAATCGTATTTTTAGAATGTGCCTGGGACGATAGAGACCACTTTTAGCGAGATCGTCATATTTGTGTGATCATGGTTTTTTAGTTTGCACCAAGTAGGGTTCATTAGTAAAAGTTGGGATTCATATCATTTTTCTTTGATTAATCATATGAGGGTAACGTCTAAAAAAATATTACACACACCTTTTATTAATACACATGTTAAAAGTGCAATTTTAAAAAAAAAATGAAGGTTGCAGCAAGCAGAAAAAATGTCTAAAATACGCATTAGGCCTGTTAAGTGTGTTTTGTCACATTTGCTAAATCCAATTAATTTATTGATAACTCTATTACTAAAATAATTGATAGCTGCAGCCCTATTTTGCAGTGTTATGACTAAGGGGTACAGCGAAAATATTGACAAAAAAAAAGTTAGCATGATTGTATTAGCAGGCTAACATGCTAACAGTTGTGTCAAGTACTGAGTTATATGGTTCTGAGGTGTTGAGCTGCAAAATTGGCTAAAAACTTAGCATGTGTCAAGCACCAAGTTACCTGACTGAGGTGTTGGGCTGAAAAAACGCGGAAAAAAGTTAGCATGTTAATGTTAGCATGTTAACCGTTAGCATGACTGGGGTGTTTGGTTGAAAACATGGGGACATTTTTTTGCATGCTTACAGCTGGCATGTGGCAAGTACCAAGTTATATGGTTCTGAGGTGTTCAGCTGCAAAATTGGCTAAAAAGTTAGCATGTGTCAAGTACCACGTTACATGACTGGGGTGTTCGGCTGAAAACATGGGGAAAATTTAGCATGTTAGCATACTAAGAGCTGGCATGTGGCAAGTACCAAGTTATATGGTTCTGAGGTGTTCAGCTGCAAAATTGGCTAAAAAGTTAGCATGTGTCAAGTACCACGTTACCTGACTAGGGTGTTCGGCTGAAAACATGGGGAAAATTTAGCATGTTAGCATGCTAAGAGCTGGCATGTGGCAAGTACCAAGTTATATGGTTCTGAGGTGTTGAGCTGCAAAATTGGCTAAAAAGTTAGCATGTGTCAAGTACCAAGTTACAAGACTGGGGTGTTGGGCTGAAAAAATGCGGAAAAAAGTTAGCATGTTAATGTTAGCATGTTAACCGTTAGCATGACTGGGGTGTTGGGTTGAAAACATGGGGACATTTTTTGCATGCTAACAGCTGGCATGTGGCAAGTACCAAGTTATATGGTTCTGAGGTGTTCGGCTGCAAAATTGGCTAAAAAGTTAGCATGTGTCAAGTACCACGATACCTGACTGGGGTGTTCGGCTGAAAACATGGGGGAAATTTAGCATGTTAGCATGCTAAGAGCTGGCATGTGGCAAGTACCAAGTTATATGGTTCTGAGGTGTTCAGCTGCAAAATTGGCTAAAAAGTTAGCATGTGTCAAGTACCACGTTACCTGACTGGGGTGTTCGGCTGAAAACATGGGGAAAATTTTGCATGTTAGCATACTAAGAGCTGGCATGTGGCAAGTACCAAGTTATATGGTTCTGAAGTGTTGAGCTGCAAAAATCGGCTAAAAAAGTTAGCATGTGTCAAGCACCAAGTTACATGACTGGGGTGTTGGGCTTAAAAATGCGGAAAAGAAGTTAGCATGTTAATGTTAGCATGCTAACCGTTAGCATGCTAACCGTTAGCATGACTGGGGTGTTTGGTTGAAAACATGGGGACATTTTTTTGCATGCTTACAGCTGGCATGTGGCAAGTACCAAGTTATATGGTTCTGAGGTGTTCAGCTGCAAAATTGGCTAAAAAGTTAGCATGTGTCAAGTACCACGTTACCTGACTAGGGTGTTCGGCTGAAAACATGGGGAAAATTTAGCATGTTAGCATGCTGAGAGCTGGCATGTGGCAAGTACCAAGTTATATGGTTCTGAGGTGTTGAGCTGCAAAAATGGCAAAAAAGTTAGCATGTGTCAAGCACCAAGTTACATGACTGGCGTGTTGGGCTTAAAAATGCGGAAAAGAAGTTAGCATGTTAATGTTAGCATGCTAACCGTTAGCATGACTGGGGTGTTCGGTTGAAAACATGGGGAAAATTATTTGCATGCTTACAGCTGGCATGTGGCAAGTACCAAGTTGTATGGTTCTGAGGTGTTCAGCTGCAAAATTGGCTAAAAAGTTAGCATGTGTCAAGTATCACGTTACCTGACTGGGGTGTTCGGCTGAAAACATGGGGAACATTTTGCATGTTAGCATGCTAAGAGCTGGCATGTGGCAAGTACCAAGTTATATGGTTCTGAGGTGTTGAACTGCAAAATTGGCTAAAAAGTTAGCATGTGTCAAGCACCAAGTTACATGACTGAGGTGTTGGGCTGAAAACATGCGGAAAAAAAGTTAGCATGTTAATGTTAGCATGCTAACCGTTAGCATGACTGGGGTGTTCAGCTGAAAACACTGCAAAAAAAAGTTAGCATGCTAGCATGTCAACCTTAGCTAGCCTGCGACTGCAAAATTAGCCAGTAAAATTAGCATTCCAACTGCTAACAGTTAGTATGTGTCACATACTAAGTTATAACTCCAAAGTGTGAGTTAAAAAAAAAAGTAAAATTAGCTAAAAAATAAAATAAAAATAAAAAGTTAGCATGCTAATATATAACTAATATTTCTTGTTATTTTCTTCTTTTCAGATGCTTTCTCAAACGTTGTGATCGAAGGCGTCATACATGGAGTTTTCTACGCTGACCTCCAGCCCAGGTAGAACTTCTTGCCCGGACAGAAAGACGCAGCACATTTTAGAGCAACCGAAGCTTACTTGCATCTTAACATATTTTTGCACATTTATCACCGCCGACCTGAGCCAATCAAATCAAAATAAGTTCATTCTAACGTTAAAAACCTCTAAAAGCTTAGTGGCCACATGCGTGGACAGCACCTTTTAGATATTATTTCCAAAATTGTGTACACTACTGAATTGGGGTCTTATGGCCACTTATGTGGACACTTATACTGCCATCTGGTGGTGTCAGAAGAGTATAACATACAATGGAATTTGGAAAAATAAGAATTAGCATGTCACTAAACACGAAGTCCACGTTTGTGTACTTATGGACTAAGTACATCATATCAAAAGATGATTTTTCGTTTTTAATTCTAATTAGGGTCCAATAAGCCGAAATAGCAAAGAGAAATACAACAAAAAAGCATGTAAACAAACAGCTTGGGCCTTAAGAGTAGAAAAGGGGATTTATTTGACGGCAGCTGTGAGGGAACCAGAAGGGAAATGAGGCGTTCAGGGCCTCTTGGGACAACTGCGGAGCTGGTTGAGAGCCCGCCACTCCCTGAAGAAGACCAGCGCCAGGGTCACAGCGGTGAACGCTAGCGGTCTGCCACCGGGAAGGATCATCGGGTTCATTTGGGACGGACTTTGACTTCCACCATGAGATTTTTTTTGTGACACTTGTTCCTCGGCCAGTATGGGACATGTTATTATTATTTCATGAGTTGTGCAATATGTAATCTTTATTTTTAGGTAGTGTATGAAATAACGTCTACCATTTTTATACACCACCGGACCTCACTAACATCTGCACATTTGCTTTGAATCACTACAAATCCTCAACTCTGCCGTAGATTTGTGGTGTCGCTGTACTGATCGAACCACGTGAAGAGTCGTATTGTGCCATAAAAAGGGATGAAGTATGAAAAGCACTGAGTACATTTTTTTATGATTAAAAAGAATGTCAATGACATGGAAGGATTTTTATTGTGTTTTTATAAAAGTAGAAATGGGAAGTCTTACTCACAGTATGGAGATGTGCATAGAAGCTCACTTACAGCAGAAAAACAACAATATTTCCTCAAATCCAGGCTTCAGTTACTATTTTTTCCTCCTGATTAAACAAACCCCATTTCCATGAGTTGAGAAATTGTGTTTGATGTAAATATAAACAGAATACAATGATTTGCAAATCCTTTTCAACCCATATTCAGTTGAATGCACTACAAAGACAACATATTTTTTATTTTTTTGCAAATAATAATTAACTTAGAATTTCATGGCTGCAACACGTGCCAAAGTAGTTGGGAAAGGGCATGTTCACCACCGTGTTACATCACCTTTTCTTTTAACAACACTCAATAAACGTTTGGGAACTGAGGAAACTAATTGTTGAAGCTTTGAAAGTGGAATTCTTTCCCATTTCTTGTTTTATGTAGAGCAGGGGTGTCAAACTCAAATACAGAGTGGGCCAAAATTTTAAACTGAACAAAGCTGCGGGCCAAGGTTGAACAAATTAACCTTTTAATAGGGACCCAAACAAGTTTTGCATTGAATATTGAACAAGTGAGAGTTATATAACTTTATAGTGACATGCAAAATCCAGTTTCAAATAATACTAATAATTTAAAAAATAGCAATGGCATCCATCCATCCATCCATTTTCTACCGCTTATTCCCATTCGGGGTCGCGGGGGGCGCTGGCGCCTTACTCAGCTACAATCGAGCGGAAGGCGGGGTACACCCTGGACAAGTCGCCACCTCATCGCAGGGCCAACACAGATAGACAGACAACATTCACACTCACATTCACACACTAGGGCCCATTTAGTGTTGCCAATCAACCTATCCCCAGGTGCATGTCTTTGGAAGTGGGAGGAAGCCGGAGTACCCGGAGGGAACCCACGCAGTCACGGGGAGAACATGCAAACTCCACACAGAAAGATCCCCAGCCTGGATTTGAACCCAGGACTGCAGGACCTTCGTATTGTGAGGCAGACGCACTAACCCCTCTTCCACCGTGAAGCCATGGCATATCAAATCAAATTTAAATACAAATTGAATGCCTCTTTTCTATTTGCAACCTTCTCAGGTAAATCAAAATAAACTTTTCCCAGGTGCTAATAATACATTTTTATATTGTAGCGCCCAGGAAGAGGTAGTGCTGCAAGGGATTCTGTGTATTTGTTCTGTTGTGTTACAGTGCGAATGTTCTCCCGAAATGTGTTTGTCATTCTTATTTAGTGTTGGTTCACTGTGTGGCGCATATTTGTAACAGTGTTAAAGTTGTTTATACGGCCACCTTCAGTGTGACCTGTATGGCTGTTGACCAAGCTTGCATTGCATTAGCGTGTGTGTGTAAAAGCCACATATGTCATGTGACTAGGCCGGCACGCTGTTTCTACGTAGGAAAAGCGGACGTGACGAAAGGTTTTAGAGGACGTTTGAGGCAGTGCCTTTAAGGTACGCCCCCAATATTGTTGTCCAGGTGGGAATGGTTACCGCCTGTGATTTTCGTGAGGGGCACTGAAATTTATGGAGTCTCCTTTGAAAATCGGGGGGTGGGGGGGTTAGCAAGTGTGAGTATTAGCGGTGAATGCGGCGCTACAGTGACATTGCCGCTGTATAACACCGGCGGGCCAGCTCTAATGTTAATTTGATATTGCCTCAAGGGCCAAATGAAAATACACAGCGGGCCAAATTTGGCCTGCGGGCCAGAGTTTGACACCATGATGTAGAGCTTCAGTCGTTCAACAGTCCAGGGTCTCCGCTGTCATATTTTACGCTTCATAATGCACCACACATTTTCCATGGGGGACAGGTCTGGACTGGAGGCGGGCCAGGAAAGTACCCGCACTCTTTTTTTTACGAAGCCACGCTGTTGTAACACGTGCTGAATGTGTTTTTTTGTGGTCGCGGTCATTCAATGTTGGTTTCCGGCCATGCTGCTTCCGTGGAGTGATTTCTCCGGATTCTCTGAACCTTTTGATGATATTATGGAGCGTAGATGTTGAAATCCCTAAATTTCTTGCAATTACACTTTGAGAAACGTTGTTCTTAAACCTTTTTGCTCACGCAGTTGTGGACAAAGGGGTGTACCTCGCCCCATCCTTTCTTGTGAAAGACTGAGCATTTTTTTGGGAAGCTGTTTTTATACCCAATCCTGTTCCCAATTAGCCTGCACACCTGTGGGATGTTCCAAATAAGCGTTTGATGAGCATTCCTCAACTTTATCAGTATTTATTGCCACCTTTCCCAACTTCTTTGTCACGTGTTGCTGGCATCAAATTCTAAAGTTAATGATTATTTGCAAAAACAAATTGAACATCAAAATATGTTGTTTTTGTCGCATATTGAACTGAATATGGGTTAAAAAATGACTTGCAAATCATTGTATTCTGTTTATATTTACATCTAACACAATTTCCCAACTCAACAGGGTTTGTATTTGCAAACGCGAAGAAACTTCATTTTGACCCATTTCATCCATTAAAAATTATCATTTGAATATAAAAGAAATGACATATTGTCAGGTTAAAATCACGGATTAAACAAGACAAGAAGCAAGGAATTAAACAGAGCCAGAATTATTTTTAGCTCAATTGAGGATAAAGGCGGAGACACTGTACCTCTGTACAGTGTCGTCCACTCTCTGACAAAAGATTGTACGTCTCTTTTATTTGGACTTTCCCTGATTTCATGGCAACAGCTGTTTTTTTAAAAGGGACTGAGGGTCATAAACAGCCGTTGCCCTCTGTCACAAAACAGTTCAAAGGAAAGGTGCCTGGAGGGGGGTCAGGCCTTGCCTCCTCTCCGCTTTGTAGATCTCGGGTCAAGACAAAATCTTCCTGTGGATTACAATACATCAAAGAAACCCACACCTTCATGTCGCTCCCCATCCTACACAGTGGAGTTTTACAAGCCTTCTGATTGGTAAGATCAAAGACGGCTTTTGTCTGCTCGCCGGGAACTCATTGAAACACAAAGTTTTGTGATAACTTAGATACAATTATTCTGACACATGTTTTAATACTACGTTAAGGATTATTTGTTGATTGTGAAAAATAGCAATTTTTTTTTTTAATATTACAATTCGAGGAGAATCTTTGAGGAAAAATTGTACCCAATTTCCAAACTGCTTATTCAACGTAACCATTTCCAAACAATAAAAAGGCACTGACATAATCACTAAGCATTGAATGTGTAACTTTTCAGTCAAAGTAAAAATATGCAAAAATTCCTGCTAGTTGTCACATTAGCTTAGTTAGCAAAATACTGCCTTTGTATTTGGAAATAATCTGAAATGGCAAACATTTTAGTAACATGTGTCCCCTCCTGTCGTAGCGCAGTAGGGAGGGGATTCATATGGCCCCGCTCGTCACGGTTTACCTGACACGTGAAACGTGACAAATTGGGGGGTTGCACTATCTAGTTTAACCCACAGATAGTAGAGTGTTGAATATCTTATTAATTTGACCACAGCGTCATTTGCTTTGTCGAGTGGCGCTTTCCGTCGTTTTCAGCAGACTGCATTGAAAAATGATTCCTTGGAATGGGGCCATGTAAATTTCCTCCGTACTGCAACAGTCCAGTCCAGGCAACGTGAGCGGGGACGTCTCCTAGAGTTCTCCGTGACCGACTTCATCTTTGAGCTGCTCCGCCCCCCGGCCTTCTTCCGCTTCCGGTTCTTTCATGTTGGCGAACGCCACTTCCTGCGTCAGCTGATCCAGCGGCGGCAAACCCACGGCCAGGTTTCTCACGGCGATGGCCGTCATCAAGAATCTGAACCACGAAAAGGACGCTCAGAGAAGTTGATGCTGCCCACAGTTACTGTATTTTTCAGACTATAAGGCGCACTTAAAACCCTTTCGTGTTCTCAAAACTCGACGGTGCGCTTTATAACCTGGTGTGCTTAATTTACGGAATCATTCTGGTTGTACTTACTGACCTCGAAGCAATTTTATTTTGTACATGGTGTAATAAGTCTGACCAGTAGATGGCAGTCACACATAAGAGATACGTGTAGATTGCAATATGACTCAAGTAAACAACACCAACATTTTATATGTTCCATTGAAAATATACAACATTACACACGGCACTTAAAAATCCATCAAAATATTTTAGTGCGACTTTGGTAAGCTATGAAGCCACACCGCTCGATGGATTGTACTGTGCTTCAACATACCAGTATTATTATGGTGTGTGTGTAAGGCAAGACATTACCTGGCATTTTTTTTTCATAATATCATGCAAAAGAAACTTTTCTTACCTTCTGGTACCTGCTGATCTGTATTTGGGATCTGCATAAGCCCTGAAAATGCGCGCACATCCGCCTTAATAGTCCATGCCGACACCGAAGTCGATAAGCTTCTTCTTTTTTTCTATCTTCTTGTTATGGGACGTTCATCCTCCGCTTTTGCCATTTCTAATATAAAGTTCTTACTTATATAAATGATAAATGGGTTGTACTTGTATAGCGCTTGTATAGTGTTGAAAACATCGCGAAATGATGACGCGTTGCCGTGACGTCACCGGGGATAGCCGATATGTTCTTCCAGCACCGATTATTGCTAAAAGTAAGTCTGTTTTTATCGCATAATTACACAGTATTCTGGACTTCTGTGTTGCTGAATCTTTTGCGATTTGTTCAATTAATAATGGAGACTACAAAGAAGAAAGATGTTGGTGGATTGCAGCCGGCTGTAGCGACACAAACACAGCCGGTGTTTCTTTATTTGTTGTGAAGCTTTAATATGGAACAGAGCGGTCAAGCGAACATGGTTCTCTACCACATGTCAACCGGCAGCTTTCGGTGAGAAAATGGTGGTAATAAGTCGGATCTTAACGTAAACATGAGCGGAGCTTGTGTCGTTCCTCCTGCAGCTGTCAAAGAGGCAGCTGCGACTTTCTTGGCTCCTCCGTGGCTTCCCTCAGAGACACTGGCAGTCACCACACCCCTCCGACTTTCAGGTATGACTATATAATCTCACTAAAACACTAGTAACACAATAAGCAGATAAGGGATTTTCCAGAATTATCCTAGTGTTTAATAACATCTGAATCACTCCCGCTGCCCTCGTCTTTTTTTTTTTCTTCTAGTTTTTCACTCTCACTTTCCTCATCCACGAATCTTTCATCCTCGCTCCAATTAATAGGGTCAGAATCGCTCGCGCTGCTAGTGTCTATGATTGTAAACAATGTGAGGAGCCCTCACACCGGTGACGTCACACGCACATCGGCTTCTACTTCCGGTACAGGCAAGGCTCTTTTTTTTTTTTGGAAGCAGTAGAGAATAATAAGATAATTCTAAACCAGAAAACATTTAGCTTTATTCATAATTGAAGTATGTCAATATACTGCTTACTATATATTTGTAATATGAGCCCTTTGAGACATTAGTGATTTAGGGCTATATAAGTAAACATTGATTGATTTTTTATTAGCGACCAAAAGTTGTGAATTTTATCATCGATGTTCTCTACTAAATCCTTTCAGCAAAAATATGGCAATATCGCGAAATGATCAAGTATGACACATAGAATGGACCTGCTATCCCCGTTTAAATAAGAACATCTCATTTCAGTAGGCCTTTAATATAGCTCTTGTCTCAAAGTAGGTGTACTGTCACCACCTGTCAAATGACACCTTTTTTTGCTGTTTTCCTGTGAGTAGTGTTTTAGTTATTTTCCTGCGCTCCTATTTTGGTGGCTTTTTCTCTTATTTTTTGGGTATTTTCCTGTAGCAGTTTCATGTCTTCCATTAAAGGGGAACATTATCACCAGACCTATGTAAGCGTCAATATATACCTTGATGTTGCAGAAAAAAGACCATCTATTTTGTCAACCGATTTCCGAACTCTAAATGAGTGAATTTTGGCGAATTAAACGCCTTTCTGTTTATCGCTCTGGAGGCGATGACGTCAGAATGTGACGTCGCCGAGGTAACACACCCGCCATTTTCATTTTCAACACATTACAAACACCGGGTCTCAGCTCCGTTATTTTCCGTTTTTTCGACTATTCTTTGGAACCTTGGAGACATCATGCCTCGTCGGTGTGTTGTCGGAGGGTGTAACAACACTAACAGGGAGGGATTCAAGTTGCACCACTGGCAAGAAATCTGCCGCCAGACCCCCATTAAATGTACCAGAGTGTCTCCACATTTGACCGGCGATGCTAAGACAGACATGACACAGAGATGTATGGATAACCTGCAGATGCATTTGCAACCATTAAGTCAACAAAATCACAAAGGTGAGTTTTGTTGATGTTGACTGCCAGCTAATTGATACGAACATGCTACGCTAATCGATGCTAACATGCTATTTACCGGCGGTGCTGAGGCAGACATGGCACAGAGATGTATGGATAACCTGCAGATGCATTTGCAACTATATTACGTTTCCTTCCACCCACATTTAATGCGAAACAAACACTTACCAATCGACGGATTTAAGTTGCTCCAGTGTCAAAAGATGTGAAAGTCCTGATCGTTTGGTCCGCACATTTTACCGGCGATGCTATGACTATGAATAGCGTCAATAGCTATTCGCTCAATAGCTTCAGTTTCTTCTTCAATATTTTCATACTCCCACCATCTGTTTCAATACATGCGTAATCTGTTGAATCGCTTAAGTCGCTGAAATCCGAGTTTGAATCCGAGCTAATGTCACTAGATCTTGCTGTGGTATTACATTGGCAGCACTGTGTGACGTCACAGGGAAATGGCCAGTGTCTTCGCAGAGAGCCGAAAATAAGGCACTTTAAAGCTTTATTTAGGGATATTCCGAGACCGGTAAAATTTTGAAAAAAACTTCAAAAAATACAACAAGCCACTGGGAACTGATTTTTGTTTTTAACCCTTTTGAAATTGTGATAATGTTCCCCTTTAAGTGATATTTTCCGCATCTACTTTGTTTTAGCAATCAAGAGCATTTCAGTTGTTTTTATCCTTCATTGTGGGGACATTTTTGATTGTCATGTCATGTTCGGATGTACATTGTCTTCGCTCCACAGTAAGTCTTTGCTGTCGTCCAGCATTCTGTTTTTGTTTTTTTACCTTGTAGCCATCAGTTTTTAGTTTTGTTCTGCATAGTCTTCCCTAAGCTTCAATGCCTTTTCTTAGGGGCAGTCACCTTTTGTTTATTTTTGGTTCAAGCATTAGACAGCTTTTTAACTTCCTCCTACTGTTCGCAACATCGACAAAGCAATTAGCTACCGGCTGCCACCTACTGATATGGAAGAGTATTACACGGTTACTCTGCCGAGCTCTGGACAGAACCAACACATCATTTGCAGACTATAATTACTGCTTTGCAAAAAATACTTTTAACCAAAATAGGTGAATTTAGATCATCTCACGCGGCACAGTGGTTGAAAAACACTGATGTAGACCACTATGAAGTCTTTAACATTTACAAAAATGATAATAATATGGGGCGGTTTAGCTCGGTTGGTAGAGTGGCCGTGCCAGCAACTTGAGGGGTTGCAGGTTCGATTCCCGCTTCTGCCATCCTAGTCACTGCCGTTGTGTCCTTGGGCAAGACACTTTACCCACCTGCTCCCAGTGCCACCCACACTCCTTTGGATGTAACTTAGATATTGGGTTTCACTATGTCAAGCGCTTTGAGTCACTAAAGAAAAAGCGCTATATAAATATAATTCACTTCACACTCCCTTTTGTGCCCTATATTATAAACCCTAAATTATAATAATATGACTCCTTTTTGCGCCCTATAATCCGGTGCGCCTTATGTATGAAAAAAGACCTGACTAGACCCGTTCATCGGCAGTGCGCCCTACGGTCCGGAAAATACGGTAAGTCCTCGCTGTACTCACCCTCGCCGTATGCTGTAGTACTTCTTCACAGCAAAGCGCCGCAGACGCTCCAGCACGCCGGCCTCCCGCCGCCTCTTCACCTCCTTCAGGCGCCGCTGCCTCTTCAGGAAGAGCTTCACCACGGGGTCAGTGGCGTCCACCTCGGTGCCGTCCTCGCTGTCCGCCCACAAGAGAGGCTGCAGCTCGGGTGGGAGAGGCTCCGTCTCTGTGGGAGGTCAACTTGATTGGTTAGTGTTTTCTTTGTCTTGTATAATAGCTTTCCTATACGTCACCTGTCCCGTTCCGAATGCGCTCCTGGAGGTCCAACAGCTTGGTGAAGTTCTGCTGCAGCGCCGCCTCCGTGGTGTTGACGTAGATGTACATGTAGCAAGATGGCCCCTGGGACACCGTGTACACTCTATGGTAAGCTCCGGCGGGAACCTGCACGTATCAGGAAGGGGGGTCAACGCTCGACTCTTGCCAAGGTAGCGACAGGCGAGTAAAACACTGTCACCGTCATCTTCTCCCCGGCTTGCAAGGTGTAGTTCTTCTTCTCCTCCACCACCTCCACCTTCACGCCGCCCTGCAGCAGGTGGATGCTGGTGTTGCCCAGGTCTTCGCTCACAAAGTTCTCTAAGTGGAGGCCTGCAAGGACACGTGGCGCAAGTAAGTACACACCTATGGGGGGGGGGAGATTCCTATTCATGGTCAGCGCTCAATGTGTGTGTCAGATGGGCGCCCTCTGCAGGCGGGATACAGATTGGAAAAAAAACTGCACACACTAGACCGGGGATCAGCAACCCAAAATGTTGAAAGAGCCATATTGGACCAAAAACACAACAAAAAAATCTGTCTGGAGCCGCAAAAAATTAAGCCTTATATAAGTGTTGTAATGAAGGCAACACATGATGTAAGTGTCTATATTAGCCTACTATCAAAATGGCTTTAAAAGTCTTATATAAATGAAGGCAACACATGATGTAAGCGTCTATATTAGCCATGAATTACCATGAATTGATTAACGTGGACCCCGACTTAAACAAGTTGAAAAACTTATTGGGGTGTCACCATTTAGTGGTCAATTGTACGGAATATGTACTGTACTGTGCAATCTACTAATAAAAGTATCAATCAATCAATCAAAAGCCTACTATCAAAATGGCTTTAAAAGTCTTATATAAGTGTTACAATGAAGGCAACACACGATGTAAGTGTCTTTATTAGCCTACTATAAAAATGGCTTTAAAAGTCTTATATAAGTGTTATAATGAAGGCAACACATTATGTAAGTGTTTATATTAGCCTACTATCAAAATGGCTTTAAAAGTCTTATATAAGTGTTATAATGAAGGCAACACATTATGTTAGTGTCTATATTAGCCTACTATCAAAATGGCTTTAAAAGTCTTATATAAGTGTTATAATGAAGGCAACACATGATGTAAGTGTCTATATTAACCTACTATCAAAATGGCTTTAAAAGTCTTATATAAGTGTTATAATGAAGGCAACACATTATGTAAGTGTTTATATTAGCCTACTATCAAAATGGCTTTAAAAGTCTTGTATAAGTGTTATAATGAAGGCAACACATTATGTAGTGTCTATATTAGCCTACTATGAAAGTCTTATATAAGTGTTATAATGAAGGCAACACATGATGTAAGTGTCTATATTAGCCTACTATCAAAATGGCTTTAAAAGTCTTGTATAAGTGTTATAATGAAGGCAACACATGATGTGTCTATATTAGCCTACTATCAAAATGGCTTTAAAAGTCTTATATAAGTGTTATAATGAAGGCAACACATTATGTAAGTGTTTATATTAGCCTACTATCAAATTGGCTTTAAAAGTCTTATATAAGTGTTATAATGAAGGCAACACATTATGTTAGTGTCTATATTAGCCTACTATCAAAATGACTTTAAAAGTCTTATATAAGTGTTATAATGAAGGCAACACATGATGTGTTTATATTAGCCTACTATCAAAATGGCTTTAAAAGTCTTATATAAGTGTTATAATGAAGGCAACACATTATGTTAGTGTCTATATTAGCCTACTATCAAAATGACTTTAAGTCTTATATAAGTGTTATAATGAAGGCAACACATGATGCAAGTGTTTATATTAGCCTACTATCAAAATGGCTTTAAGTCTTATATAAGTGTTATAATGAAGGCAACACATGATGTAAGTGTCTATATTAGCCTACTATCAAAATGGCTTTAAAAGTCTTATATAAGTGTTATAATGAAGGCAACACATGATGTAAGTGTCTATATTAGCCTACTATCAAAATGACTTTAAAAGCCTTATATAAGTGTTATAATGAAGGCAACACATGATGTAAGCGTCTGTATTAGCCTACTATCAAAATGACTTTAAAAGTCTTATATAAGTGTTGTAATGAAGGCAACACATGATGTAAGTGTCTATATTAGCCTACTTTTAAAATGGCTTTAAAAGTCTTATATAAGTGTTATAATGAAGGCAACACATGATGTAAGTGTCTATATTAGCCTACTATCAAAATGGCTTTAAAAGTCTTATATAAGTGTTATAATGAAGACAACACATGATGTAAGTGTTTATATTAGCCTACTATCAAAATGGCTTTAAAAGTCTTATATAAGTGTTATAATGAAGGCAACACATGATGTAAGTGTCTATATTAGCCTACTATCAAAATGGCTTTAAAAGTCTTATATAAGTGTTATAATGAAGGCAACACATGATGTAAGTGTCTATATTAGCCTACTATCAAAATGACTTTAAAAGCCTTATATAAGTGTTATAATGAAGGCAACACATGATGTAAGCGTCTGTATTAGCCTACTATCAAAATGACTTTAAAAGTCTTATATAAGTGTTGTAATGAAGGCAACACATGATGTAAGTGTCTATATTAGCCTACTTTTAAAATGGCTTTAAAAGTCTTATATAAGTGTTATAATGAAGACAACACATGATGTAAGTGTCTATATTAGCCTACTATCAAAATGGCTTTAAAAGTCTTATATAAGTGTTATAATGAAGACAACACATGATGTAAGTGTCTATATTAGCCTACTATCAAAATGGCTTTAAAAGTCTTATATAAGTGTTGTAATGAAGTCAACACATGATGCAAGTGTCTATATTAGCCTACTATCAAAATGACTTTAAAAGCCTTATATAAGTGTTATAATGAAGGCAACACATGATGTGTCTGAATGTTTCTCTGAACAGAGTTCATATTGAACAAGTTAAAGAGGCCAGGTTGCTGGGAGTTACAATAAATGAAAGACTATCTTGGGCCACTCACATTAAAAACATAGTTAACAAAAATGAGCAGAAACATTTCAATCATAAGAAGAAGTGCCTATTTTTTAACTAACACAACTACGAAGCAAGTTCTACAATCCCTTGTATTGTCACATATTGACTACTGCCCAGCAATCTGGTCTAATGCATCTAAACAAGATCTAAATAAAATCCAGTTAACCCACAATTCCAACTCTTGATGCTGAGAGGTAATGGGTCCCATTTCTATAGTCTTTGGTGTGACTCGGCCGGGGTTTGAACTCCCAACCTATTAACACTCAGGGCGGACACTCTATCCACTAGAGCAGGAGTGCCCATTACGTTGATCGCGAGCTACCAGTCGACCGCGGGGGTGTGTCAGTCGATCTCCAGCCAGGCTTTTAAAAAAAATAAGACCTAAAAATGAGTGATCATCAATCTTCACCAAGACGTCACTTAAATGACATTCACGGTACCGGAGGGTCTTGTGAGATGACGCTGGCTGCTGCAAGATCATTATTATGAAAATATGACCGAGAGGAAGGCGATAAACACTTTTTATTTCAACAGACTCTCGCGCCGTACCTTCCGTCAAAACTCTAAAGGCCGACTGCACACTTCCTATCTTCACAATAAAAGCCCTGCTTCATGCTGCCTGCGCTAACTAAATACAGAGTCTCGGAAAACTGGCGTGCACAAGCGATCCCTCAGAAAGCTGGCGTGCACATCACTTGTGCTTTCCGAGACTCTTATTTTGTTAGCGCAGGCAGCATGAAGCAGGGCTTTTATTGTGAAGTTGGAAATGTGCAGTCGGCCTTTAGAGTTTTGACGGAAGGGACGGCGCGAAAGTCTGTTGAAATAAAAAGTGTTTCTCGCCTTCCTCTCTGTCATTTTTTCATAATAATGAACTGGCAGCAGCCAGCGTCATCTCACAAGACCCTCGGGTGCCGTGAATGTCAATCAAGCAAGCTACGGAATTTGCCGCCAATGTTTTTTCTTGTAAAGTGTATGGAAGCTGGATGAATTAGATGCCAAAAACCAACCACTTTCATGTGGTATTGTACAGAAAGGACAACTTTTTTTCTCCTCCATTTGAAAATGTGGGCGTTATCATCATTACTGTCTGATTCCAATCAATGCAAGTCATCAGAATCAGGTAATACACCAACTTATATTCTTGTCTTCGTGAAAGAAAGACATCTATATGTGTTACACATGCTTGTATTATCATTAAACACATTTAACTTGTTTACAAAAATGTCTCTTTCATAAATAAATAAATATAAATGATATATATAAATGAGGTAGATCCCCTCGAGTTGGTCAATTGAAAAGTAGCTCGCCTGCAAAAAAAGTGTGGGCACCCCTGCTCTAGGCCACTTGACAAGCTATATGGTATTAAAACTCAAATTCTGGCTGCTTTATATTAAATCTGTCAGCACTTTGTGTAAAAAGCTTTTATCAAAACAACGGCCTGTAGCTTTTATCCCCCCACTAGGCCTAATGCTGACGCTGGTTCGAGCACTTGATGGAACATTAACGCAACTGTTTTACAATTCCATTGTCTAGATATGCTAATTCCATCTCTAAAAAGCTAAATCACGCTAATTCAATAATGAGTTGTTAGTGCATGTAAACACCATTTCGGACTAAGGCTGTAACATAAAATGTGGAAAACGTGAGACGCTGTGAATACTTTCCGGATGCACCGTGTGTGAGGTCATAAATAAGTCACATTAAAGTCACCTGGAAAATCTGCGATAAAGACAATCTCTGTCTGGTTGTCCAAAGAGCTCTCGATCTCCTGGAACTTTGTCCTCCAGGGCGAGAGATCCACCAGCAGGGGCATCAGCCACGGGTTCGGTTGGAACGGAGACCAGTCGGCCTTCACGATGTCCACGCGGGGGTCGAATATCCTTGGAAGAGAGCAAAGTCATTGTTAATTGCATGTAGTGGTACCGGTTCCCAAATGTATTTTGATACTTCTGTCCATCTATCCATTTACTACCGCTTGTCCCTTTTGGGGTCGCGGGGGGTGCTGGAGCCTATCTCAGCTGCATTCAGGCGGAAGGCGGTCCTTTTTTTTTTCCCTTTGTCATGAAAAAGGGACGTTGTTGTGGTTGGTGCACTACTTGTAAGTGTATATTGTGTTTTTTATGTTGATTTAATAAAAAATTTAAAAAATATATTTTTTTTAAAATAAAAATTAATAAAAAATTCTTCCGCGGCCCGGTGGTTGGGGACCACTGTTCTAAAGCACCTCTTCCTGAGGGCGTTTCAGTGTTATAACATCATCTTTAACTTTAGTTTTCACTATTATGTTAGATCCACTATGGACTGGACTCTCACTATTATGTTAGATCCACCATGGACTGGACTCACACTATTATGTTAGATCCACTATGGACTGGACTCTCACTATTATGTTAGATCCACTATGGACTAGACTCTCACTATTATGTTAGATCCACTATGGACTGGACTCTCACTATTATGTTAGATCCACAATGGACTGGACTCTATTATGTTAGATCCAATATAGACTGGTCTCTCTCACCATTATGTTGGATCCACTATGGACTGGACTCTCACACTATTATGTTAGATCCACTATGGACTGGACTCTCACTATTATGTAGATCCACTATGGACTGGACTCTCACTATTATGTTAGATCCACTATGGACTGGACTCTCTCACCATTATGTTGGATCCACTATGGACTGGACTCTCACACTATTATGTTAGATCCACTATGGACTGGACTCTTACTATTATGTAGATCCACTATGGACTGGACTCTCACTATTATGTTAGATCCACTATGGACTGGACTCTCACTATTATGTAGATCCACTATGGACTGGACTCTCACACTATTCTGTCAGATCCACTATGGACTAGACTCACACTAAATTTGGAACACAGCATCATCGTTTTCACAGCTTTTTGGTTGTTAGAGGTAGAGAGTGTTTTAATGTAGAGTTCTAAATCTGTTTTAAAGGCACAAAAAACAGGTCGGGTATTGAGAAACTTACATTTATGAATATAAAACTTAGCCAATAGTATAATGAGGTTGCAAAGGTAAAATTCATTTTCAAATTTTTTTTTAATTCAGTGTAAAACTAAATATATATTATTTAATATATAATATTGTTTTAGTTGCTTAAGAGATATTTGTGGCTCTGAATTTGTTTATTGGTATTTTTATGGTTTTGTGCATTGCTAGTTGCCGTCATCATTAAACAAACAGGTTACTCATCAGTTACTCAGTACTTGAGTAGTTTTTTCACAACATACTTTTTACTTTTACTCAAGTAAATATTTGGGTGACTACTCCTTACTTTTACTTGATTAATACATCTCTAAAGTAACAGTACTCTTACTTGAGTACAATTTCCAGCTACTCTACCCACCTCTGCTTGTATAGCGCTTTTCTACCTTTTTTTAAGGAACTCAAAGCGCTTTGACACTAATTCCACATTCACACACACATTCACACACTGATTGCGGGAGCTGCCTTGCAAGGCACTAACCCGGACCTATTAGGAGCATGGGTGAAGTGTCTTGCTCAAGGACACAACGGATGTGACTAGGATGGTAGAAAGTGGGTATTGAACCAGTAACCCCTCGGACTGCTGGCACGGCCACTCCCCCAACTTCGCCACGCCGTCCCCCAAGTACCGGTATACCGTACAACCCTAGTTGAACACTTCTACGAAACGTGCTGCCCTACCTTTGCTGGAAACGTTCATTGATGGACACCCAGATGTCAAAGTAGATTTCCGGGTCGGAGATGTTGTAGCGAGGCAGCAGGTCGCTGAGGCAGGTGGCGTACTGCTTCAGCATGTCGCCGTGGTCCTTCCAGCGCCGACTGTGAGTGAACACCTACCGCACAACCACAGTGTAGAGACACACATCGTCAACTGCAGTGTTTTTCAACCACTGTGCCGCGGCACACTAGTGTGCCGTGAGAATCTAATTTCACCTATTTGGGTTCAAAATATTCCTTGCAAAGCAGTAATTATAGTCTGCAAATGATGTGCTGTTATGGAGTGTGTGTGCTGTCTAGAGCTCGGCAGAGTAACCGTGTAATACTCTTCCATATCAGTAGGTGGCAGCTAATTGCTTTGTAAATGTCGGAAACAGCGGGAGGCACCGTGCAGGTAAAAATGTGTCCAATGCTTAAACCAAAAGTTAACAAAAGGTGAGTGCCCCTTAAAAAAAGGCATTGAAGCTTAGGGAAGGCTATGCAGAAGGAAACTAAAACTGAACTGGCTACAAAGTAAACAAAACAAAATGCTGGACGACAGCAAAGACTTCCAGTGGAGCAAAGACAGCGTCCACAATGTACATCTGAACATGACATGACAATCCACAATATCTCCACAAAGGATAAAAACAACTTAAATATTCTTGTTTGCTCAAAGGAAAACATGAAACTGCTACAGGAAAATACCAAGCGCAAAACAAGAACTAAAACACTACACACAGGAAAACACCAAAAAACTACAAATATGTCACGGCGTGATATGACAGGTGGTGACAGTACACCTTTTATGAGACAAGAGCTATAGTGACGCATGCTTGGTTATGGTTTGAATCCATATCCATCCATCCATCCATTTTCTACAGCTTATTCCCTTTCGGGGTCGCGGGGGGCGCTGGCGCCTATCTCAGCAACAATCGGGCAGAAGGCGGGGTACACCCTGGACAAGTGGCCACCTCATCGCAGGGCCAACACAGATAGACAGACAACATTCACACACTAGGGCCAATTTTAGTGTTGCCAATCAACCTATCCCCAGGTGCATGTCTTTGGAAGTGGGAGGAAGCCGGAGTACCCGGAGGGTAGAACATGCAAACTCCACACAGAAAGATCCCGAGCCTGGATTTGAACCCAGGACTGCAGGACCTTCATATTGTGAGGCAGACGCACTAACCCCTCTGCCACCGTGAAGCCCCGAATTCATATCCAACAATTGAACTTTTACTGTCAACTGTGTTTTGTTTTTTCAGGATTTTTGCTGGTGGTGTACCTCCGGATTTTTTCAATGATAAAAATGTGCCGTGGCTCCAAAAAGGTTGAAAAACACTGGTCTACTGTACGTGTCTGTGTAACTCACCCCCGGGTTGAGGTATCCAATGTCCCCGGTTTGGCCGTCCTTGTAGGTGATCTTCACGTGCTGGTGGCTGCGTGAGTGCACCATCATGTCCCAGGAGTAGCCGTACAAGCCGTTGGTCCAGTTGTTGTAACCCTGGCAGACCCAAAGCAGACCATCAGACAATTGAGCAAAGGGGATGAGGCTTTGTCGACCGTAAAGCTGCCCAAATATGACACACCTTAGTGATGAAGTGGGAGTACGGCAAGAAGAACTGCTCAAGCAAGTAGACCACAGCGAAGAAGGCCGCCAGTTTGTGTTTGAACCTCGTCTTGGAAGACTTGGCGACACCCTGCTGCCGGCCGGCCTCCTGGTAAATGCAGGAAGAGCTGGGCTGGGGGTCGGGCGTCGTGTACGGGAGGACGCCCCGGAGGAACGCCGGAAAGCGGGCGAAGAACCGCCTGGGCCAGTCGGCGTAGAAGAAGAGCGGACTGGTGGCCAGCATGGCGTAGGGGAACATGCCTGATGGGAGGAAGGGGCACCGTATGAGCGAACCGATAAAAAACAGCAGAGGACAAACTAGAACTGGACGATGTACTCGATATATCACAGGTTTGACTTTGTGCGATATAGAAAATGACTATAATCAATCAATCAATCAATGTTTACTTATATAGCCCTAAATCACTAGTGTCTCAAAGGGCTGCACAAACCACCACGACATCCTCGGTAGGCCCACATAAGGGCAAGGAAAACTCACACCCAGTGGGACGTCGGTGACAATAATGACCCAGTGGGACGTCGGTGACAATGATGACTATGAGAACCTTAGAGAGGAGGAAAGCAATGGATGTCGAGCGGGTCTAACATGATACTGTGAAAGTTCAATCCACAATGGATCCAACACAGTCGCGAGAGTCCAGTCCAAAGCGGATCCAACACAGCAGCGAGAGTCCCGTTCACAGCGGAGCCAGCAGGAAACCATCCCAAGCGGAGGCGGATCAGCAGCGCAGAGATGTCCCCAGCCGATACACAGGCGAGCAGTACATGGCCACCGGATCGGACCGGACCCCCTCCACAAGTGAGAGTGGGACATAGAAGAAAAAGAAAAGAAACGGCAGATCAACTGGTCTAAAAAGGGAGTCTATTTAAAGGCTAGAGTATACAAATGAGTTTTAAGGTGAGACTTAAATGCTTCTAAGGTGGGATTAGAGTATAAACTTTCACACAGTTGCTTATACAGTAGCTGCTGGCATTACACTACACGCCTTTCTCACTCTTTTGTGTGACATAAAACAAGCGCACCTTCTTACATTTGTCACGCGTGCAACGTCACACGCCCTCCCCGAGCAGACTTGTAGCTACATGGGTGACATTAGCTGTGATGCTAACGGTGCGTTGCGAGTGGTAATACGAGAGAGAGAAGGTGAGAATCTGGTAAAAAAAATGAAGGAAGAATTAATTCCCAAGAAAAACAGCACGGAGTCCATCGTCCGGCGGTGGTTTGGCTTCAAGCAGGAATATGTTGAACAATTATGCGGCAAAAGCGTTGCTACAAAAAGTAGCGGCACTGCTAATTTGTAGCATTCGAAAAGTCACCCGCGAGAGCAGGGGTCGGGAACCTTTTTGGCCATGAAACTCAAATATTTTAAAATGTATTTCCGTGAGAGACGTATAATATTTTTTAACACCAAATACAACTAAATGCGTGCATTTTAAGTAAGACCAACATTTTTTGAGCATAATAAGTCTCTTATTCTTTATAATAACTTTGTTATTCTTAAGCTAACCAATAAGGAATAAAATAATTCTTACCATTAATGTGACTTCTTGAACAGATGCGGTAGAAAACGAATGAATGGATTAAAATGCATGAGAATGTTTTGTATTTTGAACGTTATTTTTAACTGTGATAAGCAGAATTATTAATTCAAGCAGGAATATGTTGAACAATTATGCGGAAAAAGCGTTGCTACAAAAAGTAGCGGCACTGCTAATTTGTAGCATCATTCGAAAAGTCCCCCGCGAGAGCAGGGGTCGGGAACCTTTTTGGCTGAGAGAGCCATGAAAGCCAAATATTTCAAAATATATTTCCGTGAGAGCCATATAATATTTTTTAACACCAAATACAACTAAATGCGTGCATTTTTAAGTAAGAACAACATTTTTTGAGTATAATAAGTCTCTTATTCTTTTTAATAACATTGTTATTCTTAAGCTAACCAATAAGGAATAAAATACTTCTTACCATTGTGACTTCTTGAACAGATGCGGTAGAAAACGAATGAATGGATTAAAATGCATGAGAATGTTTTGTATTTTGAACGTTATTTTTAACTGTGATCAGCAGAATTATTCATTCAAGCAGGAATATGTTGAACAATTATGCGGAAAAAGCGTTGCTACAAAAAGTAGCGGCACCGCTAATTTGTAGCATCATTCGAAAAGTCACCCGCGAGAGCAGGGGTCGGGAACCTTTTTGGCTGAGAGAGCCATGAAAGCCAAATATTTCAAAATATATTTCCGTGAGAGCCATATAATATTTTTTAACACCAAATACAACTAAATGCGTGCATTTTTAAGTAAGACCAACATTTTTTGAGTATAATAAGTCTCTTATTCTTTTTAATAACATTGTTATTCTGAAGCTAACCAATAAGGAATAAAATTGTTGCGATCTGCTGCTCAGATCTTCACGTTTGTTTTTTCCATCTTTGTTTCATTCTCAGTCTGACCCGTTTATTTCCTGTTTTGTCCATCACTGTGGTTCACACATCAGTCCACCTGCTAGTCTCGCCCCGCACACCTGCTACTAATAATCACCCTCCTTTATAAGCCAGCCTTTTCTGTTCAGTCTTTCTCGGATCCTAATTTGCCCACGCGCAACAGTGACGACTCTCGACCTTCATCTTTGTATGTATATTCTCGCTAGCTTTTACGCTAAGCCATTTGTTTATTCCAGCTCACATGCTGAGGAATTGTTTTTCTGTTTTTTGTGTGCCTTGGTGCCAGCTTAGTTGTTTACTTTTACTCCCTAGTTCTCATACTAGCATTTTTGGTTTGCCTTCTCTTTACACCAGTGTTTTTGTTCCTAGCCTTTTATTATTTAATAAATACCTTATATCTTACCTTTGCTGTGTTCTGCTTCGACGCATCCACGGGAAAACAACACCGCCATTACCATGCCGAAGAGTCTTCACAAAAATACTTCTTACCATTAATGTGACTTCTTGAACAGATGCGGTAGGAAACGAATGGATGGATTAAAATGCATGAGAATGTTTTGTATTTTGAACGTTATTTTTAACTGTGATTAGCGGAATTATTCATTACTTCTCGTGTTAAGCAGTGTCAGCTAAGATGCAGTAATCAAAAAAGCCACATCAGGCTCGAGAGCAATAGGGTCCCTACCCCTGCGCTAGAGAAGGAAGAGTGCTTGAAACTCCGCATGTCAACATCTCCATTTGGTGCTACACCCACAAAATGCCAAAGCAACAATATCCAGATCAACACCGTATGAAAAAATAGTCAACAACAGAAGGAGATAACGTCCGCAGGAACCTACCACATAGCGAAGGACATACGCTATTTGATTTCCTATTATGCAGCTCATTTTTATTTGACAGTTTTTGAAATATCTTGTGTGACATCATGCACAAAAGTGCACTTATTTCTTTTAAACTGTAGTAGTGGCGTTCTGTAGAAAAAGTGCACTTTAATTTTGATGCTTTTGATGCGTTTGTTACGTCTCGCCTCGACTACTGTAACGTATTATTTTCGGGTCTCCCCATGTCTAGCATTAAAAGATTACAGTTGGTACAAAATGCGGCTGCTAGACTTTTGACAAGAACAAGAAAGTTTGATCACATTACGCCTGTACTGGCTCACCTGCACTGGCTTCCTGTGCACTTAAGATGTGACTTTAAGGTTTTACTACTTACGTATAAAATACTACACGGTCTAGCTCCATCCTATCTTGCCGATTGTATTGTACCATATGTCCCGGCAAGAAATCTGCATTCAAAGGACTCCGGCTTGTTAGTGATTCCCAAAGCCCAAAAAAAGTCTGCGGGCTATAGAGCGTTTTCCGTTCGGGCTCCAGTACTCTGGAATGCCCTCCCGGTAACAGTTCGAGATGCCACCTCAGTAGAAGCATTTAAGTCTCACCTTAAAACTCATTTGTATATTCTAGCCTTTAAATAGACTCCCTTTTTAGACAAGTTGATCTGCCGTTTCTTTTCTTTTTCTTCTATGTCCCACTCTCCCTTGTGGAGGGGGTCCGGTCCGATCCGGTGGCCATGTACTGCTTGCCTGTGTATCGGCTGGGGACATCTCTGCGCTGCTGATCCGCCTCCGCTTGGGATGGTTTCCTGCTGGCTCCGCTGTGAACGGGACTCTCGCTGCTGTGTTGGATCCGCTTTGGACTGGACTCTCGCGACTGTGTTGGATCCATTGTGGATTGAACTTTCACAGTATCATGTTAGACCCGCTCGACATCCATTGCTTTCCTCCTCTCCAAGGTTCTCATAGTCATTATTGTCACCGATGTCCCACTGGGTGTGAGTTTTCCTTGCCCTTATGTGGGCCTACCGAGGATGTCGTGGTGGTTTGTGCAGCCCTTTGAGACACTAGTGATTTAGGGCTATATAAGTAAACATTGATTGATTGATTGATTGATTGATAATTTAGTGTTGTTTTGATATGTCATCTTAGTGACATCATGCACAAAAGTGCACTAATAGCTTGTTTTAAAATGTCTCTGACAATCTTGCACTTTCTGTTTTGGAAATGACATGAATGTTTGTGCCACTGCTTAATAACTGTTTAATAAATACACTTTTAGTTGGAATTTCCCTCTCTGCATGAAAGTTTAAAAGTAGCATATATTAATGCAGTATGAAGAAGAATGTTTTTATGTAGACACATAGAATCATCATACTGCTGTGATTATAAGCATCAAGTGTTCATTCAAGGCTAAGGCAAAATATGTTGATATATATCATGTATTGTGACATGGCCCAAAAATATCGGGATACTAATAAAAGGCCATATCGCCCAGCCCTAGGACAAACTCACCGATGCTGAAGAGCTGAGAGTTCATGAGGTGGAAGTAGGTGACGAAGACAACCGCGTAAGGTCTTGTGGCGTCAAAAAAGAGCAGGTAGCCGGCGCTCAGGTCCAGAATTAGACCGCCGCCGTGGACCACCAGCAGACTGATTAACTCCACGGGAAGAATCATCCTGCAACACCACGACCTCAAATGAGTCTGGACTTTATGGGACACCTGTGAGCTGTTCAGTGATACCTGAAGGGATCGAACAGCCAATGATGCGCCAAGTAGGACATGGAGTAGCCCTCCATCCAATCAGCATCCAGCTTCTTAATTCCAGCGATGAAGTAGACTATAAATACCTACAAGAGACACTTTCATGAGCTGAAAAAAACCCTACAACAAGACGAAGGATGCGCCAACCTGCGTCCTCAACAAGGCGTAGTTCCACAGCGGCACGTGTGCGTTTCTTATGGCGGCTCTCCTCAAGCCGTCCACTGACCTAAAGGGAAGAAACGCTTGCTCATGTTTGGGAAGAAGAGAGAGGGCGAGTACGCTCCACTCACCAGTATCTGTTGGCGTCCATGAGCGTGAGCTGAAACCCGATGAGGCCGTAGAGGTAGGAGTGGTTATTCCACGCCGTCTTGTCCAGGAAAAAGACGTACCAGTATGTGGACACGAACATCAGGCAGGACAGGCGGTACAAGCAGCCCAGCATGATGCCCAATGAGCCTGCACACACACACACACACACACACACACACATGAAACAGTCACGCTTCTTTCACCTTCTATGACCACTTTTAAAAGTTTTGACAGCCGAATAATAACATAATAATCTTTTCCTCTGAAGTAATTTTTAAGGCGTCTTTCAGGGGGTCCCACAAAACAGCTGCATCAAAACCCTAACAATATACCGTATTTTCCAGATTATAAATCGCAGTTTTTTTCATAGTTTGGCCGGGGGTGCGACTTATGCTCTGGAGCAGGGGTCACCAACGCGGTGCCCGTAAGGACCAGATGAGTCGCCCGCTGGCCTGTTCTAAAAATAGCTCAAATAGCAGCACTTACCAGTGAGCTGCCTCTATTTTTAAGATTTTATTTATTTACTAGCAAGCTGGTCTCGCTTTGCTCGACATTTTTAATTCTAAGAGAGACAAAACTGAAATAGAATTTGAAAATCCAAGAAAATATTTTAAAGATTTGGTCTTCACTTGTTTAAATAAATTCATTTATTTTTTTACTTTGCTTCTTATAACTTTCAGAAAGACAATATTTGAGAAAAAAATACAACCTTAAAAATTATTTTAGGATTTTTAAACACATATACCTTTTTACCTTTTATATTCCTTCCACTTCTTTCCTGACAATTTAAATCAATGTTCAAGTAAATATATATTTTTTTATTGTAAAGAATAATAAATACATTTTAATTTAATTTTTCATTTTAGCTTCTGTTTATTCGACAAAGAATATTTGTGAAATATTTCTTCAAACTTATTATAATTAAAATTCAAAAAAATGATTCCGGCAAATCTAGAAAATCTTTAGGATCAAATTTAAATCTTATTTCAAAGTCTTTTAAATCTCTTAAAATTTTTGTTCTGGAAAATCTAGAAGAAATAATGATTTCTCTTTGTTAGAAATATAGCTTGGTCCAATTTGTTATATATTCTAACAAAATGCAGATTGGATTTTAACCTATTTAAAACATGTCATCAAAATTTTTAAATTAATATTAATCAGGAAAAATTACTAATGTTCCATAAATTATGTTTTTAATTTTTTCAAAAAGATTCGAATTAGTTACTTTTTGTCTTTTTTTTTTGGTTGAATTTTGAATTTTAAAGAGTCGAAATTGAAGATGAACTATGTTTCAATATTGAATTTTCATGTTTCCTCTTTTCTCCTCTTTTCAACCGTTCAATTAAGTGGGTTTTTTTCATCATTTATTCTCTACAAAAAACCTTTCGTAAAAGGAAAAAAAAATGTACGACGGAATGACAGACAGAAATACCCATTTATATATATATATACATATTAAAAGTAAATTGAGCAAATTGGCTATTTCCGGCAATTTATTTAAGTGTGTATCAAACTGGTAGCCCTTCGCATTAATCAGTACCCAAGAAGTAACTCTTGGTTTCAAAAAGGTTGCTGACCCCTGCTCTGGAGGGGCTTATGTGTGAAATTATTAACACATTACAGTAAAACAGACCTGGACAAATTAAGGCCGGGGGGCCACATGCGGCCCCATAAGCTTTTCAATCTGGCCTGCCGGTCATTCCCAAATAATTTTTTTATATCTTTAAGATGCAAACTGTCGCAGCCATTATGATTTGCAGTTATGTTTTCAAATGAATGTAAGTCTTGAACTATACAAAGTATTTCAATTGTTGTAATCTGTGCTTTTGCATTAAAAACTAGTTATTATTTTAATAAATAAATGATAAATGGGTTGTACTTGTATAGCGCTTTTCTACCTTCAAGGTACTCAAAGCGCTTTGACATTACTTCCACATTTACCCATTCACACACACATGCACACACTGATGGAGGGAGCTGCCATGCAAGGCGCCAACCAGCACCCATCAGGAGCAAGGGTGAAGTGTCTTGCTCAGGACACAACGGACGTGACGAGGTTGGTACTAGGTGGGATTTGAACCAGGGACGCTCGGGTTGCGCACAACCACTCTTCCACTGCGCCACGCCATCCATAATATAAGTCACAGCAACTCAGATGAGGCACCAAGCAGTGTGGGTGGGGAGCGTTTCCACAGAGTGTTTCCAGAGCGACCAACCTGAAATGTGGGTGTCAGGGACAGCCGTGGAAGGAGATTTTTACAACAAAGTTTTCAAGTTTAGTGATATATAAGATGTATCAAATTGTAGGTGTTTTTTTTTTTACCCTTCGCGTTCATATTTTGCTGTTTGTTGCATTTTTGTTGCGTTTTGCTTGATTTTAAAAGATGTCGATCAAGAGGGGGCGTGGTGTTCATATGTTGTCAATAATCAGTGTTTTATTCTTCATAGTTAATATTGAGTGGGAACCGCAGGTGCAGAAACTGGCAGGGAAAATGTCCATGCACGTTTATATTGTTGTAACTCAGCCAGCGTCTGTGGGTCTGATGGACCCGTTGCATTTTGTGGCTTTTAATGCCTCACAATCAAACACTTTTATGTCCATCCATCCATCCATTTTCTACCGCTTATTCCCTTTCGGGGTCGCGGGGGGCGCTGGCGCCTATCTCAGCTACAATCGGGCGGAAGGCGGAGTACACCCTGGACAAGTCGCCACCTCATCGCAGGGCCAACACAGATAGACAGACAACATTCACACACTAGGGCCCATTTAGTGTTGCCAATCAACCTATCCCCAGGTGCATGTCTTTGGAAGTGGGAGGAAGCCGGAGTACCCGGAGGGAACCCACGCATTCACGGGGAGAACATGCAAACTCCACACAGAAAGATCCCGAGCCTGGATTTGAACCCAGGACTGCAGGACCTTCGTATTGTGAGGCAGACGCACTAACCCCTCTGCCACCGTGAAGCCAGATATTTACCATATCCCAATAAACACCTGTTCAGTATTTTAACATAAAAGTGTTTGATTGTGAGGCATTAAAAGCCACAAAATGCAACGGGTCCATCAGACCCACAAACGCCGGCTAAGTAACAACGATATGAACATTCCACAAGGGTTAAAGCGGCACACACTCGTGTTTCATGATATATGGTTTGAGCCACCCTTGTCATGTGTGTGTGTGTGTGTGTGTGTGTGTGTGTCTGTGTGTGTGTGTGGGCGCTTTCACACATTTATGTGAGTAACCATGCAGAATAGTCACTTATTCAGGCAGTTCGAAAGGAAGTTTAGAAGAAGCAGCTCGACAAAAATAAACCTGATATAGACAACTTTAACGACGCATTAAAGCACAGGTGTCAAACTCAAGGCCCGGGGGCCACGAATAGCCCGCCGCATTATTTAATGTGTGCCTGGAAATAATATGTGCCAATAAAGTACCTTATCTTTTCTTACATGTATTCGTTCTTCCCATTTTGACAGAAAAAATATATATGTACAGCATTAAATTGCATACATTGGAAATTTACATGTTATCCAATATTGCAACAGATATATTGTCATAATGTTCCCTCAAAAATGTGTCAAAATGGAAATAAATACCGAAATATCTGCTGGACTTACGATTTCATAGTCAAATTAAAATGTGCAATGCAAAAATAATAGATTTTTCTGTACAATTTACAGAGTTTTTAACAGCATCCATCCAATTTTCTACCGCTTGTGCCTTTTGGGGTGGTGGGGGGTGCTGGAGCCTATCTCAGCTGCATTCAGGCGGAAGGCGGGGGTACACCCTAGATCAGGGGTAGGGAACCTATGGCTCTAGAGCCAGATGTGGCTCTTTTGATGACTGAGTCCGGCTCTCAGATAAATCTTAGCTGACATTGCTTAACACGATAAGTAATTAATAATTCCGCCTGTAATCAGTGTTAAAAATAATGTTCAAATTATAAAAAATTCTCATGCATTTTATCGCACATGTTCAAGTAGTCGCTTTAATTGTAAGAAGTATCGTATTTATTATTGGTTAGCTTTAGAATACCAATGTTATTATCTTGGGGACAGCGTGGCAAAGTTGGGACAGTGGCTGTGCCAGCAATCTGAGGGTTACTGGTTCAATCCCCACCTTCTACCATCTTAGTCACATCCGTTGTGTCCTTGAGCAAGACATTTCACCCCTGCTCCTGATGGGTGGTGGTTAGCGCCTTGCATGGCAGCTCCCGCCATCAGTGTGTGAATGTGTGTGTGAATGGGTGAATGTGGAAGTAGTGTCAAAGCGCTTTGGGCTCCTTAAAAAGGGGTAGAAAAGCGCTATACAAGTACAACCATTTACCATTTTTAAAAAGAATAAGAGACTTATTATACTGTAAAAATGTTGGTCTTAAAAATGCACGCATTTAGTTGTATTCAGTGTTTAAAAAAGATTATATGGCTCTCACAGAAATACATTTTGAAATATTTGGCTTTCATGGCTCTCTCAGCCAAAAAGGTTCCCCACCCCTGCCCCTGGACAAGTCACCACCTCATTGCAGGGCCTGTAAATGTAAAAACTCTACCACTGTACGGTAAAATTCTGTTGACTGAGATGCTAGTTTGCTGTACATATAAAATCTACGATAGTTGTTTTCACGATTTATTACTGTAAATTAAAAAACGTCGCCACATTTTTTTTTTTACGGTAAAAAGCTGAGCTCAGTTTTTAGAATAAAAAAACTGGGGTACTGCTCTCCCATTATGTTGTAAAAAAAAAAAAAAAAAACACTGTATATTGTACACTTACATTTTGGTGACTGAGTTGCCTTTTTTTTCTTTTTTTTTTTACAGTACACGTAAAAAAATATGTAATAAAATGCATCGGCAAATTCAAATAATACTCGCTGTTCCAATTGGCCCTTTGAGGGCTGTGATGTGGCCCTCAATGACACCCCGGTATTAAAGGAAACGATTATGGATTTTTAAACATTAACATGTTTAGGAAAAAAAATATTTCTGTCATTCTACAAAACCAGTAAAGTGGTCATGTTGTGTAATTTGTAAATAAAAACAGAATACATAAATTTGCAAATCCTTTTCAACTTATATTCAATTGGGTAGACTGCGAAGACAAGATATTTTATATTCAAACTGAGAAACGTATTTTTTTTTTGCAAATAATCATTAACTTAGAATTTAATTGCAGCAACACACTGCAAATAAATTGGCACAGGGGCATTTTTACCACTGTGTTACCTGGCCTTTCCTTTTAACAACACTCAGTAAATCAGTCCATCTTAGATAAGTTCGGACTCAGCATTTCTGGGTGTTGTTGATAAACGTCTTTTGATTTGCATCATAGAGATTTTAACTTGCACTCACAGATGTAGCGACAAATTGCAGTTACTGACAGTGGTTTTGTGAAGTGTTCCTGAGCCCATGTGATGATATCCTTTACACACTGATGGAGTACCACCCGAGGGATCGAAGGTCACAGGCATTCAATGTTGGTTTTTGGCATTGCAGTGATTTCTCCAGATTCTCTGAATTTTTGTATGATATTATGGACCCACCGTAGATGATGAAATCCCTAAATTCCTTGCAATATATTGTTGAGAAATTATGTTCTTAAACTGTTGGGACAATTTGCTCACGCATTTGTTGACAAAGTGGTGACCCTCGCCCCGTCCTTGTTTGTGAATGACTGAGCATTTCATTGGAAGCTCCTTTTATACCCAACTGGCACCCACCTGTTCCCAATTAGCCTGTTCACCTGTGAGATGTTCCAAATAAGTGTTTGATGACCATTTCTCAACTTTCTCAGTCTGTTTTGCCACTTGTGCCAGCTTTTTTGAAACATGTTGCAGGCATTAAATTTCAAATGAGCTAATACTTGCAAAAAATAACACAGGTTTCCAGTTTGAACGTTATATATCTTGTCTTGCAGTCTATTCAATAGAATAGAATAGAATAGAATAGAAAGTACTTTATTGATCCCTGGGGAAATTCAGCACCACAGTTCGCTCACAATAGACAACAATAATAATAAATAATGTCTAACATATATTATACATATAATATATGAATATTATAAATATATTCTACATATATTCTACAATATAGATTGAAAAGGATTTGCAAATCATTGTATTCTGTTTTTATTTACCATTTACAGAATGTGACAACTTCACTGCTTTTGGGTTTTGTACGAACAGTTTTAGGCAGACGGTCTTAAAAGGGGCGAATGTGTGCTTTCATGTCCAGCTTCCCCACAGAGTACATCCCCTCCGGCAGTGTTTTTCAACCTTTTGTGAGCCAAGGCACATTTTTTTGGTGTTGAAAAAATCCAGAGGCAGACCACCAGCAGAAAACATAAAAAAACTCAGTTGACAGTAAAAAGTCGTTGTTGCAATTGTTGGATATGACTTTAAAGCATAACCAAGCATGCATCGATATAGCTCTTGTCTCAAAGTAGGTGTACTGTCACCACCTGTCACATCACGCCCTGACTTATTTGGACTTTTTTGCTGTTTTCCTGTGTAGTGTTTTACTTCTTGTCCCGCGATCCTATTTTGGTGGCTTTTTCTTTTTTTCTGTAGCAGTTTCATGTCTTCCTTTGAGCGATATTTCCCGCATCTACTTTGCAATCAAGAATATTTCAGTTGTTTTTATCCTTCTTTGTGGGGACATTGTTGATTGTCATGTCATGTTCGGATGTACATTGTGGACGCCGCATCTGCTCCACAGTAAGTCTTTGCGGTCGTCCAGCAATCTGTTATTGTTTACTTTGTACCCAGTTCAGTTTTAGTTTTGTTCTGCATAGCCTTCCCTAAGCTTCAATGCCTTTTCTTAGGGGCACTCACCTTTTGTTTATTTTTGGTTTTAGCATTAGACACCGTTTTACCTGCACGCTGCCTCCTGCTGTTTCCGACATCCATCCATCCATTTTCTACCGCATATTCCCTTTCGGGGTCGTGGGGGGCGCTGGCGCCTATCTCAGCTACAATCGGGCGGAAGGCGGGGTACACCCTGGACAAGTTGCCACCTCATCGCAGGGCCAACACAGACAACATTCACACTCACATTCACACACTAGGGCCAATTTAGTGTTGCCAATCAACCTATCCCCAGGTGCATGTCTTTGGAGGTGGGAGGAAGCCGGAGTACCCGGAGGGAACCCACGCATTCACAGGGAGGACATGCAAACTCCACACAGAAAGATCCGAGCCTGGATTTGATCCCAGGACTGCAGGACCTTCGTATTGTGAGGCAGACGCACTAACCCCTCTGCCACCGTGAAGCCCCTGTTTCCGACATCTACAAAGCAATTAGCTACCGGCTGCCACCTACTGATATGGAAGAGTATTACACGGTTACTCTGCCGAACGCTGGACAGAACCAACACATCATTTGCAGACTATAATTACTGGTTTGTAAAAAAATATTTTTAACCCAAATAGGTGAAATGAGATCATTTAACCACGGCACACCAGTTGAAAATCACTGCCCTACGACAATAGCCAATGAATGGGAGTGCGGCGCGGGTGCAAAAACAACAACAACAACAAAAAACAACACCCCACCGATGAACATCACCAGATAGACCATGTACATCCAGTCCATGGGCAGCGGCTTGAGGAAGTTGAAGAGCGGGAAGCGGCACACGGGGGCGCCGTCCAGGTACTTGTAGTCCACGTGACTCAGGCCCCGCTCCTGTGTGATGTCGATGGCCATCAGCAAGCCTGCACAGACACACGTGATGATATCTCCCTCATCGCGCAGGTTTATTTGTAGCTTTACTAGTCATTCACCAAACATGCAGCGAAAGATGCCCAGGGATGCAGGGTCCATGGGGCGGTTCAGGAGGGTCACCAGGCTGCGCCATGACGTCACATCTTCCTTCTTGAAGCCGAAGAGTTGCTCCATCTTACTTTTAGGTGGATGTAGTTTCTTAGCGGTGGAAGTTTTCTTTGCAGTCTTTTGCTCGCCATCATTGCCCAGGAGAGCACCTTTGATTGATTGAAACTTTTATTAGTAGATTGCAGAGTACAGTACATATTCCGTACAATTGACCAGTTAATGGTAACGCCCGAATACATTTTCAACTTCTTTAAGTCGGGGTCCACTTTAATCAGTTCATGGTATAAACATACAGTTTATACCATGAACTATATGTTTATACCATATATAAACATATAGTTTATATATGGTATAAACGATATGTTTATATAGTATAAAAATACTAATCGTGTTTTTATCACCTTCGTCTTTTAGTAAAGGTTAAACCGTTTTTATCTTTTAACCTTTTTGAAGAAGTGGTGCATGCTTTTATTTCAAGTGGCCTGGACTACTGCAATGCACTTTATGCTGGCATTAGCCAAAAAGCTCTCTCCCGGTTGCAGTTAGTCCAGAACGCGGCAGCAGGACTTTTAACAGGGGCCAGGAAACGCCAGCATATAACCCCAATTCTTCAGAGTTTGCACTGGCTCCCTGTTCATTTTAGAATTGATTTTAAAACATTGCTGTTTGTTTTTAATTCTTTACATGGACTGGCACCTCAATATATCTCGGACCTCATCCAAATTTACATTCCTGCGCGCGCTTTGAGGTCCGAGAGCCAGTTCCAGCTCGTGGTGCCCAAGACCAGACTTAAGACCAGGGGAGACAGGTCCTTCTCTGTGGTCGGCCCTAAGGTCTGGAACACTCTGCTCCTCCATGTTCAAACTGCTTCCACAGTGGAGTGTTTTAAGTCTCGTCTTAAGACCCACTTTTATTCTTTGGCTTTTAACACTACGTGAGTTGTGTGGTCCTCTGTGTTTTTTATACACTTTGATTTTTATTTTACTGTTTTAATTGATTTTACCCTTTAAAATAGTTTTTAATCATATTTGTTTTTATTGGTTTTATTTTTATTCATTTTTTGTTTTATTCAGTCATTGGTGGAGCATAATATTGTTTTTAACATGGCTGTGCAGCACTTTGGAAACGTTATTGTTGTTTAAATGTGCTATATAAATAAAGTGGATTGGATATACTATCAACATAATACAATCATCCCACAAATTAATCAAAAGAGTATATTAAGGGTGTAACGGTACTGGTATTTCATCGAACCGTTTCGGTACGGGGTTTCCGGTTCGGTGCGGAGGTGTACCGAACGAATTTCCACACGGACATATTAAAGGCCTACTAGCGACCACGCAGTCTGATAGTTTATATATCAATGATCAATCAATCAATCAATCAATGTTTACTTATATAGCCCTAAATCACTAGTGTCTCAAGGGGCTGCACAAACCACTACGACATCCTCGGTAGGCCCACATAAGGGCAAGGAAAACTCACACACAGTGGGACATCGGTGACAATAATGACCCAGTGGGACGTCGGTGACAATGATGACTATGAGAACATGATACTGTGATACTGATGATACTGATGACTATGAGAACATATGAGAACATGATACTGTGAAAGATCAATCCATAATGGATCCAACACAGTCGCGAGAGTCCAGTCCAAAGCGGATCCAACACAGCAGCGAGAGTCCCGTTCCCGTTCACAGCGGAGCCAGCAGGAAACCATCCCAAGCGGAGGCGGATCAGCAGCGCAGAGATGTCCCCAGCCGATACACAGGCAAGCAGCACATGGCCACCGGATCGGACCGGACTCCCTCCACAAAAGGAGAGTGGGACATAGAAGAAAAAGAAAAGAAACGGCAGATCAACTGGTCTAACAAGGGAGTCTATTTAAAGGCTAGAGTATACAAATGAGTTTTAAGGTGAGACTTAAATGCTTCTACTGAGGTAGCATCTCGAACTGTTACCGGGAGGGCATTCCAGAGTACTGGAGCCCGAAATGAAAAAGCTCTACAGCCCGCAGACTTTTTTTGGGCTTTGGGGATCACTAATAAGCCGGAGTCCTTTGAACGCAGATTTCTTGCCGGGACATATGGTACAATACAATCGGCAAGATAGGATGGAGCTAGACCGTGTAGTATTTTATACGTAAGTAGTAAAACCTTAAAGTCACATCTTAAGTGCACAGGAAGCCAGTGCAGGTGAGCCAGTACAGGCGTAATGTGATCAAACTTTCTTGTTCTTGTCAAAAGTCTAGCAGCCGCATTTTGTACCAACTGTAATCTTTTAATGCTAGACATGGTGAAATATTAACATTGCAACACATGCCAATACGGCCTTTTTAGTTTACTAAATTGCAACTTCAAATTTCCCGCGGAGTTTCCTGTTGAAAACGTCGCGGAACCAATGACGCGTGTTTGTGACGTTATTGGTTGGAGGGGACATATTAGCCAGCAGCACTTACGGCTAAAAGTCGTCTCTTTTCATCACCTAATTACACAGTATTTTGGACATCTATGTTGCTGAATCTTTTGCGATTTGTTCAATTAATAATGGAGAAGTCAAAGTAGAAAGATGGAGGTGGGAACATTTTAGCCTTTAGCCACACAAACACACGATGTTTCCTTGTTTAAAATTTCCGGAGGTAAAGCTTTACTATGGATCAGAGCGGTCAAGCGAACATGGATCCCGACTAAATGTCAACCAGCAGTTTTCGGTGAGAAATTTGTGGTAATAAGTCGCCTCTTACCGGATATAAGCAGAGCTTCTGTACTGCTGAAACTTCGTGACTTCACTCAGAGACTGGCGTCAACACACCCGTGGACACACCCCTCCGACTATCAGGTACTATTTAACTCACTAAAACACTAGCAACACAATAGAAAGATAAGGGGTTTCCCAGAATTATCCTAGTAAATGTGTCTAATTAAACATCTGAATCGCTCCCAATGCAATCGCCTTTTTTTTTTCCCTAGTCCTTCACTCTAAATTTCCTCATCCACAAATCTTTCATCCTCGCTCAAATTAATGGGGAAATTGTAGAGATGTCAAGCGAACACGGCTGGATTGGACCACACACACAAATTACAGTGTATTACCAGCGATCATTTCGAAAAATAAATAACATTTTACCATCCTGTATTCTGAAGGCGATCTATATCGTGTGCTACTCCAGCATCAATATCAGCAGCGTCCTCCTGACCGTCAGCGTCTGGTTCAAAGCGGTATGGCTCTATCCCTTGTTGTGGTTGGGCCTGGCCGAGTGGTCCTGCCATCCCCACGGCTGCCACGGCGCCTCTCACAGCATCTTCCCTATCTGAATCGCTCCCACTGCCCTTTAGTCATTTTTTTCCCCCTAGTCATTCACTCTCGCTTTCCTCATCAAAGAATCTTTCATTCTCACTCAAATTAATGGGGAAATCGTCGCTTTCTCGGTCCGAATCGCCCCCGCTGCTGGTGGCCATGATTGTAAACAATGTTCAGATGTGAAGAGCCCTCACACCCGTGACGTCATGCGCACATCGTCTGCTACTTCCGGTACAGGCAAGGCTTTTTTATTAGCGACCAAAAGTTGCGATCTTTATCGTGGATGTTCTCTACTAAATCCTTTCAGCAAAAATATGGCAATATCGCAAAATGATCAAGTATGACACATAGAATGGACCTGCTATCCCCGTTTTAAATAAGAAAATCTCATTTCAGTAGGCCTTTAAGTAGCGTACTGCACGTTGTGTAAACAATACTCAAAATGCCGGACATTTGCGGTATTTAAGAAACTCCGCCCTGGCAGCTCCGCAAAAGTGGACATGTCCGGTGAAAAGAGGACATGTGGTCATGGACCTAGCCCGGGCTAGGTCTTGACCACACGTCCTTCCCTCACCGGACCCAAACCCCACCCCCCATCCCCTCTACCTTGCTGTCACGCTCGCTATCTGTCGCTGCTCTCCCTCACGATTGTTGCTGCGTGTCCGACCCTGAACGTATATTGGAAATACACACAATCTTGACACAAAAAGCCGGACATTTGAGGCATTTAAGAAACCCCGCCCGGACACCCCGGACAGTCCTGCAAAAGAGGACATGTGCGGGGAAAAGAGGACGTATGGTCAGTAGGGCTGGGTATTGCCAAGGATCTCACGATACGATACGCATCACGATACTTGTGTCACGATACGATACGATATTGCAATATTAAAAGTTTTGCGATACATGCGATATATTGCAATATTCTACATAGTTAACTGAAAAATGTAAAATGCATTATGCATCTTAAAATTTGATAGTGATAATTCACGGAACAAACTGAGGCAAATGTAATTCAAGTTACCCATGCCATTTTATTTTAACTATACAAGCACAAGTTACAACATATTTGCATGAACAACACACCGTCTGAAACACATCAAAAAGTGCAGTGTGCATTATTATTAGTCTCCCTGAGCACAATGACACAAAGTGCAGTGTGGGTCAGTGTCCACAAACTGAACTGAAACCTCAGTGCATCATGTTTCTTCTGAACTTAGATTAAATACTCCAAATAAAATGCAGTGTGTCACACACACTGAAATTGAAAATACAAAATAAAGTGCAGCTTCTTCCCTTTGACCTTAAATGACAAAATTAAGTTCACACACTTGTCTCCCTGGACAAGAACTATGTGTGACTGTTTGAACACTTCACTGAATGTATGTAGAAAAGTAAAATATGTCTATCCATACATATTGCAGAAGCACTTTAATGTTACTTAACACACAGAGCTGAAATGTATGAGAAAAATAAAAAAAAGCGTATAGTCTTTGTCCAGCTCACTTGTGTGCTCTCTTTTCCTTTGGAATCCAAAATACTTCCAAACATCTGCCTTAAAGTTCGAGGGCGTCTCTAGTTTGAGTTTACCTTCCATGCTTGCTTGTTTTGTTTTGGGGGTTTTTTTCAGCTCCACTGCCTCACTGCAACAGCCAGGGAAAAACGAGAAGAAGAGTGCAAACGCCTTGCAGTGAGGTAGCGGCACAGCGACACCTGGCGGAGCGGAGGTCGCACTGCATTTACAGTCCGTCTAAAAAACATGATTTTTTATTTTTATTTTTATCGATATTCAAACTTTGAGTATCGATATTGAATCGGAAGAGAACGTATCGCGATGTATTGCTATATCGATATTTTTGCCCACCTCTAATGGTCAGTCTAGTTTTACCTAAGTGTCTGGATAGCTTGTTGTTAGCGAGCCAGGTGCAAATTCTACAGAGTTCGGCATTGAGGATTTTTTCTACCTGTGACTTGTCCTTGCAAACAGGAACTATTCACAGTCGCATGCTGATGACATGTCGATAACGTATATTAGGAACAGTAAAGGCCCTAGTATACTGCCTTGGGGGACTCCACAGCTTAATGAGAAGGGGGGGGGACACGGTGCTGTTCACCTCTACCACCTGTTTCCTCCCCTCCAAGTAAGATAATAGAGAGTAAAGATTATAGAACCTTCCATCCATCCATTTTCTACCACTTATTCCAGGGGTGTCCAAACTGCGGCCCATTTGCAGCCCACAGGTCATTCTTTGAACTATTGACCTATTCAAGGCTTCAATTACGTCACATTAAATTGTCCATTTTGAGATATTTTTGGGAAAAAATGTTGCATATTTTGTGTTTTGCCATATAAAAAACTGAGCTGTTTTTTTAAAGAAGGGCCTAAAACAAACACATAAACATAAACAACAATAAAACTTAAAATTGACGGATATATCTGAAGTTGATCTCGAGATTATTGTGCTAAAAGTAAACAGTAAAAAAATGTATAATTTATTTTTTAACACTTTAATAAGTAGGACACTTTTGGATCCCCAATTTTTTTAGTGTGATTTGTTTTTGGATGGATGGATGGATGGCCATAGATAGATAGATAGATAGATAGATAGATAGATAGATAGATAGATAGATAGATAGATAGATAGATAGATAGATAGATAGATAGATAGATAGATAGATAGATAGATAGATAGATAGATAGATAGATAGATAGATAGATAGATAGATAGATAGATAGATAGATAGATAGATAGATAGATAGATAGATAGATAGATAGATAGATAGATAGATAGATAGATAGATAGATAGATAGATAGATAGATAGATAGATAGATAGATAGATAGATAGATAGATAGATAGATAGATAGATAGATAGATAGATAGATAGATAGATAGATAGATAGATAGATAGATAGATAGATAGATAGATAGATAGATAGATAGATAGATAGATAGATAGATAGATAGATAGATAGATAGATAGATAGATAGATAGATAGATAGATAGATAGATAGATAGATAGATAGATAGATAGATAGATAGATAGATAGATAGATAGATAGATAGATAGATAGATAGATAGATAGATAGATAGATAGATAGATAGATAGATAGATAGATAGATAGATAGATAGATAGATAGATAGATAGATAGATAGATAGATAGATAGATAGATAGATAGATAGATAGATAGATAGATAGATAGATAGATAGATAGATAGATAGATAGATAGATAGATAGATAGATAGATAGATAGATAGATAGATAGATAGATAGATAGATAGATAGATAGATAGATAGATAGATAGATAGATAGATAGATAGATAGATAGATAGATAGATAGATAGATAGATAGATAGATAGATAGATAGATAGATAGATAGATAGATAGATAGATAGATAGATAGATAGATAGATAGATAGATAGATAGATAGATAGATAGATAGATAGATAGATAGATAGATAGATAGATAGATAGATAGATAGATAGATAGATAGATAGATAGATAGATAGATAGATAGATAGATAGATAGATAGATAGATAGATAGATAGATAGATAGATAGATAGATAGATAGATAGATAGATAGATAGATAGATAGATAGATAGATAGATAGATAGATAGATAGATAGATAGATAGATAGATAGATAGATAGATAGATAGATAGATAGATAGATAGATAGATAGATAGATAGATAGATAGATAGATAGATAGATAGATAGATAGATAGATAGATAGATAGATAGATAGATAGATAGATAGATAGATAGATAGATAGATAGATAGATAGATAGATAGATAGATAGATAGATAGATAGATAGATAGATAGATAGATAGATAGATAGATAGATAGATAGATAGATAGATAGATAGATAGATAGTACTTTTTTTATTCCGTCAGGAAAATTACAATTTTCAGCACAATCCCATTCAAGATCAGACAAACATTACAGGGAGACAGAACAGGATCGCTGATGGGTCTGCCGGCTTCCAGCGCCCCTTACAAAAAATATGACATACAGGTAAACAGGGGGGGATGGGAGAAAAGAATAGAAGATTAAAATAAAATAAAAAAAATCGGTCTTAGCCTTGGCCCTGGAGTGGGGGTGCAGACTGAGGCCAAGGGGGGAAAAAAAAAATAAATAAAAAAATTAAAAAAAAAAACCTCATAGCCATAGTACACATCCCTCGTACATGTGTCATAGCTCAAAAAATAATGAAATATCAAAATCCAAAATTAAGGCTTCAATTATATAATCTCAAATATTCCACCTAAAAAAGTCATTGGGTTAAAATATTGCATATTTTGTGTTTTTTCCATTTTTTCCGCCCCCTTTTGTTGATCTAGAGCAGGGGTGTCAAACTCAAATACAGACTGGGCCAAAATTTTAAACGGAACAAAGCCGCGGGCCAAAGTTGAACAAATTAACCTTTGAATAGGGACCCAAGCAAGTTTTGCATTAAATATTGAACAAGCAAGGCTTATATAACTTTAGTGACATGCAAAATCCAGTTTCAAATAATAATAATAAAAAAAAATATCAATGGCATATCAAATAAAATGTAAATAAAAATTGAATGCCTTTTTTTCTATTTGCAATCTTCTGAGGTAATTATCAAATTTTTTCCACAGGCTAATAATAATGAATGAACCAAACATTCAAGCCTTGAAGTAGCAAGAGAAAATGCATGAATAAAACGTTAATTATTGGTCAGTTTGCTGGAAGTTTCCCGGAAGAGTTAGTGCTGCAAGGGGTTCTGGGTATTTGTTCTGTTGTGTTAAGGTGCGGATCTTCACCTGAAATGTGTTTGTCATTCTTGTTTGGTGTGGGTTCACGGTGTGGCGCATATCTGTAACAGTGCTAAAGTTGTTTATACGGCCACCCTCAGTGTGACCTGCATGGCTGTTGACCAAGTATGTATTTGCATTCCCTTGTGTGTGTGTGTGTGTGTGTGTGTGTAAAAGCCACAAATATTATGTGACACGCTGTTAGTATGGAGGAAAAGCGGATGTGACGACAGGTTGTAGAGAACGCTAAAGGCAGTGCCTTAAATGCACGCCCCCAATATAGTTGTCCAGGTGGAAATCGGTAGAAATTTGGGAGAATGGTTGCCCCGGGAGATTTTCAGGAGGGTCACTGAACTTCGGGAGTCTCCCGGGAAAATTAGGAGGGTTGGCAAGTATGAGTATTAGCGGTGAATGCGGTGTTACAGCGGCACCGACGCTATATAACACCGGCGGGCCAGCTCTAATGCTAAATTGATATTGCCTCAAGGGCCAAATTAAATTACACGGCGGTCCAGATTTGGCCCGCG
>NC_084627.1:11557981-11675481 GCF_033978795.1 Nerophis ophidion | reverse complement strand
TTATAAATATTTTTTGAACAATACTTCAACAAAATATGAATGTAAGTTCATAAACTGTAAAAAGAAATGCAACAATACAATATTATGTTGGCAGCTAGATTTTTTTTTGTGGACATGTTCCATAAATATTGATGTTAAAGATTTCTTTTTTTGTGAAGAAATGTTTAGAATTAAGTTCATGAAATCACATGGATCTTTATTACAATCCCCAAAGAGGGCACTTTAAGTACCCGGGCAGTATAGCTCTGGTGGCCATGCCAGCAACTTGAGGGTTCCAGGTTCGATTCCCGCTTTTGCCATCCTAGTTAATGCTGTTGTGTCCTTAGGTAAGACACTTAACCCACCTTCTCCCAGTGCCACCCACAGTGGTTTAAATGTAACTTAGATAATGAGGGGTTGCCCACATATGTGGTCCTCTCCAAGGTTTCTCATAGTCACTGTCACCGACGTTCCACTGCGGTGTGTTTTTCCTTGCCTTTATGTGGGCTCTGTACTGAGGATGTCGTTGTGGTTTGTGCAGCCCTTTGAGAAACTTGTGATTTAGGGCTATATAAATAAACATTGATAGATAGATTGATTGATTGTTCTCTCCCGGAAAAGGGTGGAGTGCCATCTCCGGGTTGGGGAGGAGACCCTGCCCCAAGTGGAGGAGTTCAAGTACCTAGGAGTCTTGTTCACGATTGGGGGAGGAGTGGATCGTGAGATCGACAGGCGGATCGGTGCGGCGTCTTCAGTAATGCGGACGTTGTACCGATCCGTTGTGGTGAAGAAGGAGCTGAGCCGGAAGGCAAAGCTCTCAATTTACCGGTCGATCTACGTTCCCATCCTCACCTATGGTCATGAGCTTTGGGTCATGACCGAAAGGATAAGATCACGGGTCCAAGCGGCCGGAATGAGTTTCCTCCGCCGTGTGGCGGGTCTCTCCCTTAGAGATAGGGTGAGAAGCTCTGTCATCCGGGAGGAACTCAAAGTAAAGCCGCTGCTCCTCCACATCGAGAGGAGCCAGATGAGGTGGTTCAGGCATCTGGTCAGGATGCCACCCGAACGCCTCCCTAGGGAGGTGTTTAGGGCACGTCCAACCAGTAGGAGGCCACGGGGAAGACCCAGGACACGTTGGGAAGACTATGTCTCCCGGCTGGCCCGGGAAGAGCTAGACGAAGTGGCTGGAGAGAGGGAAGTCTGGGCTTCCCTGCTTAGGCTGCTGCCCCCGCGACCCGACCTCGGATAAGCGGAAGAAGATGGATGGATGGATGGGATTGATTTCACAACGTAAAGTGCTTTGGGTCACTAGAGAAAAGCGCTATGTAAATCTAATTCACTTCACTTCACTCCTTCTATGTGTAGAAATCTGTATTTATAATTGAATCACTTGTTTCTTTTTTAACACGTTTTTAGTTATTTAGCAATATTTGACATAGTGCTGTATTTTACTTCTTTATCAGTTTTTTTCAACCGAAAATACATTGTTCTGATTAGGGGGTACTTGAATTAAAAAAATGTTCACAGGGGGTACATCACTGAAAAAAGGTTGAGAACCACTGGACTAGAGCAGTGGACTAGAGCAGTGGTTCTCAACCTTTTTTCAGTGATGTACCCCCTGTGAACATTTTTTTTAATTCAAGTACCCCCTAATCAGAACAATGCATTTTTGGTTGAAAAAAAAAAGAGATAAAGAGGTAAAATACAGCACTATGTCATCAGTTTCTGATTCATTAAATTGTATAACAGTGAAAAATATTGCTCATTTGTAGTGGTCTTTCTTGAACTATTTGGAAAAAAATATATAAAAATAACTAAAATCTTGTTGAAAAATAAACAAGTGATTCAATTATAAATAAAGATTTCTACACATACAAGTAATCATCAACTTAAAGTGCCCTCTTTGAGGATTGTAATAGAGATCCATCTGGATTCATGAACTTAATTCTAAACATTTCTTCACACAAAAAAAAATCTTTAACATCAATATTTATGGAACATGTCCACAAAAAATCTAGCCATCAACACTGAATATTGCATTGTTGCATTTCTTTTCACACTTTATGAACTTACATCCATATTTTGTTGAAGTATTATTCAATAAATATATTTATAAAGGATTTTTTAATTGTTGCTATTTTTAGAATATTTTTTAAAAATCTCACGTACCCCTTAGCATACCTTCAAGTACCCCCAGGGGTACACGTACCCCCATTTGAGAACCACTGGTCTAGAGCGGGGGTCGGGAACCTTTTTGGCTGAGAGAGCCAAAAAGCCAAATATTTTGAAAAATATTTCCGTAAGAGCCATATAATATTTTTTTTAACACTGAACACAACTAAACGCGTGCATTTTGAAGTAAAACCCACATTTCTAGAGTATAATAGGTCTCTTATTCTTTGTAATAACATTGTTATTCTGAAGCTAACTGTGGAGGGGCGTGGCCTGCGGGCCTGCAGCGACAGGTGCGTAGATGGCCCACCTGGGCCTTGTTATCTAATCACCTGTCGCTCTGTCATAAGCAGCAACCAGGAGGAGTGATGGGGTTGGGGCTGGCAATACAATTGCTGGAAAACAACTGAGAGACTTATTGAAAAATAAATAAATATTGTAACCCTGAAACAGGCTCTCATGTCGGTGCTTGGGGGTCTGAAGAACCCACAGGAGGGCAAGCCCCACACTAACCAATAATAAATAAATAACTTCTTACCATTGACGCAACTTCTTGAACAGGTGCGGTAGAAAACGGATGGACGGATTAAAAATGCATGAGATTAATTTATATTTTGAAGATTATTTTTAACACTGTGATTACAAGTGGAATTATTCATTACTTATCGTGTTAAGCAACGTCAGCTCAGATTTATCAAAGAGCCAGATGCGGTCATCAAAAGAGCCACGTCTGGCTCTAGAGCAGGGGTGCCCACACTTTTTCTGCAGGCGAGCTACTTTTCAATTGACCAACTCGAGGGGATCTACCTCATTTATATATATCATTTATATTTATTTATTTATGAAAGAGACATTTTTGTAAACAAGTTAATTGTGTTTAATGATAATACAAGCATGTGTAACACATATAGATGTCTTTCTTTCACAAAGACAAGAATATAAGTTGGTGTATTACCTGATTCTGATGACTTGCATTGATTGGAATCAGACAGTAATGATGATAACGCCCACATTTTCAAATGGAGGAGAAAAAAAGTTGTCCTTTCCGTACAATACCACATGAAAGTGGTTGGTTTTTGGCATCTAATTCATCCAGCTTCCATACACTTTACAAGAAAAACATTGGCGGCAAATTCCGTAGCTTGCTTGATTGACATTCACGGCACCCGAGGGTCTTGTGAGATGACGCTGGCTGCTGCCAGTTCATTATTATGAAAAAATGACAGAGAGGAAGGCGAGAAACACTTTTTATTTCAACAGACTTTCGTGCCGTCCCTTCCGTCAAAACTCTAAAGGCCGACTGCACATTTCCTATCTTCACAATAAAAGCCCTGCTTCATGCTGCCTGCGCTAACAAAATAAGAGTCTCGGAAAGCTGGCGTGCACAAGTGATGTGCACGCCAGCTTTCTGAGGGATCGCTTGTGCACGCCAGTTTTCCGAGACTCTGTATTTAGTTAGCGCAGGCAGCATGAAGCAGGGCTTTTATTGTGAAGATAGGAAATGTGCAGTCGGCCTTTAGAGTTTTGACGAGAGTCTGTTGAAATAAAAAGTGTTTCTCGCCTTCCTCTCTGTCATATTTTCATAATAATGATCTTGCAGCAGCCAGCGTCATCTCACAAGACCCTCCGGTACCGTGAATGTCATTTAAGTGACGTCTTGGTGAAGATTGATGATCACTAATTTTTAGGTCTATTTTTTTTAAAAGCCTGGCTGGAGATCGACTGACACACCCCCCGCGGTCGACTGGTAGCTCGCGATCGACGTAACGGGCACCCCTGGTCTAGAGCCATAGGTTCCCTACCCCAGGTCTTGAGTATACAGATAAAAGTAGTAATTCAATGTTGTGACAGTAGTGGCGCTGTTGAGCCCGACTCTCTTCCGTGACGCGGCCAAATTGAGAGCGAAGAAGAAGAAAAAAACAACACAAAAGCAAATGATAGTCAGCTTTTCCACTTTGGGAATTGGACTTTTTTTTCTTCTCCTGCGTGAACAACATGTAACTGCGTTGTCCGGTTTTGTGAAGACGCGGCGTCCCAATGCTGGTGTCTTTTGGAGGCTTTGTTTTGATTTGTAGGTGAAATAATTGTGTTACCTCACATAGCTCGCTAACTAGCATCTCCAGCGAGATAAACAGACGTCGTTTGCTGCTAAAAGTCAACAAGTCGACCTCTCTGCTCCTCACAAGGTAACTTGATTTTTTACTTTATCTGCAATTAAAACATATTGGATGTTATATTGGTGTGCGGTTACTGTAAAGGAGAGCTGGACGTCATGTATGTTGTGCACTACTAGCACACTTATGACATGCCTCACTATTAACCAAAATAATCCTTATGTCATGTCCTACTCAACATTAGTTTAGTTCGCTTGTCCAAGTCCCACTTTTTTTGATTTTTGTCCATCGACAAGAACACGTTTTTCTTTTTCTATGCATAAATCATACTTGCCAACCTTGAGACCTCCAAATTAGGGAGATTGGTTCTAGATCTCACTGAAATTAAGTATTTCTTGAATATATTTATGTACATATATATATATCAATCAATGTTTACTTATATAGCCCTAAATCACTAGTGTCTCAAAGGGCTGCACAAACCACTACGACGTCCCCGGTAGGCCCACATAAGGGCAAGGAAAACTCACACCCAGTGGGACGTCGGTGACAATGATGACTATGAGAACCTTGGAGAGGAGGAAAGCAATGGATGTCGAGCGGGTCTAACATGATACTGTGAAAGTTCAATCCATAATGGATCCAACACAGTCGCGAGAGTCCAGTCCAAAGCGGATCCGACACAGCAGCGAGAGTCCCGTTCACAGCGGAGCCAGCAGGAAACCATCCCAAGCGGAGGCGGATCAGCAGCGCAGAGATGTCCCCAGCCGATACACAGGCGAGCAGTACATGGCCACCGGATCGGACCGGACCCTCCTCCACAAGGGAGAGTGGGACATAGGAGAAAAAGAAAAGAAACGGCAGATCAACTGGTCTAAAAAGGGAGTCTATTTAAAGGCTAGAGTATACAAATGAGTTTTAAGGTGAGACTTAAATGCTTCTACTGAGGTGGCATCTCGAACTGTTACCGGGAGGGCATTCCAGAGTACTGGAGCCCGAAATGAAAACGCTCTATAGCCCGCAGACTTTTTGGGCTTTGGGAATCACAATCAATCAATCAATGTTTACTTATATAGCCCTAAATCACTAGTGTCTCAAAGGGCTGCACAAACCACTACGACATCCCCGGTAGGCCCACATAAGGGCAAGGAAAAACTCACACCCAGTGGGACGTCGGTGACAATGATGACTATGAGAACCTTGGAGAGGAGGAAAGCAATGGATGTCGAGCGGGTCTAACATGATACTGTGAAAAGTTCAATCCATAATGGATCCAACACAGTCGCGAGAGTCCAGTCCAAAGCGGATCCGACACAGCAGCGAGAGTGCCGTTCACAGCGGAGCCTGCAGGAAAACATCCCAAGCGGAGGCGGATCACCAGCGCGGAGATGTCCCCAGCCGATACACAGGCAAGCAGTACATGGCCACCGGATCGGACCGGACCCCCTCCACAAGGGGAGAGTGGGACATAGGAGAAAAAGAAAAGAAACGGCAGATCAACTGGTCTAAAAAGGGAGTCTATTTAAAGGCTAGAGTATACAAATGAGTTTTAAGGTGAGACTTAAATGCTTCTACTGAGGTGGCATCTCGAACTGTTACCGGGAGGGCATTCCAGAGTACTGGAGCCCGAAATGAAAACGCTCTATAGCCCGCAGACTTTTTTTGGGCTTTGGGAATCACTATCAATCAATGTTTACTTATATAGCCGTAAATCACTAGTGTCTCAAAGGGCTGCACAAACCACTACGACATCCTCGGTAGGCCCACATAAGGGCAAGGAAAACTCACACCCAGTGGGACGTCGGTGACAATGATGACTATGAGAACCTTGGAGAGGAGGAAACCAATGGATGTCGAGCGGGTCTAACATGATACTGTGAAAGTTCAATCCATAAAGGATCCAACACAGTCGCAAGAGTCCAGTCCAAAGCGGATTGGACACAGCAGCGAGAGTCCCGTTCACAGCGGAGCCAGCAGGAAACCATCCCAAGCGGAGGCGGATCAGCAGCGCAGAGATGTCCCCAGCCGATACACGGGCGACCAGTACATGGCCACCGGATCGGACCGGACCCCCTTCCACAAGGGAAAGTGGGACATAGGAGAAAAAGAAAAGAAACGGCAGATCAACTGGTCTAAAAAGGGAGTCTATTTAAAGGCTAGAGTATACAAATGAGTTTTAAGGTGAGACTTAAATGCTTCTATTGAGGTAGCATCTCGAACTGTTACTGGGAGGGCATTCCAGAGTATTGGAGCCCGAAATGAAAACGCTCTATAGCCCGCAGACTTTTTTTGGGCTTTGGGAATCACTATCAATCAATCAATCAATGTTTACTTATATAGCCCTAAATCATTAGTGTCTCAAAGGGCTGCACAAACCACTACGACATCCTCGATAGGCCCACATAAGGACAAGGAAAACTCACACCCAGTGGGACGTCGGTGACAATGATGACTATGAGAACCTTGGAGAGGAGGAAAGCAATGGATGTCGAGCGGGTCTAACATGATACTGTGAAAGTTCAATCCATAATGGATCCAACACAGTCGCGAGAGTCCAGTCCAAAGCGGATCCAACATAGCAGCGAGAGTCCTGTTCACAGCGGAGCCAGCAGGAAACCATCCCAAGCGGAGGCGGATCAGCATCGCAGAGATGTCCCCAGCCAATACACAGGCAAGCAGTACATGGCCACCGGATCGGACCGGACCCCCTCCACAAGGGAGAGTGGGACATAGGAGAAAAAGAAAAGAAACGGCAGATCAACTGGTCTAAAAGGGGAGTCTATTTAAAGGCTAGAGTATACAAATGAGTTTTAAGGTGAGACTTAAATGCTTCTACTGAGTTGGCATCTCGGACTGTTACCGGGAGGGCATTCCAGAGTACTGGAGCCCGAAATGAAAACGCTCTATAGCCCGCAGACTTTTTTTGGGCTTTGGGAATCACTATCAATCAATCAATCAATGTTTACTTATATAGCCCTAAATCATTAGTGTCTCAAAGGGCTGCACAAACCACTACGACATCCTCGATAGGCCCACATAAGGACAAGGAAAACTCACACCCAGTGGGACGTCGGTGACAATGATGACTATGAGAACCTTGGAGAGGAGGAAAGCAATGGATGTCGAGCGGGTCTAACATGATACTGTGAAAAGTTCAATCCATAATGGATCCAACAAAGTCGCGAGAGTCCAGTCCAAAGCGGATCCGACACAGCAGCGAGAGTCCTGTTCACAGCGGAGCCAGCAGGAAACCATCCCAAGCGGAGGCGGATCAGCAGCGCAGAGATGTCCCCAGCCGATACACGGGCAAGCAGTACATGGCCACCGGATCGGACCGGACCCCCTCCACAAGGGAGAGTGGGACATAGGAGAAAAAGAAAAGAAACGGCAGATCAACTGGTCTAAAAGGGGAGTCTATTTAAAGGCTAGAGTATACAAATGAGTTTTAAGGTGAGACTTAAATGCTTCTACTGAGTTGGCATCTCGGACTGTTACCGGGAGGGCATTCCAGAGTACTGGAGCCCGAAATGAAAACGCTCTATAGCCCGCAGACTTTTTTTGGGGCTTTGGGAATCACTATCAATCAATCAATCAATGTTTACTTATATAGCCCTAAATCACTAGTGTCTCAAAGGGCTGCACAAACCACTAGGACATCCTCGGTAGGCCCACATAAGGGCAAGGAAAACTCACACCCAGTGGGACGTCGGTGACAATGATGACTATGAGAACCTTGGAGAGGAGCAAAGTAATGGATGTCGAGCGGGTCTAACATGATACTGTGAAAAGTTCAATCCATGATGGATCCAACACAGTCGCGAGAGTCCAGTCCAAAGCGGATCCGACACAGCAGCGAGAGTCCCGTTCACAGCGGAGCCAGCAGGAAACCATCCCAAGCGGAGGCGGATCAGCAGCGCAGAGATGTCCCCAGCCGATACACAGGCGAGCAGTACATGGCCACCGGATCGGACCGGGTGGCACTGGGAGCAGGTGGGTAAAGTGTCTTGCCCAAGGACACAACGGCAGTGACTAGGATGACACAAGCAGGAATCGAACCTGCAACCCTCAAGTTGCTGGCATGGCCACTCTACCAACCGAGCTATGCCGCCCATAGTGCTGTATTTTACTTATTTATATCTTTTGTTCAACCAAAAATGCTTTGCTCTGATTAGGGGGTACTTGAATTAAAAAAATTTTCACAGGGGGTACATCACTGAAAAAAGGTTGAGAACCACTACAGTACATATTCCGTACAATTGACCACTAAATGGTAACACCTGAATAAGTTTTTCAATTTAAGTCGGGGTCCACGTTCACAACAAACCATCCTTATCTCACCCGACACATTCCCACTTTTACAAAGCAATGCTGCCACCTCCTGACATGGAGTATTACGTGGTTACCCTGCCGAGTTTTACACGGCACAGACACTAAGCAACTGCACTTTATTGGCAGATAATAATTATTGATTTGCAAAAAATATTTTTGGTGTAAATTAGGTGAAGTTGCATAATTTCCCACAGCACACTAGTGTGCCACGGCACAGTGGTTGAAAAACACTGATCTAGTGAATTGATGTTGTTTCTTTTCTTTTCGTGCAGACGAAGATGGGGAATCTGGGTAGCAGGTTCCAGTCCACCTCTCAGGGACGGGAGGAAACGACGGAAAGCCGCCACAAACACAGCTGCGAATGTAAGAAGAGGAAACGGAGCACACAGTGTGACTGCGAGAGCGAGAAAGAGGAGGACGAGGCCATACTGGACACACCGCGCAGGCCAGTCAAACAGCGGCGCTCCCATGATTGTTTTGGGTTTCCCCCGAAGCTTTAGTCACATCTTCTCACACGGTTTCTTCGTCTTTATTTGTCTTGAACAGGAAAAAATTGAAAAGCACTTCCAATTACATTTATCAGACGTTGTTCCTGAATGGAGAAAACAGCGACATTCGCATCTGCGCGCTGGGACAGGAGTGGAACCTTCACAAGTTGTACCTGTGCCAGGTAGAACCAATCGAGACAAAACCACCACACCCCCTTAATGTCATCCTCATCTTTCATACAATTGCTTTCTTGTTTTGGCCACCGCTAGTCAGGATATTTCTCCAGCATGTTCAGCGGCTCTTGGAAGGAGTCGAACATGATGGAAATCAACTTGGAGATCCCAGACCAGAACATTGATGTAGAAGGTGATATTTATTTATTATACCATATAGGGCTGGGCCGATAAAATGATATCAATATATATCCTGGTAGACACTTGACAGGCCTCAAATTTTAACTTTTTAAGGTCAAGGCAAGTGTTGCTTTAAAGGAGGGCTCATATTTTAGGGCACCAAGGCAAGTTGGAAGGGCACCAAGGTTTTCTTTTTTCGAGGCAGGGGCTCCAAAGCGCGTGTGTGTGTGTGTGTGTGATAATTATATTATTAAATAATTGTATGTATGATAGTTATGATTTAATAATTGCATGTATGAATGATAATTATAATAATCAAATAATTATATATATGTATATATGATAATTATAATAATTCAATAATTATATGTGTGTATATATGTATTTATGATAATTATAATAATTAAATAATTGTATGCATGTATGATCATTAAATAATTGTATGAATGATTACTATAATAATGAAATAGTTTGTATGTATGTATGGTGATTATAATAATTAAATAAGTGTAGGAATTATAATTATAATAATTAAATAATTGTATGTATGTATGATAATTATAATAATTTAATGTGTGCATGATGATTATAGTAATTTAATAATTGTATGTATGCATGATGATTATAATAATTAATTGTATGTATATATGTATGCATGATAATTATATTAATTAAATAATTGTATGTATGGTAATTATAATAAATGATTGTATGTATGATAATTAAATAATTGTATGTATGAATGATGATTATGATAATAAAAATAATGGTATGTATGATAATTATATAAATAATTGTATGTATGTATGATAATTATAATAATTAAATAATTGAATGTATTTATGATTAAATAATTGTATGTATGTAATTATAACAATTATAATAATTAAATAATTGTATGTATGTATATATAATAATTAAATAATTGTATGTATGTAATTATGTATGTATGATAATTATAATTAAATAATTGAATGTATGTATGATAATTATAATAATTAAATAATTGTATGTATGTATAATGATTAAATAATTGTATGTATGTAATTATAATAATTAAATAATTGTATGTATGTAATTATGTATGTATGATAATTATAATTAAATAATTGTATGTATGTATGATAATTATAATAATTAAATAATTGTATGTATGTATGAATGATAATTATAACAAAAATAATTGTATGTATGATAATTATAATAATTAAATAATTGTATGTATGTATGATGATTATAATAATTAAATAATTGTATGCATGTATAATAAATAATTGTATGTATGTAATTATAACAATGATAATAATTAAATAATTGTATGTAATTATAATAATTAAATGATTATATGTATGTAGTTATAATAATTACTGCGTAACATACAATTTAATACTTAAATAATGATAACAGATCAAATTAAATGTTGTACAGCCACAATTTCTTGGGACTAAAATAGTTCTTCTCTGTTTACATTCTCACACTTTGCACTGTTTTGTTACACTTGATTAAGCTTTTCGCGTTTCCTATATTTCCTTATTGTTCCACCTTCATTTAAGGAGGTTATTATTAAGTAGTCAATGTAATTAAAAAAATTTCCATTGCTGTGCTGACATGTCCTTTCCTTTCTGCCGTGATAGCTAAGGAGATTATTATCAAAGGGAGATTACATCTGAAATATAAATGTTTACATTTAATATATTGTTCTACTTGCCTTTATTTTTGATAAGTCATAAAAAAATCATTATCAATATCGACCAATATAAAACACTTATATCATAATAGTTTTCCACCATAGTGTTAGACCTAGTAAAAATAAAGATAATATACTTGACCATCACTCAATTTTTCTTCAAATTTGTGTTGTGTTTAGCTCTGCAGGTGGTTTTTGGCTCCTTGTACAGGGACGACGTTCTAATCAAGCCCAGCTGTGTCGTCAGTATCCTCGCAGCCGCCTGTATGCTGCAGCTGGTCAGTACATCCTGTTTGTGTACTGCAGACAAAAAATCAGCAAGGAGTGAAGTCGGTGTTACTGTTTTTGTGGCGTTGGCAGGATGGTTTGATCCAGCAGTGCGGCGAGTCCATGAAGGAAAACATCAGCGCAAAGACCGTGTGCGGCTTCTACGCCTGCTCTTGCATCTACGGCCTGGAGTCCGTCATGAAAAAGTCAGCGTCTTAACTCGTGTCTTGACTTCAAAGCACAAAACTTCTGCAATACTTAAAGGCCTACTGAAAGCCACTACTACCGACCACGCAGTCTAATAGTTTATATATCAATGATGAAATATTAACATTGCAACACATGCCAATACGGCCGGGTTAACTTACTAAAGTGCAATTTTAAAAATTCTGCTGAAAACATCTCGGTATGATGACGCCTGCGCGTGACGTCACGGATTGTAGAGGACATTGTGTGCCAGCATCGTGCCCAGCTATTAAGTCGTATGTTTTCATCGCAAAATTCCACAGTATTCGGGACATCTTTGTTGGTTAATCTTTTGCAATTTGTTCAATGAACAATGGAGACATCAAAGAAGAAAGCTGTAGATGGGAAGCGGTGTATTGCGGCCGGCTTTAGCAACACAAACACAGCCGGTGTTTCCTTGTTTCATTGTTTACATTCCCGAAAGATGACAGTCAAACTTTACTACGGAACAGAGATGTCAAGCGAACACGGTTGGATTGGACCACGCACACAAATTACAGTGTATTATGTAGCGATCATTTCGAAAAATAAATAACATTTTACCATTCTGTATTCTGAAGGCGATTTATATCGTGTGCTACTCCAGCATCAATATCAGCAGCGTCCTCCTGACCGTCAGCGTCGGGTTCAAAGCGGTATGGCTCTATCCTTTGTTGCGGTTGGGCCTGGCCGAGTGGTCCTGCCATCCCCACGGCTGCCACGGCGCCTCTCACAGCATCTTCCCTATCTGAATCGCTCCCACTGCCCTTTAGTCATTTATTTTTTTCACTCTCGCTTTCCTCATCTAAGAATCTTTCATCTTCACTCAAATTAATGGGGAAATCGTCGCTTTCTCGGTCCGAATCGCCCCCGCTGCTGGTGGCCATGATTGTAAACAATGTTCAGATGTGAGGAGCTCCACAACCCGTGACGTCACGCGCACATCGTCTGCTACTTCCGGTACAGGCAAGGCTTTTTTATCAGCGACCAAAAGTTGCAAACTTTATCGTCAATGTTCTCTACTAAATCCTTTCAGGAAAAATATGGCAATATCGCAAAATGATCAAGTATGACACATAGAATGGACCTGCTATCCCCGTTTTAAATAAGAAAATTGCATTTCAGTAGGCCTTTAACTTGGGAGTTTCAGTAGTCCTTTGTTATGTTGGAGACGTTAGTTGTTACTGTTTGGTACTGACAGACTACAATCTGTTATGACTAAATGATGTGTGGTTGCAGATGTCTTGAGTGGCTTCTAAACAACCTCATGACTCATCAAAATGTGGACTTGATGAAAGAAATTGGGTATGTGAGCTCATCTTCCACTTATTACTAGGGGTGTCCAAAAAAATGTATTTTCGAAGGACGTGCGATTCTTATTTGTAATGATTCTTAAGTGATTTAAAAAAATTAATAAAATCTATTAAAAAAATATATATATATATATTTTTTTTTAATCTGTCCTTTCCAGCTAGACAAATCATATTGTTCATGTAGATTGCCATATTTGCTGTACAAATAAGTAAGTAATACTGACATTTATCAAATCTGTTTGATTATTTTAGGGAGGAATATATTCAATGATAAAACTGGCACCCAATGGTATTAAAAGTATTGATTGATTGATTGATTGATACTTTTATTAGTAGATTGTACAGTACAGTACATATTCTGTACAATTGACCACTAAATGGTAATACTCGAATAAGTTTTTCAACTTGTTTAAGTCGGGGTCCACGTTAATCAATTCATGGCAAATGATTGTGAATTAAGGCTGGGCGATATGGCCTTTTTATTACTATCTCGGTATATTTAGGCCATATCGCATTTACGATATATATCGCTGTATTTTGCCTTAGCCTTGAATTAACACTTGATGCATATAATCACAGCAGAATGATGATTTTTGATTGAATGATTGAAACTTTTATTAGTAGATTGCACAGTTCAGTACATATACTGTACAATTGACTACTAAATGGTAACACCCCAATAAGTTTTTCAACTTGTCCATGTAAATCAATTCATGGTATGATTCTATGTGTCTACATTAAAACATTCTTCTTCATACTGCATTAATATATGCTACTTTTAAACTTTCATGCAGAGAAGGAAATCACAAGTAAGTAAAAATTGACCAAAACTGTATTTATTAAACAGTTATTAGCAGGTGACTTTTCAAATGATGCTACATATTAGCAGTAATGCTACTTTTGGTAGCTACGCTTGTGCCCCACACTTGACAAATTAAAGTTGTCTATTCGACATATTCCCGCTTGAAGCCGAACCACCGCCAGACGGTTGTCGGGAATGAATACTTCCTTCATTTGTTACCAGATTCGCACCTTCTTTCTCTCGTATTAAAACCCGCAACACTCCGCTAGCATCCCAGCTAACGTCAGCCACGCTGCTCCCTTTCTGCTGGGTGAATGCATATAGTAGAGATGCGCGGATAGGCAATCATATCATCCGCAACCGCCTCACCAAAGTCGTCATCCACCCGCCGTCCACCCGAACCAACATTTTATCAGAACCATACCCGCCCGCCAACCGCCCGCTGAAATACATCATCTTTACCACTCACAGAGCTATTTAAACCTGTTTCACAGAGTATTGAAGACAATTGGAGCCGCTAACGTTCTCGAGACTATCCAGTAGCGTTCATCCTGATGACAAGAAGTTGGGTGTGCTGTGAAGCCATTGCCTTTGACACCTTCAACAACATGTACGAACTGATTGTTAGTCCGGCAACATGTTGTGTGCAGCTTCCGCAATCACACGAACAAGATTGAAAGGCATACTGGGTGATACAGAGTACCCTGATGGTTGTGATATAAACAACTTTAACACTTACTAATATGTGCCACGCTGTGAAGCCACACCAAACAAGATTGACAAACACATTTCGAGAGAACATCCTCACAGTAACACTACAAATACCCAGAATCCTTTGTATCTGTGATAATTCCTGAATATATTTTACACTCCCGCGCCCCCAACCCCGCCCACCTTACCGACGCACAGGGCAGTTGGGGTGTGGGGGGGGGGGGGGGTGTATAAAATAGTCAGGAATTTTCACGGATACAAAGGATTCTGGGTATTTGCTGTGTTGCGTTTATGTTGTGTTACTGTGAGGATGTTCTCCCGAAATGTGTTTGTCAATCTTGTATTGTGTGGCTTCACAGCGTGGCGCATATTACTAAGAGTGTTAAAATTGTTTATATCACAACCATTAGTGTACTCCGTGTCACCCAGTATGCCTTGCAGTCGTGTGCGTGTTGCCGCGGAAGCCACACACAAAACGATGCTGGACTGACAAGCAGATCGTACATGTTGTAGTAGGCGACAAAGCCAATGGCTTCATGGCACGCCCTAATACTTATTATCTGGGTGACTGCCGGCAGTCATTCAGGAGAATAATAGCGTCTCCTATTGTCTTCTTCGCTTAATGACAAGGGTCTTGAATGGCTCTTTGAATGGCAAAGGATATCGATCCCAGAACCATGTATATCAAATATTTCCGGATGGTTCAACCGCAACCCGCCCGAATCTAATTAAAATCTATTTTTTCGTCATGTCAACCGCCCGACCCGCGGTTTATCCGCGGATGACACCGCAAACCGCGCATCTATAGCGTATACGTATGTGACGTATGGCGTGACAGTATGTGACGTGTGTTAAGAAGGTGCGCTTGCGGTCCGTGAGAAGGAGACACAAGGAGTGGGAAGAGCCTGTAGTTTAATGCCCGCAGCTAAAAACAACTGTATGAGAACGTATACTCGAATATTACGATATAATCAACTATATCGCCTAGAGACAACCCCGCGATATATCGCCCAGCCCTGTTGTGAATCAAGAATCGTTTTCAATTGATTCTGAATTGAATCGTTAGACAAACTTTAATGATCCACAAGGGAAGTTGTTCCACACAGTATCTCAGTTACACAGGATGGAAAGGATTGTGCATACAAAGGCACAAAAGAAAAGGTATAAAGTAGACTATAAATGTACCGTATAATCCTTTGATTTTCTCCCAAAATCGACAGTGCGCCTTTATACCCGGTTGTGCTTACCGACCTTGAAGCAATTTCATTTGGTACATGGTGTAATGATAAGTGTGACCAGTAGATGGCAGTCACACATAAGAGACACGCATAGACTGCAATATGATGCCAGTAAACAACACCAAAACTTTAAATGTTCCATTGAAAATAAAGAACATTACACACGGCACTCACATATCCGTCAGAATGTTTTAGTATGCCCCAAGAATCGAATTTAACCGTGTGGTGCCCAAAGATTCACATCCCTACTTACTACAGTACTGATATAAGAGAACCACCTTTAAGATAAGAAATAGGTAATTTTTCACTACCCAATAGTTTGCATAAATGTATAAATCTTTACACCGTGAATATAAGACGTCTTAAAAGCAAAACAATTACTGTCTTATACTTGGGTCGATTAAATGTAACGCATACTCACCGGTGACTTGTGTTCGTGAAGGACGGAGGTGATGGAGCAACTTATCCAGTCATCGGACCTGTTTGTCATGCAGGTGGAGATGGACGTCTACACCGCGTTAAAAAAGGTACGTTTTGGCTACGTTCACACTGCAGGGGAGGATGTCTAATTCAGATTGTTTTTTGGTCAAGTCCGCTCTTATGTATTCGTTCACGTAGACATGACGTCACACGTGCTGCAGTGTTTACAAAAGGAAACATATGGCTGCAATTCTAGTAGGTCTCAGTTAGGGGTGCACGGTTTTTTAGAAAAAATCTGTGATTTTTCTCTCCAATTGCGATTCGATTGGCGATTTTTTTTGTATGTTACACATCCATCCATCCATTTTCTACCGCTTATTCCCTTTCGGGGTCGCGGGGGGCGCTGGCGCCTATCTCAGCTACAATCGGGCGGAAGGCAGGGTACACCCTGGACAAGTCGCCACCTCATCGCAGGGCCAACACAGATAGACAGACAACATTCACACTCACATTCACACACTAGGGCCAATTTAGTGTTGCCAATCAACCTATCCCCAGGTGCATGTCTTTGGAAGTGGGAGGAAGCCGGAGTACCCGGAGGGAACCCACGCAGTCACGGGGAGAACATGCAAACTCCACACAGAAGGATCCCGAGCCTGGATTTGAACCCAGGACTGCAGGAACTTCGTATTGTGAGGCAGACGCACTAACCCCTCTGCCACCGTGAAGCCGTATGTTACACATAAAAATGCATAAAACTGACTGTCAATCAACATATTCTTGTCTCAAAGTGCCACACATTAGAATAATATGCAACAGTTGACTAACAAATATCTGGCTTTATGCAGACAGACTTAGAGCTTTTGTTTATATCATGCTCCTAAATTGAAGAAATAACCAATAAAAAAATATTCTCTGATCATAACGTAATGTAATCATATTATACAATAATAATGAAAGTAACAATTTAAAAAGATAGCAACTTTTACTGTATAATTGTTTACCATTGTACTGTAGTTGGAAAGTAAATAACTTTGTTATCCTAAGTAAACAAACAAACATAAAAAGGAAATGGACTCATTTCTGTAAGCAAACATTTTGTTTAAAGTGTGGTTTGTTTTTTTTTTAATTTGGAAAAAACGAGGCCAGACGTTTATTTTTGTTTATTGCCATCACGTGATCATGGCTTTGTCTCTCATTGGTCCGTGTTGATGGGCATATATTGCCCATCCGATTTGAAGCTAAACTATTACCACAATGGGACATTCCTTAAAAGGGTAGAAAAGTACAACCCATTCTCAGGGACGGCGTGGCGCAGTGGAAGAGTGGCCGTGCGCAACCCGAGGGTCCCTGGTTCAAATCCCACCTAGTACCAACCTCGTCACGTCCGTTGTGTCCTGAGCAAGACACTTCACCCTTGCTCCTGATGGGTGCTGGTTGGCGCCTTGCATGGCAGCTCCCTCCATCAGTGTGTGAATGGGTAAATGTGGAAGTAGTGTCAAAGTGCTTTGAGTACCTTGAAGGTAGAAAAGCGCTATACAAGTACAACCCATTTATTTATTTACCATTTGGCTTTGTAATCATATTTTTTTCCTCCTAGTTTTTGTTACATTTGGCTTTGTAATTGTATTTTTTTTTCCTCTTAATTTTTGTCCCATTTAGCTTCGTAATCATATTTTTTTCCTCCTAGTCAGCCACCGATTGTGCAAGTTCTCCCACTTAAAATGATGACAGAGGTCTGTAATTTTCATCATAGGTACACTTCAACTGTGAGACAGAATGTGAAAAAAAATCCAAGGAATTCACATTGTAGGAATTTTAAAGAATTGATTTGTAAATTATGGTGGAAAATAAGTATTTGGTCAACCATTCAAAGCTCTCACTGATGGAAGGAGGTTTTGGCTCAAAATCTCACGATACATGGCCAATTCATTCTTTCCTTAACACGGATCAATCGTCCTGTCCCCTTAGCAGAAAAACAGCCCCAAAGCATGATGTTTCCACCCCCATGCTTCACAGTAGGTATGTTGTTCTTGAGATGCAACTCAGTATTCTTCTTCCTCCAAACACGACGAGTGTAGTTTATACCAAAAAGTTCCATTTTGGTTTCATCTGACCACATGACATTCTCCCAATCCTCTGCTGTATCATCCATGTATCCATTTTGGTATAAACTCAACTTGTCGTGTTTGGAGGAAGAAGAATACTGAGTTGCATCCCAAGAACACCACACCTACTGTGAAGCATGGGGGTGGAAACATCATGCTTTGGGGCTGTTTTTCTGCTAAAATTCCTACAATGTGAATTCCAGGATTTTTTTTCACATTCTGTCTCTCACAGTTGAAGTGTACCTATGATGAAAATTACAGACCTCCGTCATCATTTTAAGTGGGAGAACTTGCACAATCGGTGGCTGACTAAATACTTTTTTGCCCCACTGTATATACATATTTATATAATATTTACATATTCATATAATATGTAACTACAAGCTCCATTCACAGACAGAGTCCCATTGCTTTTATGAGCGGTCGAGCAAGTCAAAAGCCGAAAAAAAAAAATATATATATATATATGTATACATATTTTTTTTATTTTTTATTTATTTAATTTTTTATTTTATTTGTGGCGGCCGTAATTCTTTCGTGGCGGGCCGCAACAAATACATGAATGTGTGGGAAACCCTGCATTTGGCTTTGTAATTATATTTTTTCGTCCTAATTTTAGTTCCATTTACCTTTCAAATCATATTTTTCTTCTTCCTAATTTTTGTTACTTTATGGCAGTGGTCCCCAACCACCGGGCCGCAGAAGAATTTTTTATTAATTTTTATTTTAAAAAAAAAATATATATATATATTTTTTAATTAAATCAACATTAAAAAAAACACAATATACACTTACAATTAGTGCACCAACCACAAAAACCTCCATTTTTCATGACAAAAACGTCCCTTTTTCATGACAAAGAAAAAAAAATACAAATAAAATAAAAAGGACACCCCCCACCACCCCCACCCGGGCCGCGGGAGAAATTATTAAGCGTTGACCGGGCCGCGGATACAAAAAGGTTGGGGACCACTGCTTTACGGCACTTCTCACTGGTTTTTGTTACATGTAGCTTTGTGATCCTACTTTTTTTCCTCCTAATTTTTGTCCCATTTGGCTTTGTATATTTTTTTCCTCCTAGTTTTCGTTACATTTGGCTCTGTAATCATATTTTTTTCCTCCTAGTTTTTGTTACATTTGGCTTTGTAATCATATATTTTCTGCCTAATTTTTGTCCAATTTGGCTTTGTCTTATTGTGGCGGTCCGTTCCCTGTACGATCAGTGCCAGAGCTTGGTCCGCATTGCCGGCAGTAAGGGTTGGACTCCGCCAAGGCTGTCCTTTGTCACCGATTCTGTTCATAACTTTTATGGACAGAATTTCTAGGCGCAGTCAAGGCGTTGAGGGGTTTCGGTTTGGTAACCGCAGGATTAGGTCTCTGCTTTTTGCAGATGATGTGGTCCTGATGGCTTCATCTGACCGGGATCTTCAGCTCTCGCTGGATCGGTTCGCAGCCGAGTGAGAAGCGACCGGAATGAGAATCAGCACCTCCAAGTCCGAGTCCATGGTTCTCGCCCGGAAAAGGGTGGAGTGCCATCTCCGGGTTGGGGAGGAGACCCTGCCCCAAGTGGAGGAGTTCAAGTACCTAGGAGTCTTGTTCACGAGTGAGGGAAGAGTGGATCGTGAGATCGACAGGCGGATCGGTGCGGCGTCTTCAGTAATGCGGACGTTGTACCGATCCGTTGTGGTGAAGAAGGAGCTGAGCCGGAAGGCAAAGCTCTCAGTTTACCGGTCGATCTACGTTCCTATCCTCACCTATGGTCATGAGCTTTGGGTCATGACCGAAAGGATAAGATCACGGGTACAAGCGGCCCAAATGAGTTTGGGTCTCTCCCTTAGAGATAGGGTGAGAAGCTCTGCCATCCGGGAGGAACTCAACGTAAAGCCGCTGTTCCTTCACATCGAGAGGAGCCAGATGAGGTGGTTCGGGCATCTGGTCAGGATGCCACCCGAACGCCTCCCTAGGGAGGTGTTTAGGGCACGTCCAACCGGTAGGAGGCCACGGGGAAGACCCAGGACACGTTGGGAAGACTATGTCTCCCGGCTGGCCTGGGAACGCCTCGGGATCCCCCGGGAAGAGCTAGACGATGTGGCTGGGGAGAGGGAAGTCTGGGTTTCCCTGCTTAGGCTGTTGCCCCCGCGACCCGACCTCGGATAAGCGGAAGATGATGGCTTTGTAATCATATTTTTTTCTTCCTAATTTTAGTTCCATTTGGCTTTCAAATAATTTTTTTTTCCTTTCTAATTTTTGTTGCTATATGGCACTTCTCGCTGGTTTTTGTTACATTTGGCTTTGTGATAGTATTTTCTTTCCTCCTATTTTTTGTCCCATTTTTTAATCATATTTTTTCCTCCTAGTTTTCGTTACATCTGGCTTTGTAATCATATTTTCTTCCTAATTTTTGTCCCATATGGCTTTGTAATCATATATTTTCTTCCTAATTTTTGTTCTATTTGGCTTTCTAATTATCTATATTTTTCCTCCTATTTTTTGTTACTTTACGGCAGTTCTCACTTGCATGTCGCGAGTAGGGAGGCTGTGTGTACGTGCTTCCTGTGTGCGTGAGCTTGTGTGTAAAGCTGGCGCCCCGCTCTCCTGTATGTGGTGGAGACATGAGTGGTGTAACATTGATGTGAGTTCGAGAAACATTCTGTTTTCTGTGCATTTGTCAACTATTTATTGTGCAACCGTCTATTTTGGCGAATAATTATGACGCAGTGGTGGGATGAACGCGACCAGATCGTTCAGACTGCAGTTGCATTGGATACAAAGCTGATTTATATCCAATTACGAAAGAGGCCTGGGTGGGTTTTGAGAAATTCCGAATTGCACTGTTCGCATTGAAATAAAAAAATCTGAATTCAACTGCAGTGTGAACAAGGCTTTTAAACCCGATGCATCGCTTATTTCTCCTCACATCTTTTTTGCCAGTGGATGTTCCTGCAGCTCAACCCCTCGTGGGACGGACCCATAAAGCAGCTCCTGGTGGACGCAGATTCATGGCTGTGCAAGCGTAGGAGCGGTAACTTGCTTATCTTTAGGCAAAATATGCTAATTTTGGGGGATTTTTTAATGACAGGTTTTCTTTTTACTTTCAGACCTTAGTGAGAAGGAGCCTTTCTTAAACACAGAGGAGGGCGCACCCTTTTGCTCTGTCTTCAAACATGTACGTCTCCAGTATATCGTCAACGACCTGGCTTCGGCGCGCATTTTGGAGCGGGACAACATTTTGCCTCCTGGTAAGCTGCTAATTGTTTGATTTTTACTGTAGCTCACAAAAATGACACAAGCTGATGCTCTTTTTAAATGTTATTGCTGACATTAATGCGCCAACAGGTGGCCTCCTAACACTGCACTAGCCTAGCCAGTAGACACAACAACATTAGATAGATAGATAGTACTTTATTTATTCCGTCAGGAGAGTTCCTTCAGGAAAATTACCATTTTCAGCACAATCCCATTCAAGATCAGACAAACATTACAGGGAGACAGAACAGGATCGCTGACGGGTCTGCCGGCTTCCAGCGCCCCTTACAAAAAAGATGACATACAGGTAAACAAGGGGGGTGGGGGAAGAAAAAAATAGAAGATTAAAATAAAATAAAAAAATCGGTCTTAGCCTGGGCCCTGGAGTGGGGGTGCAGACTGAGGCCAAGGGAAAAAAAACAAACAAACAAAAAAAAAAACTCATAGCCATAGTACACATCCCTCTTCCATGTGTGTAAGAGGGAAACATCAAACATCAAAGAACACAGATGACATTAAAGACATTAAAGCAGCAGGTACAACCAGACACTTCTACATACAGCTATGAATAAAAAGTAAAAGAAACATATCCACTGTGGTGGCCTCTGCGGTGTTCCACGCCATCGTCCGCTGGGGTGGAGGGAGAATGGCCAGAGACAAGAGCAGACCCAACAAAGCAACCAAGACAGCCAACTCCACTTTCAGCCAGTGTCCAGTCCGCATGGATGAGCGAGGATACGTCCAAGGAGACTGAGGTGTCCGACACCTGCTCACCCAGCCAAGCCTCTCCGTCCCAGTAGCTCAGTGCTAGCTCCACAGTCCTGTCCCCTCATCCGGATCTCCTCCAGTACATCCAAACAGACTCTGGTGTAGCAGAGACCCAGCAGCTGGTCTCCACGGCCAAAAGGCTCCGGGAGGCAGATCCAGAAGCCCACAAAAAAAGCACCACAGAGGTCACGAAAGTGCCACCCCTTTTCACACAGTCCCAAAGGGTCCCGGACCAAAATGCAAAAAAATATAATACAACATGAAAACAAGAGGGAAACACAAAAGGATGACACAAGAGCACAGAGCTCCTGCCTACAGCAGCCACTACAGCAGCGCCATCTTGGGGGAAAAAAAAAATTATGCAGCAATGAGAAATATGGGGGGGGGCATCTGCGGTCCCATTCGAGAAACCCGAGGTTTCTCATTGTACTAGGGCTGGGCGATATGACCTTTTATTAATATCTCGATATTTTTAGGCCATGTCACGATTCACTATATATATCTCCATATTATGCCTTAATCAGCCTTGAATGAACACTTGAAGCATATAATCACAGCAGTATGATGATTCTATGTGTCAACATTAAAACTTTCTTCTTCGGGGCGGCATAGCTCGGTTGGTAGAGTGGCTGTGCCAGCAACTTGAGGGTTGCAGGTTCGATTCCCGCTTCCGCCATCCTAGTTACTGCCGTTGTGTCCTTGGGCAAGACACTTGACCCACCTGCTCCCAGTGCCACCCACACTGCTTCAAATGTAACTTAGATATTGGGTTTCACTATGTAAAGCACTTTGAGTCACTAGAGAAAAGCGCTATATAAGTATAATTCACATACTGCATTAATAAATGCTCATTACATGCAGAGAGGGAAATCACAACTAAAGCAATTTACCAAAAGTGTATTTATTAAACAATTATTAAGCAGTGGCACAAACATTCATGTCATTTCCAAAACAGAAAGTGCAAGATTGTCAGAGACATTTTAAAACAAGCTATTAGTGCACTTTTGTGCATGATGTCACCAAGATGACATATCAAAACAACACTAAATCAAAGAGTACTTTTTGTACAGAACACCACTACAATAATTAAAAACAAATAAAGTGCACTTTTGTGCATGATGTCACACAAAATTTTTCAATAACTGTGAAATAAAAATGAGCTGCATAATAGGAAATCAATTAGTGTATATCTTTGGCCATGTCGTAGGTTCCTGCGAACGTTATCTCCTTCTGTTGTTGACTTTTTTTTTTTTCACACTGTGTTGATCTGGAAATACCGTATTTTTCGGACTATAAGTTGCAGTTTTTTTTCATAGTTGCGACTTATACTCAGGAGCGACTTATGTGGGAAATTATTAACACATTACCGTAAAATATCAAATAATATTATTTATCTAATTTACGTAAGAGACTAGTGAAGTGTGAAGTGAATTATATTTATATAGCGCTTTTCTCTAGTGACTCAAAGTGCTTTACATAGTGAAACCCATTATCTAAGTTACATTTAAACCAGTGTGAGTGGCACTGGGAGCAGGTGGGTAAAGTGTCTTGCCCAAGGACACAACGGCAGTGACTAGGATGGCGGAAGCGGGAATCGAACCTGCAACCCTTTGAGTTGCTGGCACGGCCACTCTACCAACCGAGCTATGCCGCCGTACTAGACGTATAAGATTTCATGGGATTTAGCGATTAGGAGTGACAGATTGTTTGGTAAACATATAGCATGTTCTATATGTTATAGTTATTTGAATGACTCTTACCATAATATGTTAGGTTAACATAGCAGGCACCTTCTCAGTTGGTTATTTATGCCTCATATAACGTACACTTATTATGCCCTTTGAATTGAGTTTTTCCTTGCACGGGCAGTGGGCAGTTTGGTTACTGCACGGGCTCTGACAACCCCGCCCTCCATGAGTCTCCGCTGATTTGCGGGCAGGTCTTGGTTGACCAAAGGCAGGGTTAGGGAACCTATGGTTCTAGAGCCAGATGTGGCTCTTTTGATGACTGCATCTGGCTCTCAGATAAATCTTAGCTGACATTGCTTAACCCGATAAGTAATGAATGATTTCGCTGGTAATCACAGTGCTAAAAATAACGTGCAAAATACAAAAAATTCTCATGCATTTAAATCCATCCATCCGTTTTCTATCGCACCTGTTCAAGAAGTCGCATTAATGGTAAGAAGTATTTTATGTCACAATGGCGGGGTGGCGGGGTGTTTGGTGGGGGGTGTGGCTGGGGGGCTGGGTTGCAGCTTGCTGCGAGGTCGTTCTCCCAGGAAGGCAGACGGACTACTCGGGACATGGCATTTAGGTAAAAACATGATTTAATTTTAACTAAAAAAATATACGAACAAAAATCGCTCACAGCAGAGGCACAACTTGCTCTAAAAAACAAAGCTAACGCATAAACAGACTAAGAACATAAATCAAACAAAACTTACTTGGCATGGCATGAAGCACGAAACTATGGCAAGGCATGAAACAAGTCAGCGACTGACTGGCAAAGACGAGCTTAAATATTGCCTCTGATTAGTGCTCGGGAAGCAGGTGAGCGGGCATTTTGTCCACCAGAGACAGGTGGACAAAATGAGTAACCAAGGAAACCAGACAAGGGAGTGGAAAAAAACAGGAACTTAAAGAGTCCAAAGGACAAACAGCACATGGCCAAACAAAAACATGATCAACAGACATGACAATTTATTTATTATTGGTTAGCTTCAGAATAACAATGTTATTAAAAAGAATAAGAGACTTATTATACTCTAAAAATGTTGGTCTTACTTAAAAATGCACGCATGTAGTTGTACTCAGTGTTAAAAAATATGATATGGCTCTCACGGAAATACATTTTGAAATATTTGGCTTTCATGGCTCTCTCAGCCAAAAAGGTTCCCGACCCCTGGGCTAGGAGATGGACAACCCTGACAGAAAACCCCAGCTCTAAAACAACACCTCCAGGCAACTTCAACACTTTACTAATACCCTCCTCCATTCACATCCCATCTCCCCGGATTATAAACAACTCAAATGTACTTCTAATGTATATACTTGTTCTTATGCTATGTGAACTCACTATGTTCTCTGCTGGCTGTACATATCCTACTAAATAAGACCTACACTGTTTCAATGTCCACATTTCTCTGTTGATGCAATTGTTGATGACTGAAGTTCTGATATCAACCAAAGCTCCTCATCCCACCCCCCGGATTGTAAATAATGTAAATAATTCAATGTATATGATGATTAACTTGTGTGATGACTGTATTATGTTGATAGTATATATTTGTACCATGAATTGATTAACGTGGACCCCGACTTAAACAAATTGAAAAACTTATTCGGGTGTTACCATTTAGTGGTCAATTGTACGGAATATGTACTGTACTGTGCAATCTACTAATAAAAGTATCAATCAATCAATCAATCAGTCACCCTTGGGCAAGGTGTAGGCCCTGGTAGCCTCCCTCCTCAGGGTTACGAAGTGTTTACTGCTGCCTTGTGGTTAAGGTCTTGGTTGACCAAAGGCTAGGGGAGTAAACCCCGACGACAAATCACAGCTTCTGGGTGAGGCTGGACATCCTGTCAGTTCCAATCATGTTACTGTCACAAGGTCTGTGGTGGACCATGCCAGTCAGCATAGCGACATTCTCTACACAAGAGCAGTGATAGACAAACCTATCATCTGGTCAGTCGCTGCAACGAGTCGTGGAATCAGTCTGTGTCGGCCTGGCCTGGACCCTGAAAAACCTCGATTCGCCAAGTTTGTGCCGTTAGTCCCGCAAAAGCTAGCAGTACTTGAAACCTCTTGCAAGCAGATTTCATGAAAATGGTCAAGAGAAATAGATTTCATACCGGCTCGGACGTCGCCCAAGTTACCAAGGTCCGCGCTGATCTGTTCACACTCCGGCAGGCAGTGGAAATTGAGTCAGGAGAAAGACAAAGACGAAGGAACTGAAGATCGACACTGCAACCTGGCAGCTGAAGGCAAAAGATAGGGCTGAGTGGAGGTCTATGATCCGACCTAAATGAAACAGTCATTGTCACGCCCGACAGACTGCTATGATGATAGCAAAGTAGGAAGTTGTAATGACAAACTACATTCACAAACAGTGCCATTATAATGTGTTCAAGAGCAAGTGCGGACCGATGGCGACAAACTTACAGTATTCATGATGGGCCATAAATGGATGATGTATACTTCAGTAGAAGCATTTAAGTCTCACCTTAAAACTCATTTGTATACTCTAGCCTTTAAATAGACTCCCTTTTTAGACCAGTTGATCTGCCGTTTCTTTTCTTTTTCTTCTATGTCCCACTCTCCCTTGTGGAGGGGGTCCGGTCCGGTCCGATCCGGTGGCCATGTACTGCTTGCCTGTGTATCGGCTGGGGACATCTCTGCGATGCCGATCCGCCTCCGCTTGGGATGGTTTCCTGCTGGCTCCGCTGTGAACGGGACTCTCGCTGCTGTGTTGGATCCGCTTTGGACTGGACTCTCGCGACTGTGTTGGATCCATTGTTGATTGAACTTTCACAGTATCATGTTAGACCCGCTCGACATCCATTGCTTTCCTCCTCTCCAAGGTTCTCATAGTCATCATTGTCACCGATGTCCCACTGGGTGTGAGTTTTCCTTGCCCTTATGTGGGCCTACCGAGGATTTCGTAGTGGTTTGTGCAGCCCTTTGAGACACTAGTGATTTAGGGCTATATAAGTAAACATTGATTGATTGATTGATACCCTATTTTTCGGATTATAAATGGCTCCGGAGTATACGCCGCACCTGCCGAAAATGCATAATAAAGAAGGAAAAAACATATATACGTCGCACTGGAGTATAAGTCGCATTTTTGGGGGAAATTTATTTGATAAAACCCAACACCAAGAATAGACATTTGAAAGACAATTTAAAATAAATAAAGAATAGTGAACAACAGGCTGAATAAGTGTACGTTATATGAGGCATAAATAACCAACTGAGAAGGTGCCTGCTATGTTAACCTAACATATTATGGTAAGAGTCATTCAAATAACTATAACATATAGAACATGCTATATGTTTACCAAACAATCCGTGACTCATAATCGATAAATCCCATGAAATCTTCTTCCTCGATATCGCTTCTAAAAAACTCTGCCAACTCCAAAGGAATGCGTCGCTTCCTCTTGTCGTTTTCTGCTGCATATTTCACTACGTCCAGCTTGTAATCTGCAGTGCATGATTTCCTTTTCGCTGCCATTTTTGTTCAGCCCTTCTCAGTTTTTATAAGTTACCGCCAACGTTGAAATGATCCATTTGAATAGCTACGGCAGTAGCATATAGCAGTTAGCATTCCATGAACCATCGGTCCTGCTAGACACTGACCTCTATTTAATAATACAACTTTAACATTTGACAACCAAATAATAAAACAAGGTTACTCTGTAAAAAATCTGGGTATTATTTTCGACCCAACTCTCTCCTTTGAGGCACACATTAAAAGCGTTACTAAAACGGCCTTCTTTCATCTCCGTAATATCGCTAAAATTCGCTCCATTTTGTCCACTAAAGACGCTGAGATCATTATCCATGCGTCTGTTACGTCTCGTCTCGATTACTGTAACGTATTATTTTCGGGTCTCCCCATGTCTAGCATTAAAAGATTACAGTTGGTACAAAATGCGGCTGCTAGACTTTTGACAAGAACAAGAAAGTTTGATCACATTACGCCTGTACTGGCTCACCTGCACTGGCTTCCTGTGCACTTAAGATGTGACTTTAAGGTTTTACTACTTACGTATAAAATACTACACGGTCTAGCTCCATCCTATCTTGCCGATTGTATTGTACCATATGTCCCGGCAAGAAATCTGCGTTCAAAAGACTCCGGCTTATTAGTGATTCCTAGAGCCCAAAAAAAGTCTGCGGGCTATAGAGCGTTTTCCGTTCGAGCTCCAGTACTCTGGAATGCCCTCCCGGTAACAGTTCGAGATGCTACCTCAGTAGAAGCATTTAAGTCTCACCTTAAAACTCATTTGTATACTCTAGCCTTTAAATAGACCTCCTTTTTAGACCAGTTGATCTGCCGCTTCTTTTCTTTTTCCTATGTCCCCCCCTCCCTTGTGGAGGGGGTCCGGTCCGATGACCATGGATGAAGTACTGGCTGTCCAGAGTCGAGACCCAGGATGGACCGCTCGTCGGGACCCAGGATGGACCGCTCGCCTGTATCTGTTGGGGACATCTCTACGCTGCTGATCCGCTTGAGATGGTTTCCTGTGGACGGAACTCTCGCTGCTGTCTTGGATCCGCTTGAACTGAACTCTCGCGGCTGTGTTGGAGCCACTATGGATTGAACTTTCACAGTATCATGTTAGACCCGCTCGACATCCATTGCTTTCGGTCCCCTAGAGGGGGGGGGTTGCCCACATCTGAGGTCCTCTCCAAGGTTTCTCATAGTCAGCATTGTCACTGGCGTCCCACTGGATGTGAATTCTCTCTCCCCACTGGGTGTGAGTTTTCCTTGCCCTTTTGTGGGTTCTTCCGAGGATGTTGTAGTCGTAATGATTTGTGCAGTCCTTTGAGACATTTGTGATTTGGGGCTATATAAATAAACATTGATTGATTGATTGATTGAATGCACTTCTGCCAAGACCCTCCCCCGCCAAATTCTTATTGGTTGACGTGTGTGTGACGATTGCTGGCATTTTCTTCGTCTCTTCCGCGAATGAGATAAATAATATTTTTTGATATTTTACGGTAACGTGTTAATAATTTCACACATGAGTCGCTCCAAACTATGAAAAAAACTGACTTATAGTCCAAAAATACGTTATGAATATTGTTGCTCACTTGTCAAATGTTTTTATGTGCTAAGCACTTTCTCTTTTCACTTTTCTTTGCAGACTGGTTGGCGGCTGTATATAAAACACAGTGGTTTGCTATGTTGCGGACAGAATTTGAAAATGATAATGGGTAAGATGAGCTTTGTTTTTTTATTATTCAAAACATGCAAACGTAATGTTATTTATTATACGAGACGTTAATGCTGGTAAAAAAAATATATATATTAGTCCGCAGGAAGCCAACAAAGAGGAATTTCAGTTGAGCAGCATGAGGTGTGGCAGGAAACTGACCAAAGACGGAGACGTGAGTACCACATTCTTGGCATAACTCGGTTGGTAGAGTGGCCGTGTCAGCAACTTGAGGGTTGCAGGTTCGATTCCCGCTTGTGCCATCCTAGTTACTGCTGTTGTGTCCTTGGGCAAGACACTCTACCCACCTGCTCCCAGTGCCACCCACACTGGTTTAAATGTAACTTAGATATTGGGTGTCACCATGTAAAAGCGCTTTGAGTCACTTTAGAAAAGCGCTATATAAATATAATTCACTTCACAATTCACTGCAATTTAAGTTGTCAAATATGATTATTTCTCTCTTTTTTCCTACCTTCCTTAGTACTGCTGGCGATGGACCGGCTTCAACTTCGGCTTCGACCTGCTGGTGACCTACACCAACCGCTTCATCATCTTCAAGAGGAACACACTAAGTCAGCCATGTGGGGGCGCTGTAAGCCTGCAACCCAGGAGGCATCTGGCATACAGGTGAGGCCTTGGCTTTACAGGAGAGAGACACAAATGTGCAGTATGTCTAGCATTTAAACAATTTGGAGATAAATACAACATTTTACAGACAGTACAGTATGAAGAAGAGTGAAAATGAAGAGTTGTGCATATGTGAACATTTAGTTAAGTACATTTTATAGAATATATGAGTCATGCCCTATCCAGTCATATCCCAACAGATTATGTATGGTATGGACCTTCTAATTTCCGGGCTATAGAGTGCACCTGAATATAAGCCACGCCCACCAAATCTTCAGACAAATTATATTTTGTACATACAAACCCCGTTTCCATATGAGTTGGGAAATTGTGTTAGATGTAAATATAAACAGAATACAATGATTTGCAAATCATTTTCAACCCGTATTCAGTTGAATATGCTACAAAGACAACATATTTGATGTTCAAACTCATAAACATTTTTTTTTTTTTGCAAATAATAATTAACTTTAGAATTTGATGCCAGCAACACGTGACAAAGAAGTTGGGAAAGGTGGCAAGAAATACTGATAAAGATGAGGAATCAATCAATCAATCAATCAATCAATGTTTATTTATATAGCCCCAAATCACAAATGTCTCAAAGGACTGCACAAATCATTACGACTACAACATCCTCGGAAGAACCCACAAAAGGGCAAGGAAAACTCACACCCAGTGGGCAGGGAGAATTCACATCCAGTGGGACGCCAGTGACAATGCTGACTATGAGAAACCTTGGAGAGGACCTCAGATGTGGGCAACCCCCCCCCCCCCTCTAGGGGACCGAAAGCAATGGATGTCGAGCGGGTCTAACATGATACTGTGAAAGTTCAATCCATAGTGGCTCCAAGACAGCCGCGAGAGTTCAGTTCAAAGCGGATCCAAGACAGCAGCGAGAGTCCCGTCCACAGGAGACCATCTCAAGCGGAGGCGGATCAGCAGCGTAGAGATGTCCCCAACCGATACACAGGCGAGCGGTCCATCCTGGGTCTCGACGAGCGGTCCATCCTGGGTGTCGACTCTGGACAGCCAGTACTTCATCCATGGTCATCGGACCGGACCCCCTCCACAAGGGTGGGGGGGACATAGGAGAAAGAAAAGAAGCGGCAGATCAACTGGTCTAAAAAGGAGGTCTATTAAAAGGCTAGAGTATACAGATGAGTTTTAAGGTGAGACTTAAATGTAGGAATGCTCATCAAACACTTATTTGGAACGTCCCACAGGTGTGCAGGCTAATTGGGAACAGGTGGGTGCCATGATTGGGTATAAAAACAGCTTACCCAAAAATGTTCAGTGTTTCACAAGAAAGGATGGGGCGAGGTACACCCCTTTGTCCACAACTGCGTGAGCAAATAGTCAAACAGTTTAAGAACAACGTTTCTCAAAGTGCAATTGCAAGAAATTTAGGGATTTCAACATCTATGGTCCATAATATCATCAAAAGGTTCAGAGAATCTGGAGAATTCACTCCACGTAAGCGGCATGGCCGGAAACCAACATTGAATGACCATGACTTTCGATCCCTCAAACGGCACTGTATCAAAAACTGACATCAATCTCTAAAGGATATCACCACATGGGCTCAGGGACACTTCAGAAAACCACTGTCACTAAATACAGTTCGTCGCTACATCTGTAAGTGCAAGTTAAAGCTCTACTATGCAAAGCGAAAGCCATTCATCAACAACATCCAGAAACGCCGCCGGTTTCTCTGGGCCCGAGATCTTCTAAAATGGACTGATGCAAAGTGGAAAAGTGTTCTGTGGTCTGACGAGTCCACATTTCAAATTGTTTTTGGAAATATTCGACATCGTGTCATCCGGACCAAAGGGGAAGCGGACCATCCAGACTGTTATCAACGCAAAGTTGAAAAGCCAGCATCTGTGATGATATGGGGGTGCATTAGTGCCCAAGGCATGGGTAACTTACACATCTGTGAAGGCACCTTTAATGCTGAAAGGTACATACAGGTTTTGGAACAACATATGCTGCCATCTAAGCGGCGTCTTTTTCATGGACGCCCCTGCTTATTTCACCAAAGACAATGCCAAGCCACATTCAGCACGTGTTACAATAGCGTGGCGTCGTAAATAAAGAGTGCGGGTACTTTCCGGGCCCGCTGGCAGTCCAGACATGTCTCCCATCCAAAATGTGTGGCGCATTATGAAGCGTAAAATACGACAGCGGAGACCCCGGACTGTTGAACGACTGAAGCTCTACATAAAACAAGAATGGGAAAGAATTTCACTTTCAAAGCTTCAACAATTAGTTTCCTCAGTTCCCAAACGTTTATTGAGTGTTGGTAAAATAAAAGGTGATGTTACAGTGGTGAACATGCCCTTTCCCAACTACTTTGGCACGTGTTGCAGCTATGAAATATAAGTTAATTGTATGCAAAAAAAAAAAAATAGTTTATGAGTTTGAACATCAAATATGTTGTCTTTGTAGTGCATTCAACTGAATATGGGTTGAAAAGGATTTGCAAATCATTGTATTCCGTTTATATTTACATCTAACACAATTTCCCAACTCATATGGAAACGGGGTTTGTATATTGGCCGTGCAAGTCTACAAGCTGCAGATGTACACATTGAAACATGAAATATTTAGACAGGCGCTTTCACAATTTTGACCTGATACAGGTTTTTCACTTCAAATGCGATGCCGAAACTGGAGCCTTGAGTGTTGGCCCATACCGATATTATCTGGTTTGATATTAGCGGTAATCATCGTGCATACTTTTATCTCGCAGTGTGGAACAAGAGAAAAGGTTTGATCAAGTGAAATTAGCCAGAGAACAAAGGTAGTAGGTATGAAAAGGACAAGTACATGTTTTTATCATTTTATTGGGTAGAACGTTGGAAAAGTTTGATCAAGTGAAATAACTCAAAGAACAATGTAAATATTAACCTTATGAAAGATTTATAATTTAAAGGTGGAGTGGAAATTTGTGTTTTGGCTACAGCTAGTAGCCACAATATTTCATTAAGTGAAGCTCTCGATGCAGTAAGGTGAGTATAGCAGACATGTTTGTTACGTGATACTTTCCAATACGTTGCTAGCTTGAAGAATTTGTATATGTAGGTAATATGCAACTATGACCTTGTGTGTGTGTGTGTGTGTGTGTGTGCATGTGCGTGTGTATATATATTACATATATAAACAAATATATATATAATATATGTGTTTGTATGTTTGTGTATATATATATATATATATATCCATCCATTTTCTACCGGTTATTCCCTTTTGGGGTCGCGGGGGGCGCTGGCCCCTATCTCAGCTACAATCGGGCGGAAGGCGGGGTACACCCTGGACAAGTCGCTATCTCATCGCAGAGCCAACACAGATAGACAGACAACATTCACACTCACATTCACACACTAGGGCCAATTTCGTGTTGCCAATCAACCTATCCCCAGGTGCATGTCTTTGGAAGTGGGAGGAAGCCGGAGTACCCGGAGGGAACCCACGCATTCACGGGGAGGACATGCAAACTCCACACAGAAAGATCCCGAGCCCGGGATTGAACCCTTACTACTCAGGACCTCCGTATTGTGAGGCAGGCGCACTAACCCCTCTTCCACCGTGAATCCCACATATTATATATATAAACACATATATATAATATATATATATGTGTTTGTATATATATATATGTATATATGGGTGTATGTGTGTGTGTATATATATATATATATATGTATATATATAAATATGTCATACATATGTGTGTATACATAGATATGTGTGTGTATATATACATACATATATATATATATATGTGTGTGTGTGTATATATATAAACAAATATATATATACTATATATATGTGTGTTTATATGTATATATATATTTATATATACATACATATTATATATATAAACATATATATTATATATATGTGTTTATATATGTATATGGGTGTATGTGTGTATATATATATATATATATATATATATATATATATATATATATATATATATACATATGTGTGTATATGTATGTATATATGTGTGGATATATAGTGTGTGTGTGTGTGTATATGTATATATATAATATATATGTTTGTGTGTGCGTGTATATATGGAGATATAGATATATATTATAATCTTTTATACTGCAATATTGTTTAACTAAGACACTTTGAAAATAGATGGATGGATAAATATTATTAAATTCTAGCTTGTGTGCTTAGCCGATGTGTACAGTAGCTGCTAGCTTCTACTTGCCTATAGCCTACCATGTTTACCTTTTTTTTTTTTTTTTTAAGAAGAGGACTTCATTAAATTCACTTTGAGCGTTGTGTGTAATGTTCTATAATCTCAATGGAACATATATAGTTTTGGTGTTTAATGGCATCATATTGCAGTTTACACATATATTTTATGTATGACTGGTCACACTTGTCATTACACCAAGTACCAAATGAAATTGATTCAATGTCGGTAAGCACAACCAGAATTATGGCATCATATTGCAGTTTACACATATTTTTTATGTATGACTGGTCACACTTATCACTACACCAAGTACCAAAAATAAAATGGATTTGATGTCGGTAAGCACAACCAGAATTATGGCATCATATTGCAGTTTACACATATATTTTATGTATGACTGGTCACACTTATCATTACACCAAGTACCAAATAAAATTGATTTGATGTCGGTAAGCACAACCAGAATTATGGCATCATATTGCAGTTTACACATATATTTTATGTATGACTAGTCACACTTATCATTACACCAAGTACCAAATAAAATTGATTCGATGTCGGTAAGCACAACCAGAATTATGGCATCATATTGCAGTTTACACATATATTTTATGTATGACTAGTCACACTTATCATTACACCAAGTACCAAATAAAATTGATTCGATGTCGGTAAGCACAACCAGAATTATGGCATCATATTGCAGTTTACACACATATTTTATGTATGACTGGTCACACTTATCATTACACCAAGTACCAAATAAAATTGATTCGATGTCGGTAAGCACAACCAGAATTATGGCATCATATTGCAGTTTACACACATATTTTATGTATGACTGGTCACACTTATCATTACACCAAGTACCAAATAAAATTGATTCGATGTCGGTAAGCACAACCAGAATTATGGCATCATATTGCAGTTTACACACATATTTTATGTATGACTGGTCACACTTATCATTACACCAAGTACCAAATAAAATTGATTCGATGTCGGTAAGCACAACCAGAATTATGGCATCATATTGCAGTTTACACACATATTTTATGTATGACTGGTCACACTTATCATTACACCAAGTACCAAATAAAATTGATTCGATGTCGGTAAGCACAACCAGAATTATGGCATCATATTGCAGTTTACACACATATTTTATGTATGACTGGTCACACTTATCATTACACCAAGTACCAAATAAAATTGATTCGATGTCGGTAAGCACAACCAGAATTATGGCATCATATTGCAGTTTACACACATATTTTATGTATGACTGGTCACACTTATCATTACACCAAGTACCAAATAAAATTGATTCGATGTCGGTAAGCACAACCAGAATTATGGCATCATATTGCAGTTTACACACATATTTTATGTATGACTGGTCACACTTATCATTACACCAAGTACCAAATAAAATTGATTCGATGTCGGTAAGCACAACCAGAATTATGGCATCATATTGCAGTTTACACACATATTTTATGTATGACTGGTCACACTTATTACACCAAGTACCAAATAAAATTGATTCGATGTCGGTAAGCACAACCAGAATTATGGCATCATATTGCAGTTTACACACATATTTTATGTATGACTGGTCACACTTATCATTACACCAAGTACCAAATAAAATTGATTCGATGTCGGTAAGCACAACCAGAATTATGGCATCATATTGCAGTTTACACATATATTTTATGTATGACTAGTCACACTTATTACACCAAGTACCAAATAAAATTGATTCGATGTCGGTAAGCACAACCAGAATTATGGCATCATATTGCAGTTTACACACATATTTTATGTATGACTGGTCACACTTATCATTACACCAAGTACCAAATAAAATTGATTCGATGTCGGTAAGCACAACCAGAATTATGGCATCATATTGCAGTTTACACACATATTTTATGTATGACTGGTCACACCTAACACTACACCAAGTACCAAATAAAATTGATTCGATGTCGGTAAGCACGACCAGAATTATGCCGTACATAAAGCGCACTGGGTTATAAGGCGCACTGTTGCTTTTTTAAATAATGAAAGGATTTTAAGTGAAAAATAAGGGTAATTTTTATGTGGGAGAAACATGGACGCCATTAAGCAAAACGTCAATTTAGCAAATAATTGTTCATAATTCATTGGCCATTTTGTTTAAGATTTTTTTTTTTTTCTCTGGGTTTACGTGTCCAGGTTACGTCTGGCCTCCTTTGACAGCCTTGGCAAGCTGGTCTGCAGCCGCTCCACTGGTTACCAGCTTCTCACGCTGGAGAAAGACCAGGTCAGTAAGCGCAGGAAGCGCGGCCGACCCAGACAGGAAGTGACGCCTAACGTGCCACCTTCCCCCCCCCCCCCCAAGGAGTACGTGGTGATGAACCTGGACAGCCGCCTGCTGTCCTTCCCGCTCTACGTGTGCTGCAACTTCCTGTACACCTCGCCGCACTTGGGTCAAAGGCCGGACCACCCCGAGCACGAGAGCAGCGCCCGCAGCGTGTCTTGATGGCGGGTTGGTAACGCTCGGGACTCGAACACGTTTGATAGCCTGTAAGGAGTGTCCGGAACACCCCGTGTGCGTGTGTGTCACATTGAGGAAGGTGGCAGGTATCATTCCACCTTTACAGCCGTCCCACGCGGAGACGAGGCATTTACGTTTTTGTAAAACGGTCAAAATCCCTTTTTATAAGATGACAACGCTGACAAATGACCACGGACTTTCCAAAAGTGGTTCGTACAGGAAGCGTGTACTTTTTTTTTTTTTTTCTATCCTAGATCACAAGCAGGAATTTCAGGAATGACGGTGACAAATATCATACTGTACATACCTCCAGGTGAAATGACTATTACACAGCAGATGTTTGTTAAGACTAAAAGGAAGTATTACAATTTGCTGCTTCTACTGAGAAGGTGGACTTATTTCTAGGCTTTTTGCTTTTTTTTTTACCCTTATAAGTACACTAACCTAAAAATAACCTCTCCATCAAATGATATATGGAGTTTCAACTATTAAGTAGCTAGCGGGGTGAACTTCCTTCCTTCACAACAAAAGGTGCACTTTTCCGTGCGTCAAGTTCATTTGTTCTCACAAAAAAACACATTTCTCTTTGTTTGAGCACTCACACGTCCTGTTTAGTTTTCCCTCTTTGCACCACCGCTGACACTTTTTGACCTACATTTCATCACCTGCTTGCCCGGAGCACTCTTGTCAACACACGAGACGGCAGGAAAAGTGGGGGAAGTTCACATGTCGAGAAGCTGACATTCAACTCGCCTTTTTTTTTTTTTTTTTCTGTCATTCTCATGTTTTTATTTAAATAGATTTTTTTTAACTCTTTTTGGAAGACGAAAATGTGTACAAGTTTCTGTTGCCAATAAATCTGCCCATCGGTGAGGGTTGTGGCGCTGACATATCACATTACATCTGCTTCTCTATACATTTTCCCTTAACCCTTGTATTATGTTGGAAAAAATGACATTGATTATGTTGCGGGTCGTTTTGACCCATCCATCCATCCATCCATCATCTTTCGCTTATCCGAGGTCGGGTCGCGGGGGCAACAGCCTAAGCAGGGAAACCCAGACTTCCCTCTCCCCCGGCCACTTCGTCTAGCTCTTCCCGGGGGATCCCGAGGCGTTCCCAGGCCAGCCGGGAGACATAGTCTTCCCAACGTGTCCTGGGTCTTCCCCGTGGCCTCCTACCGGTTGGACGTGCCCTAAAAACCTCCCTAGGGAGGCGTTCGGGTGGCATCCGGACCAGATGCCCGAACCACTTCATCTGGCTCCTCTCGATGTGAAGGAGCAGCGGCTTTACTTTGAGTTCCTCCCGGATGGCAGAGCTTCTCACCCTATCTCTAAGGGAGAGACCCGCCACCCTGCGGAGGAAACTCATTTCGGCCGCTTGTCCTTTCGGTCATAACCCAAAGCTCATGACCATAGGTGAGGATGGGAACGTAGGTCGACCGGTAAATTGAGAGCTTTGCCTTCCGGCTCAGCTCCTTCTTCACCACAACGGATCGGTACAACGTCCGCATTACTGAAGACGCCGCACCGATCCACCTGTCGATCTCACGATCCACTCTTCCCTCACTCGTGAACAAGACTCTTAGGTACTTGAACTCCTCCACTTGGGGCAGGGTCTCCTCCCCAACCCAGAGATGGTATTCCACCCTTTTCCGGGCGAAAACCATGGACTCGGACTTGGAGGTGCTGATTCTCATTCCGGTCGCTTCACACTCTGCTGCGAACCGATCCAGTGAGAGCTGAAGATCCCGGCCAGATGAAGCCATCAGGACCACATCATCTGCAAAAAGCAGAGACCTAATCCTGCAGCCACCAAACCAGATCCCCTCAACGCCTTGACAGCGCCTAGAGATTCTGTCCATAAAAGTTATGAACAGAATCGGTGACAAAGGACAGCCTTGGCGGAGTCCAACCCTCACTGGAAACGAGTCCGACTTACTGCCGGCAATGCGGACCAAGCTCTGGCACTGATCATACAGGGAGCGGACCGCCACAATAAGACAGTCCGATACCCCATACTCTCTGAGCACTCCCCACAGGACTTCCCGAGGGACACGGTCGAATGCCTTCTCCAAGTCCACAAAGCGTTTTGACCCGTACTGTGTAAATGGACTCAAAACAGTCAAGAAAACAGGTTAAACCAATAACAATTTTATTTTAGGTTGTATAAACATTTAGAAAAGTGACATACAATACATTTTTTATTCCAATTGTATCATGTTAAGGGTCAATTTGACCCATTTCAGTTTTTGTGTTGATCAAAGTACTGGTTATCTTTTCTTTTTCTTGCTGAAATCTGGTGACTTTTCCTCATCTAGGGTCATGAACTGGTGTGTAAATCTGGACACTTTGTTGTGTAGTGGAATGTTTGTGCAGAGTTTGTATAAAAAAGATTATGTTGCGGGTCATTTTGACCCAGGCGCTTTAATGTGGGTAAATAGCTGTTCAGATCCAAAAATAAACATGTCTCCTTCATGTACTTTTTACTTTGATGTACAATTGTTTGTATTTTGATTGTCTCTGAGACCCAGAGCCAGGTGTGTGAAGAGAGGGAGCTTTTTCACACTTGTCCTTGTCTCCTCAGATGTCATCCTTCTGGAACTCATTTTTGGTGAGTTTGTCAAAGAGATGTCATGAGAACAGTGACAAGGACAAGTTTGAGAAAGCTCCCTCTCTTCACACACCTGGCTCTGGGTCTCAGAGGCAATCAAAATACAAACAATTGTACATCAAAGTAAAAAGTCCATCAAAGAGACTTGTTTATTTTGGCTATTTACCCACATTAAAGTGCCTGGGACAAAATGACCCGCAACATCATCTTTGTATACAAACTCCGCAAGACATTCCACTACTCAACAAAGTGTCCAGATTTTACAAACCAGTTCATGACCGTAGATGAGGAAAAGTCAGCAAATTTCAGCAAGAAAAAGAAAGGATCACCAGTACTTTGATCAACACAAAAACTGAAATGGGTCAAATTGACCCTCAACATAATAGAATGGTTAATACATGATATATATTATATATGATATATGTAGATTTCTAAAGTAGCCTTAAGCTCGACGCTCCTCTACTATCACATTCACTCCGCTTGCTGCGGCAACAACAAAACAAAAAACTCCAGACGTTCTTCTTCGTTTGTATGGTTTACTTGTGATCTTAATCATTCAAAACATAAAACAGTCACGATGTGGGAACAAATGAATAACAGAATAAAGAGAGTTTGTTGCAGTACGAGCTAGAAAAAGTTGAATGAGGTCAAAAAACTGTGTGGCTCGATTCCACCGCACCTGACAGCAATTACCCATAACACCTTGCGTCCCAAAAACCACCTTACCACAGATCATTCCGCCAGATATGCACTTAAAACAGTTACGTCATCAAATCATTTTGACAAATGTAATAATTACAATTAAAGTGAGCTTTATATAATTACTCGGTATAGCTCGGTCGGTAGAGTGGCCGTGCCAGCAACTTGAGGCTTGCAGGTTCGATTCCCGCTTCCCCCATCCTAGTCACTGCCGTTGTGTCCTTGGGCAAGACACTTTACCCACCTGCTCCCAGTGCCACCCACACTGGTTTAAATGTAACTTAGATATTGGGTTTCACTATGTAAAGCGCTTTGAGTCACTAGAGAAAAGCGCTATATAAATATAATTCACTACTCTAAGCATTCAATATATCAATTTTCTTATCGTGCAAATAAAGTAAATAGTCCCCTTTTGGCTGAATAAACATAAAGCACCTTCCATAAAATGTAAATTAACTTAAACAGTATTTAGGCTCCTACAATATATATATTGGCTTCACGGTGGCAGAGGGGTTAGTGCGTCTGCCTCACAATACGAAGGTCCTGCAGTCCTGGGTTCAAATCCAGGCTGAGGATCTTTCTGTGTGGAGTTTGCATGTTCTCCCCGTGACTGCGTGGGTTCCCTCCGGGTACTCCGGCTTCCTCCCACTTCCAAAGACATGGGGATAGGTTGATTGGCAACACTAAATTGAGTGTGAATGTTGTCTATCTGTGTTGACCTTGCGATGAGGTGGCGATTTGTCCAGGGTGTACACCGCCTTCCGCCCGATTGTGGCTGAGATAGGCACCAGCGACCCCAAAGGGAATAAGTTGTAGAAAATGTCTGGATGGATGATATATATTCATAACTGCTAGGCATATTTGGTGTTCTTGGGCTGACAAACATGTGTTAGACTACATACCTGCCAACTTCTGAAACTCAAAGAGCATAGTAGCCAGGGGCCGCAGGCGGGGGGGTTTTTCGTCGGATGGGGGCGAGGCAAAATTAATTTCAGCATCCAGGACACGTTGGGAAGACTATGTCTCCCGGCTGTCCTGGGAACTTCTCGGGATCCGTGCGTAAGTGTATCGGCTGGGGACATCTCTGCGCTGCTGATCCGCCTCCGCTTGGGATGGTTTCCTGCTGGCTCCGCTGTGAACGGGACTCTCGCTACTGTGTTGGATCCGCTTTGGACTGGACTCTCGCGACTGTGTTGGATCCATTATGGATTGAACTTTTCACAGTATCATGTTAGACCCGCTCGACATCCATTGCTTTCCTCCTCTCCAAGGTTCTCATAGTCATCGACGTCCCACTGGGTGTGAGTTTTCCTTGCCCTTATGTGGGCCTACCGAGGATGTCGTAGTGGTTTGTGCAGCCCTTTGAGACACTAGTGATTTAGGGCTATATAAGTAAACATTGATTGATTGATCCCCCGGGAAGAGCTAGACGAAGTGGCTGGGGAGAGGGAAGTCTGGGTTTCCCTGCTTAGGCTGTTGCCCCCGCGACCCGACCTCGGATAAGATGGATGGATGGATGGATTCAGACGGATTAGATTGTGGCTAAAACCTTCACATTTGTCATAATCCGAAGCCACTTTTGACCCACACAAAACTTCAAAAAATCATAAAGTACGACAATGTTTATTCTGTTAGCTAACATCCTTTATCTCAGGGGTCGGGAACCTTTTTTGGCTGAGAGAGCCATTTAACCCAAATATTTTTAAAATGTATTTCCGTGAGAGCCATTTAATATTTTCTAACAATGAATACAACTAAATGTCTGCATGTTTAAGTAAGACCAACATTTGTAGAGTATAATATGCCACAAACTCGCATGGCAGCAGGAACCAGGAGAGCGTTGTGCAGGTAAGATGCTCTTTATATCATCAACAGAGACAAGTAGAAATATAAACATGTTGATTGGTAGCAGGTGTGGACCGGCTGCCAATCAACAGCAGGTGAAGGGGGAAAAAAACAGCGCCGAGTGGGACAAGCAGGAAATGGAAACAAAATAAGAGCACTGATGGGAAGTAAACACAAAACAAAAAGGCCCAAACAGAAATGAAGTGACAGATCTTCACATAATAGTTTGTTTATGTTTCAAAATTATTAAACTATTCAATGTCAGAATATAAACTGTAGAAATAATGAACAAAATGTCAGCTACTATCTTTGTTTTTTGGGCATTGTTTTATCCAAATTTATACATGCGTCCAAATGGTACCAGGTAGACGCATTGCGGGTTTCCTGGACGTGGTCTACATCGCTAAAAGAAAAATCTAAAGAAGAGAATCCACTATTTTATCAATATACAAATCGCCTTCTCTTCTCCTACTCTCTCGTCGTCATCTGGGATGTGTCTGTTGTGATTTCACTTCCTGGTTCCATGACCCCACCCTATCTTGCTTCTGATTGGCTTGTCCACAATGTTTTGCTCTAATTTGAACCAATCGTGACTCATCATAGTAAACCCACCAACCAGTCGTGGATTTTCTTATATGTAAACAAACCGTGTATTTGGTCCCCTTGTTGAATTGAATTGAATTGAATTGAATTATATATTTATATAGCGCTTTTCTCTAGTGACTCAAAGCTCTTAACATAGTGAAACCCAATGTTCAGTGCTTTTCAACCTCTTTTGAGCCAAGGCACACTTTTTGTGTAAAAAAAATTCAGAGGCACACCACCAGCAGATATCCTTTAAAAAAACAAAAAAACTCGGTTGACAATAAAAATTCGTTATCGCAATTGTTGGATTCGACTTTAAACCATAACCGATCATGCATCAATATAGCTCTTGTCTCAAAGTAGGTGTACTGTCAAGGCCTGTCACATCACCCTCTGACTTATTTGGACTGTTTTGCTGTTTTCCTGTGTGTAGTGTTTTAGTTCTTGTCTTGTGCTCCTATTTTGGTGGCTTTTCCTCTTTTTGGTATTTTCCTGTCTTCCTTTGAGCGATATTTCCCGCATCTACTTTCTTTTAGCAATCAAGAATATTTCAGTTGTTTTTATCGTTCTTTGTGGGGACATTGTTGATTGTCTTATGTTCGAATGTACTTAGTAAACGTCGTCTTTGCTCCACAGTAAGTCTTTGCTGTCGTCCAGCATTCTGTGTTTGTTTACTTTGAGCCAGTTCAGTTTTAGTTTCATTCTGCATAGCCTTTTCTAAACTTCAATGTCTTTTCTTAGGGGCACTCACCTTTTGTTTATTTTTGGTTTAAGCATTGGACACTGTGACAGTTCCTTGCTGTCGTCGTGCGGGTTCCATGGACCACTCAGGAAGGACATTGCTTTGAGCAGGTTTGACTCTTTATCTTTTCAAATAAAGCTATCTCTTGCCAGGTTGCTTTTCAGCTCCTCCTCTGCTGCTCGCTCTTCAGTCGCTTTCATCGTCGCCGTCTTCTCTGCGTCGCATCTGCTGCGGACTCTCCTCCGTCTGCCCCGATCTCTCCTCCTATCTTTTTATGCACCATAAGGAGAAATGTTAATCGTCTGCCGGTGCTTGATCCACGCACCTGAATTAGATTGCAGGGTCGCTCCTGGCACGCCCCGCGTCTTCGCTCAGCCCCATTCTCCGCCTCCTTGCCGCCATCTTGGGCAGGGCTCCAGCGTGCCCTGCCCTGCCGTCGGACCGTCGCCTCCGCCTCTCCACAGACACCTTTTTACCTGGACGCTGCCTCCTGCTGTTCCCGACATCTACAAAGCAATTAGCTACCTGCTGCCACCTACTGATATGGATGAGTATTACACGGTTACTCTGCCGAGCTCTAGACTGCACACACACTCAAAAACACATCATTTGCAGATTATAATTACTAGTTTGCAAAAAATATTTTTACCCCAAATAGGTGGAATTAGACAATTTCTCACGGCCAGTGGTTGCAAAACACTGCCACTAGTCCATTTCTGTCTTTAGCTTCTTTTGTAGCATATAGCTCAGCTACCCACTACATGGGTCTAAAAATAGCTGAACTACGGGATTCTCTACTTGTTTAAAAAGTAGCAAAGCTACTGCCAAGCTACTTAAAAAAAACAGCAAGCTACTGGGAAATGTAGTTAAGTTACCTTACTTCGATTTGTAAGTTAATCGTTTCGGCTTCAAACTTGCACAGGAGAGAGTTTAAACCCTTCTGATTAAATGTTGTTCACAGAGTTTTGATTACTGCTCCGGTTTTGATTTTACGCGCCTTCAAAGAACCTAAATTTCCTAAAAAAATTTCATTTTTGCCTCTTTGAGCTGTAATTTGACCCCCTTAAAATGCTTCAAAGTGCAAGTTAAAGCTCTACTATGCAAAGGGAAAGCCATTTATCAACAACATCCAGAAACGCCGATCTGTAATTTGACCCCCTTAACATGCTTCAAAACTCACCAAATTTAACACACACATCAGGACTGGCAAAAATTGCCATCTAATAAAAAACCAAACCCTAAAAATCAAAATTGCGCTCTTGCGCCCCCTAGGAAAAAACCCAGCCAAAACTGTTTGTAACTTCTGTTAGGAATGTTGTAGAGACATGAAACAAAAACCTCTATGTAGGTCTGATTTAAACCAGGGCTTGAGTCACGGGGGCAGCAGCCAAAGGCGGACCCGACCAACGCTGCTTGCAGCTTTAATTTTTTATTGAAACCCGTAGTTTTTAGCACTGCAGGCGTAAACCGGAACGGATGATCAAAAACAGCACTCGTTACGGTAAAACCGTAGTTGTTGGCAGGTATGAGGCTATTATATGATGACATGCACCTCCTCTAGGCAGGCGACAGAGGTCTTTAGAGGCACTGCAGCTTGAGAAAAACTAAGAAAATCCGTCTCTATGTTCTGAGATTTCCCCACACATACACCACAATTTGAGCAAAAAAAAAAAAGTTAAGACCAGGGTGGTTCTGTTACATGTTTATTTCTCTTACAGCAGGGGGGTCCAAACTGCGTCCCGGGGGCCATTTGCGGCCCACAATTAATTGTTTACCGGCCGCCACATTCTGGAAATGCTAATGCAAATATAAAAAATAACTTAAAAAAAGGGAAATGAGGTGAAATCTAACGAGAAAAAGTTGCAATGTTGACACAAAGCTGCCATGCAGGCTGTTTTTTTTCTTTTGTCTTTCTTTGTTTTTCTTTGTTTGCCAATGCTCCAAAAAAAAAAAAAGACAAAAAAATCTATTTTCAAGGCTCCAATTACTTCAAGTATTTCACTATAAACTGTTTTGTGTTGTAAATATTGCATATATTGTGTGGTTGCCATATAAAAACAAAGTTTTCTTTGACAAAAGAGCATAAAACCTAATAATAGTTCAAACGTAAAATCGATAGATTTTGATCATGTGACTTATGTGTTGAAAGTAAAAGAAAAACCTAATAAAAATGTATCACTTTGAGTGGGGCACCCTTTGGATCCCAAATATATTTATTGGTGTTTTATTTATCTTTTCACTGTTATTAATCAAAAAATATAATTAAAATCAATGGTGTCCTGTATTATTGATCTTTTAGGGCTTTAATTACTAAATACTGCATATTTCAGTTTTACTATATATATATAAAAAAAAAAAAAAAAGTAGTTTTTGAAAGAAGCCATAAAACTTTTTTTTTTTATTATTACTTTATACCAGGGGTAGGGAACCTATGGCTCTAGAGCCAGATGTGGCTCTTTTGATGACTGCATCTGGCTCTCAGATGAATCTTAGCTGACATTGTTTAACACGATAAGTAATGAATAATTCCGCTAGTAATCACAGTGTCAAAAATAAAGTTCAAAATATAAAACATTCTCATGCATTTTAATCCATCCATCCGTTTCTATCGCACCTGTTCAAGAAGTCGCATTAATGGTCAAAAGTATTTTATTTATTATTGGTTAGCTTCAGAATAACAATGTTATTAAAAAGAATAAGAGATGCACACATTTAGTTGTTGTAATCAGGGAAAGTCCAAATAAAAGAGGAGGCGTAGAATTCTCTTGTCAAAGCCTGGGACGACACTGTACAAGGGTACAGGTCTACGCGTTTCTCCTCATTGAGCTAAACTGAATCCTGTTCCTGTTTAATTCCTTGCTTCTTGTTTGTTTAATAGATGTCATCAGTGTTTGAACCTGACAGTTGTATTCTGGGTTAACAATATTATACAGCTCTCACGAATATACATTTTAAAATATTTGGCTTTCATGGTTTCCGGGTTGGGGAGGAGACCCTGCCCCAAGTGGAGGAGTTCAAGTACCTAGGAGTCTTGTTCACGAGTGGGGGAAGAGTGGATCGTGAGATCGACAGGCGGATCGGTGCGGCGTCTTCAGTAATGCGGACGTTGTACCGATCCGTTGTGGTGAAGAAGGAGCTGAGCCGGAAGGCAAAGCTCTCAATTTACCGGTCGATCTACGTTCCCATCCTCACCTATGGTCATGAGCTTTGGGTCATGACCGAAAGGATAAGATCACGGGTACAAGCGGCCCAAATGAGTTTCCAGGTCTCTCCCTTAGAGATAGGGTGAGAAGCTCTGCCATCCGGGAGGAACTCAAAGTAAAGCCGCTGCTCCTCCACATGGAGAGGAGCCAGATGAGGTGGTTCGGGCATCTGGTCAGGATGCCACCCGAACGCCTCCCTGGGGAGGTGTTTAGGGCACATCCAACCGGTAGGAGGCCACGGGGAAGACCCAGGACACGTTGGGAAGACTATGTCTCCCGGCTGGCCTGGGAACGCCTCGGGATCCCCCGGGAAGAGCTGGACGAAGTGGCTGGGGAGAGGGAAGTCTGGGCTTCCCTGCTTAGGCTGTTGCCCCCGCGACCCGACCTCGGATAAGCGGAAGATGATGGATGGATGGGCTTTCATGGCTCTCTCAGCCAAAAAGGTTCCCGACCCCTGCTTTATACCAACTTGAAGTTGGTATAAAGTTGAAGTTAAATAAAAAAAAATAATAATAATTTGACTTATTTTTAACATTTTAATGACCGAGACCCTTTATGGTACCCGGGACCCTTAAAGGTAAAATAAATGTAAAAAAAAAATCCATACATTTTTTTGTGGTTTGAAAATGAAAAATAAAAAAAAAGCCCCCGCACGCTTTCATTTTTCCATGTGCGGCCCTCAGTGGAAAAAGTTTGGACACCCCTGTCTTACATTAAACCTCACCGTGGGAGGCAGGACGTTCAGACATGCAACAAAATGACAAACAATGATGGCGGACTTTTAACATTAGCGACAGAAGCCTCCACACTGGGTGCGTGATTCCAACCGAGTCCTCGGGCGTTACTGTGGATGCCACCCGTTGACACGCTCTCTGACGCGCGTCTCCTGGTGTGTCACGTACGTCAGTCCACAACAGGCTTAGTTGACGCCAGCACCGGCGCTCTTGTTTGGAAAAGGATTGTCTCACTGCTCAATAGAGTCCAGTGTCTCCTGGATTCTTCGAGTCATGCTGGGGATGAGGTTCATGTGGTCATCCACGCAGCTGCCCACGCATCGCTCCATCAGGGATCGGACAGCCGGCTCCTTGGCGCCCGAGTCGAAGAGATCCTTGGCTTTGTCGTTGCAGTGCATGGTGCACCTGGTCAGACGATCCTAGCAAAAATACATGTTTGGCATCACTTCTTCTACGACATCTTGTTTTTAGCATGGACATAAGTAGACGCAGCACGGAGCGCTACTGGCGCTGACGAGACGCGGGGCCGCCATCTTGGAGTGGTGATCCGCTCCACTCAGTGCAATACATTTGTCAGGAGCAATGAACTCTCAGCACATTTAATCAGAGGTGGGTAGAGTAGCCAGAAATTGTACTCAAGTAAGAGTACAGTTACTTTAGAGATTTATTACTCAAGTAAAAGTAAGGAGTAGTCACCCAAATATTTACTTGAGTAAAAGTAAAAAGTATGTTGTGAAAAAACTACTCAAGTACTGAGTAACTGATGAGTAACCTGTTTGTTTAATTAATACGGCAACAAGTAATGCACAAAAACATAAAAATAGCAATGAGCAAATTCATAGCCAGGAATATCTCTTAAGCAACTAAAACAATAATACATATTAAATAATAATACATTAAAATACAAATATTAAGGAAAATTGGCCACAATAACATAACAGCACCATGGCGTGGCGCAGTGGGAGAGTGGCCGTGCGCAACCCGAGGGGCCCTGGTTCAAATCCCACCTGGAACCAACCTCGTCACGTCCGTTGTGTCCTGAGCAAGACACTTCACCCTTGCTCCTGATGGGTGCTGGTTGGCGCCTTGCATGGCAGCTCCCTCCATCAGTGTGTGAATGTGTGTGTGAATGGGTAAATGTGGAAGTAGTGTCAAAGCGCTTTGAGTATCTTGAAGGTAGAAAAGCGCTATACAAGTACAACCCATTTATATATATAGGTTCAGTATGCATTTATCGATTGATTGATTGATTGATTGATTGAAACTTGTATTAGTAGATTGCACCGTTCAGTACATATTCCCTACAATTGACCACTAAATGGTAACACCCCAATAAGTTTTTCAACGTTAATCAATTACTTTATAAATGACCAAGTCGAGGTGATCTACCTCATATGTACATACACACACATATCATATATATATAGAGAGAGAGATATAGATATAGATATACATACAGTATATAATTTATAGTTATTTATTTTGCCGTTTTTGTTGACATGTTAAAGGTGTTTTAATGAATATACATGGATGTTTAACACATAAATTCCTATCTTTCATGAAGACAAGAATATAAGTTGGTGTATTACCTGATTCTGATGACTAGCATTGATTGGAATCAGACAGTATAGTGCTAATAATGTCCACATTTTCAAATGGAGGAGAAAAAAAAGTTCCTCCTTCCTGTCTAATACCACATGAAAGTCGTTGTTTTTGGGCATCTTATTTGTCCAGCTTCCATATTCGTTTTTATACACTTTACAAGAAATACATTGGCGGCAAACTCCGTAGTTTGCTAGCTTGTTTGCGCTGGCTTTCGGAGACTCTTATTTTGTTAGCGCAGGCGCGATGGAGCAGCGCTTTTATTGTGAAGACAGGAACTGTGCGATCAGTCTTTAGGCTTTTGACGGGAAGTACGGTTGAAAATAAAAAGTGTCTTTTTTGCTTTACACTTTTGATTGATTGATTGAAACTTTTATTATTAGATTGCACAGAACAGTACATATTCTGTACAATTGACCACTAAATGGTAACACCCCAATAAGTTTGTCAACTTGTTTAAATCGGGTTTTATGTGTGACGGTCATGTGACCGCCTGGCTCTGTTTGATTGGTCCAACGTCACCAGTGACTGCATGTGATTGGTGAAACGCAGGCATGCATAGTTCCTACTTTGAATGCGTGTCTGACTAAATCAAAACAAACAAATTAACAGATCGATAAAAAAAAAAAAGTAGCGAGTAACGAGCGGATTGTAGATAAATGGAGCGGAGTAAAAGTAGCGTTTCTTCTCTATAAATATACTCAAGTAAAAGTAAAAGTATGTTGCATAAAAACTACTCTTAGAAGTACAATTTATCCCAAAAGTTACTCAAGTAGATGTAACGGAGTAAATGTAGCGCGTTACTACCCACCTCTGCATTTAATTCATCTTACCTCACTGAATACCACTGACTTTCACGCGCATTTTTTTGTCATACGTGTAGCTATGATAAAGGACACATGTTTTATTATTCATAGTTTGCTTAACAGTAATAGAATATTCTTATATGCTATAAGTGACCAGACGTCCGAGATCAAAACTGGGAATATAATCCCAGAGAAGGGGGGGAAAAAAACGGTCAGCTATTTTTAAGTTGAAGAAACAATATGATTATGTTATTCATGTGTATATCCTACATAAACAATGTATGAATACATGATATATCTATATATCTCATAGAGAAGGGGTGCCCATTTCGTCGATCGCGAGCTACCAGTCGACCGCGGGGGGTGTGTCAGTCGATCTCCAGCCAGGCTTTTAAAAAAATAGACCTAAAAATGAGTGATCATCAATCTTCACCAAGACGTCACTTAAATGACATTCACGGTACCGGAGGGTCTTGTGAGATGACGCTGGCTGCTGCAAGATCATTATTATGAAAAAATGACCGAGAGGAAGGCGAGAAACACTTTTTATTTCAACAGACTCTCGCGCCGTACCTTCCGTCAAAACTCTAAAGGCCGACTGCACATTTCCTATCTTCACAATAAAAGCCATGCTTCATGCTGCCTGCGCTAACTAAATACAGAGTCTCGGAAAACTGGCGTGCACAAGCGATCCCTCAGAAAGCTGGCGTGCACAAGTGATGTGCACGCCAGCTTTCTGAGACTCTTATTTTGTTAGCGCAGGCAGCATGAAGCAGGGCTTTTATTGTGAAGATAGGAAATGTGCAGTCGGCCTTTAGAGTTTTGACGGAAGGTACGGCGCGAGAGTCTGTTGAAATAAAAAGTGTTTCTCGCCTTCCTCTCTGTCATTTTTTCATAATAATGAACTGGCAGCAGCCAGCGTCATCTCACAAGACCCTCGGGTGCCGTGAATGTCAATCAAGCAAGCTACGGAATTTGCCGCCAATGTTTTTCTTGTAAAGTGTATGGAAGCTGGATGAATTAGATGCCAAAAACCAACCACTTTCATGTGGTATTGTACAGAAAGGACAACTTTTTTTCTCCTCCATTTGAAAATGTGGGCGTTATCATCATTACTGTCTGATTCCAATTAATGCAAGTCATCAGAATCAGGTAATAGACCAACTTATATTATTGTCTTTGTGAAAGAAAGACATCTATATGTGTTACACATGCTTGTATTATCATTAAACACATTTAACTTGTTTACAAAAATGTCTCTTTCATAAATAAATAAATATAAATGATATATATAAATTAGGTAGATCACTTCGAGTTGGTCAATTGAAAAGTAGCTCGCCTGCAGAAAAAGTGTGGGCACCCCTGTCATAGACTGTATCTCTTTTTGCTGCAGCAGCAGAGAGTTTATACTGTCTTGACACTTTGTATTGATATTTTCTATTACATTCTTCCCTTAAATGATAATGTTTACACTGATTGTTTTATATGTATTTAAATACATTTCCATCCATCCATCATCTGCCACTTATCCGAGGTCGGGTCGCGGGGGCAGCAGCCTAAGCAGGGAAGCCCAGACTTCCCTGTCCCCAGCCAATTCGTCCAGCCGGGAGACATAGTCTTCCCAACGTGTCCTGGGTCTTCCCCGTGGCCTCCTACTGGTCGGACGTGCCCGAAACAACTCTCGAGGGAGGCGTTCAGGTGGCATCCTGACCAGATGCCCGAACCACCTCATCTGGCTCCTCTCCATGTGGAGGAGCAGCGGCTTTACTTTGAGTTCCTCCCGGATGGCAGAGCTTCTCACCCTATCTCTAAGGGAGAGACCCACCACCCGGCGGAGGAAACTCATTTCGGCCGCTTGTACCCGTGATCTTATCCTTTCGGTCATAACCCAAAGCTCATGACCATAGGTGAGGATGGGAACGTAGATCGACCGGTAAATTGAGAGCTTTGCCTTCCGGCTCAGCTCCTTCTTGACTACAACGGATCGATACAACGTCCACATTACTGAAGACGCCGCACCGATCCGCCTGTCGATCTCACCATCCACTCTTCCCTCACTCGTGAACAAGACTCCTAGGTACTTGAACTCCTCCACTTGGGGCAGGGTCTCCTCCCCAACCTGGAGATGGCACTCCACCCTTTCCCGGGCGAGAACTATAGACTTGGACTTGGAGGTGCTGATTCTCATTCCGGTTGCTTCACACTCGGCTGCGAACCGATCCAGCGAGAGCTGAAGATCCTGGCCAGATGAAGCCATCAGGACCACATCATCTAATCCCGCAGCCACCAAACTGGAACCCACTGCGCCTAGAAATTCTGTCCATAAAAGTTCTGAACAGAATGGGTGACAAAGGGCAGCCTTGGCGGAGTCCAACCTTCACTGGAAACGTGTCCGACTTACAATGCGGACCAAGCTCTGGCACTGATCATACAAGGAGAGGACCGCCACAATCAGACAGTCTGATACCCCATACTCCATCCATCCATCCATTTCCTACCGCTTATTCCCTTTTGGGGTTGGGGGGGGGGGCGCTGGCGCCTATCTCAGCTACAATCGGGCGGAAGGCGGGGTACACCCTGGACAAGTCGCCACCTCATCGCAGGGCCAACACAGATAGACAGACAACATTCACACTCACATTCACACACTAGGGCCAATTTAGTGTTGCCAATCAACCTATCCCCAGGTGCATGTCTTTGGAAGTGGGAGGAAGCCGGAGTACCCGGAGGGAACCCACGCATTCACGGGGAGAACATGCAAACTCCACACAGAAAGATCCCGAGCCTGGATTTGAACCCAGGACTGCAGGAACTTCGTATTGTGAGGCAGACGCACTCACCCCTCTGCCACCGTGAAGCCCATACCCCAAACTATTAAACGTAATTAATTTTATTGACAAGCAATTCTATTATGATCATACTCTTGTTTGCTAGCGGCTGCAATTTCAGTCCTATTGAAGATATTTGCTCCTTCTCAACTCTGTGGTGATATTCTTTTCACAAAATACAACCAATAGTCCGTTAATGTTAAATATTACTTGTGAAAAATAATCCCCCGATTCCTATTTTCAACAGTCCGCTCGTCTGAGCAGGAAAACCCTAGCTCCTCATCACCACTTCAAGATGGCGGCCCAATTTCTCACATCACGGCAGTCGATGCTGCGTCCACTCATAAGATGTCTATGGTTTTTTGGTTGTTGTTGGCCTCCCACTCACCTGAAACTTCTCCAGCTCGGAGGTGACGAGGCCCTGAGCCTTGGCCAAGGGAGTGTGACATCTATCGATGCACTGATGCACCTGAGACATGGAGTCTGACGACCGATCGCAGCAGTCCGCGCTGCACTTAAACATGCGAGCCTGTAAGTAAAGTTCAAGTTCAAAAAATTTGTTTAAGAATTGGCTTGTTTATAAAGCTTGGTGTGGTTTCTTTTATTTTCGGGGGTTGGTGCACTAATTGTAAGTGTATCTTGTGTTTTTTATGTTGATTTAATAATAATAAAAATAAATAAATACAGTTAAAGGCCTACTGAAAGCCACTACTAGCGACCACGCAGTCTGATAGTTTATATATCAATGATGAAATATCAACATTGCAACACATGCCAATACGGCCGGTTTAGTTTACTAAATTGCAATTTTAAATTTCGCACAAAGTATCCTGTTGAAAACATCGCGGAAAGATGACGCGTGTGCATGACATCACCGTTGGTAGCGGACATGTTCTTCCAGCACCGATCACGGCTAAAAGTCGTCTGCTTTAATCGCATAATTACACAGTATTCTGGACTTCTGTGTTGCGGAATCTTTTGCAATCTGTTCAATGAACAATGGAGACATCAAAGAAGAAAGATGTAGGTGGAAAGCGGTGTATTGCAGCCGGTGTTTCCTTGTTTACATTCCCTAAAGATGACGGTGAAGCTTTACTATGGAACAGAGCGGTCAAGCGAACGTGGTTCTCTACCACATGTCAACCGGCAGGTTTCTCTGAGAAAATGGTGGTAATAAGTCGGCTCTTACCGTCGACATGAGCAGAGCTCGTGTCGTTCCTCCTGCAGCTGTCAAAGAGGCAGCTGCGACTCTCTTGGCTCCTCCGACCGCCCGCCCCCGAACGTGGGATACTTCCACCGTGGAGGAGGGGATAAAAAAACTCAGCCCGGCCTGAGAAACGTGGCTTCCCTCAGAGACACTGATGGTCACCACACCCTTCCGACTTTCAGGTATGACTATATAATCTCACTAAAACACTAGTAACACAATAAGCAGATAAGAAATTTTCCGGAATTACCCTAGTAAATGTGTCTAAATGGGGCGGCATGGCGTAGTGGGTAGAGCGGCCGTGCCAGAAACCTGAGGGTTGCAGGTTCGCTTCCCACCTATGGACATCAAAGTCGCTGCCGTTGTGTATAGCTCGGTTGGTAGAGCGGCCGTTGTGTATAGCTCGGTTGGTAGAGCGGCCATGCCTGCAACTTGAGGGTTGCAGGTTCGATACCCGCTTCAGCCATCCTAGTCACTGCCGTTGTGTCCTTGGGCAAGACACTTTACCCACCTGCTCCCAGTGCCACCCACACTGGTTTAAATGTAAAAATTAGATATTGGGTTTCACTATGTAAAGCGCTTTGAGTCACTAGAGAAAAAGCGCTATATAAATATAATTCACTTCATTTCACTCCTTGGGCAGGACACTTCACCCTTTGCCCCTTGTGCCGCTCACACCGGTGAATGAATGATGAATGAATGATTGGTGGTGGTCGGAGGGGCCGTAGGCGCAAACTGGCAGCCACGCTTCCGTCAGTCTACCCCAGGGCAGCTGTGGCTACAGATGTAGCTTACCACCACCAGGTGTGAATGAATGATGGGTTCCCACTTCTCTGTGAGCGCTTTGAGTATCTAACAATAGAAAAGCGCGATATAAATCTAATCCATTATTATTATTATAACATCTGAATCGCTCCCACTGCCCTCGTCTTTTTTTTTCTTTTTCTTCTAGTCCTTCACTCTCCCTTTCCTCATCCACAAATCTTTCATCCTCGCTCAAATTAATGGGGAAATCGTCGCTTTCTCGGTCCGAATCGCTCTCGCTGCTGGTGGCCATGATTGTAAACGATGTTCAGATGTGAGGAGCTCCACAACCCGTAACGTCACGCGCACATCGTCTGCTACTTCCGGTACAGGCAAAGCTTTTTTTATTAGCGACCAAAAGTTGCAAACTTTATCGTCGATGTTCTCTACTAAATCCTTACAGCAAAAATATGGCAATATCGCGAAATGATCAAGTATGACACATAGAATGGACCTGCTATCCCCGTTTAAATAAGAACATCTCATTTCAGTAGGCCTTTAAGTTAAAGAACCAATGATTGTCACACACACACACTAGGTGTGGTCAAATGTGTCCTCTGCATTTGACCCATCCCCTTGTGTATCCCCTGGGAGGTGAGAGGAGCAGTGAGCAGCAGCGGTGGCCGCGCCCGGGATTCATTATTGGTGATTTAACCCCCAATTTCCAACCCTTGGTGCTAAGTGCCAAGCAGGGAGGACATGGGTCCCATTTTTATAGTCTTTGGAATGACTGGTAAAGAACTAGCTCTTATTTTCTGCACACAAAAAACAACTCTTACGCAGATGATGACTATTGAAATTCTTCTTACCTGCATTTTCCGGATGTGATCTCTCTCCAGGCTTTGGACCATGTCCTCCACCACAGCATGGACGCGTGCTTGTTGAGCCTCCGCCATGTCTCCACGCTATGCTTAATATGTCTTTTTTTTTTTTTCTTTTTTCCTCAAGACCACTTTTGTACAATAATGCGTGTGTTGACGCAGCGTAGATGCCCGACTATAAAATTAAGTAAGCACTAAGGTCACCTCCATTCAAGCATGGGGTTCGAACTTGAGCCGAGCAGTCGGGAAAGCGTCACTTCCTGGATATTTCCGGCTTTGCGGGACCAAACTTCCGGTTGTGGAACCGGTCACAATTAAAATTCTAAAAACATTCCTGTTTATTATAAACAGAAAAAAAATGTGTTTTTATTTCTAACATACACGAGGAGTATGTATATGTTTGGACCGTAAATCAAGCAAATTAACCGTAGTGATTCCTATCAAAATAAAACGCATGCATTTTACTATAAGGCGAGGACCTCGCTCCTTCCTACAATGTTTTATCAAATAAAAAATAAGAGCATTACATTTTTATTTCAATAAAACGGGTGACCCATTAAAATTGAATTATGGCCATTTATGAATGAAGGCTAATGCACCGGATTTTATTTTGAAAGTCAAAAGAAGTACCGGAACCCGGATGTATGTTACTGACGTACAGGCGACTATAGTTATTAAAACTTTCGACACAATTAAATTAGTTTAGTAAGTTACTGTCAGACACTTCAACGGTTACTTCCTCTAATATGCTATTGTCATGCTTAAATATAAATTACACCTAAATTAGGGCACTTAGTTGGCTATGTAGAAGTGTAAAGGGTGAAGACAACGCGGGAGTCTAAAGTCCGTCCATCCATCCATTTCCTACCGCTTATTCCCTTTGGGGCGCTGGTGCCTATCTCAGCTACAATCGGAAGGCAGGTACACCCTGGACAAGTCGCCACCTCATCGCAGGGCGAGTCTAAAGTCATGTAAGTGAAGTTTTGTCAAGTCGATATAGTATTAAGAACTTCCCTAATACTTTCACTATTAATATTTTTTTCATATTTAAAGGTCTACTGAAATGCGATTTTCTTATTTAAACGGGGATAGCAGGTCCATTCTATGTGTCATACTTGATAATTTCGCGATATTGCCATATTTTTGCTGAAAGGATTTAGTAGAGAACATCGACGATAAAGTTCGCAACTTTTGGCCGCTAATAAAAAAAAGCCTTGCCTGTACCGGAAGTAGCAGACGATGTGCGCGTGACATCACGGGTTGTGGAGCTCCTCACATCTGAACATTGTTTATAATCATGGCCACCAGCAGCGAGAGTGATTCAGACCAAGAAAGTGACGATTTCACCATTAATTTGAGCGAGGATGAAAGATTTGTGGATGAGGAAAGTGAGAGTGAAGGACTAGAAGAAAAAGAAAAAAAAAGACGAGGGCAGCGGGAGCGATTCAGATGTTATTAGACACATTTACTAGGATAAGTCAGGAAAATTTCTTATCTGCTTATTGTGTTACTAGTGTTTTGGTGAGATTATATAGTCATACCTGAAAGTCGGAGGGGTGTGGTGACCGTCAGTGTCTCTGAGGGAAGCCACGTTTCTCCGTGAGGCGAAGGCAGCCGGTCGGGCCGGGCTGAGTTTTTTTTATCCCCTACTCCACGGTGGAATTATCCCACGTTCGGGAGCGGCCGGTTGGAGGAGCCAAGAGAGTCGCAGCTGCCTCTTTGACATTAATTTGAGGAAGGATAAAAGATTCGTGGATGAGGATAGTGAGAGTGAAGGACTAGGAAAAAAAGAAAAAAAGACAGGGCAGTGGGAGCGATTCAGATGTTATTAGACACATTTACTAGGATAATTCTGGAAAATCCCATATCTGCTTATTGTGTTATCAGTGTTTTAGTGAGATTATATAGTCGGAGGGGTGTGGCCATGGGTGTGGTGACCGCCAGTGTCTCCGGGGGAAGCCACGTTTCTCGACGAGGCAAGGCAGCCGGGCTGAGATTTTTTTTTCTTCCCTCCACGGAGTAAGCATCCGACGGTCGGTGGCGGCCGGTGGGAGGAGGCAAGAGAGTCCACAGCTGCAGGAGGAACGACGCAAACTCTCCGCTCATGTCTACGGTAAGAGCCGAATGTAAACACGGAAACACGTGCTGTGTTTGTGTTGCTAAAGGCGGCCGCAATTCACCGCTTCCCACCTACGTCTTTCTTCTTTGACGTCTCTATTATTAATTGAACACATTGCAAAAGATTCAGCAACACAGATGTCCAGAATACTGTGTAATTATGCGATTAAAGCAGACCACCATCAAAATGTCCGCTACAATCCGTGACGTCATGCGCACGCGTCATCATACCGTGACGTTTTGAACTGGATACTTCGCGCGAAATTTTAAATTGCAATTTAGTGAACTAACCCGGCCGTATTGGCATGTGTTGCAATGTTGATATTTCATCATTGATATATAAACTATCAGACTGCGTGGTCGCTAGTAGTGGCTTTCAGTAGGCCTTTAATACTAACCTGTCACACACTCAAGATTTCTCCAACATGACCTTTGTAACGCTCAGTCCTGATAAGACAAGTTACTGACAGTTGCTGCATGCTTCGTGCAGATGTTCCTGGATCACTCCATGGTCACCATGACGGTTCGATCCCTGTCAATCAAAACATTGTTCCTCCTATGGATCTCACACACCAGCAGATGTTTTGCATCGTCTGCCGAGCTGCAGGAGCAACCTAAAACAATTGGTAAGTCGTTTTTTTTTTCACAGTACCTGGATTTTGTGGAAGATGCCTGGTGGGCTACATTGTGGTACTTCAATATCTGTACAAGAGATGTCCGATAATGGCTTTGTCCAACTCTTAATTACCAATTCCAATATCAACCGACACCGATATATCTAGTCGTGGAATTCAATCAATCATCAATCAATGTTTACTTATATAGCCCTGAGTCACTAGTGTCTCAAAGGGCTGCACAAACCACAACACAAACCACTCCCAGTGGGACGTCGGTGACAATGATCAATCAATCAATCAATCAATGTTTACTTATATAGCCCTAAATCACTAGTGTCTCAAAGGGCTGCACAAACCACTACGACATCCTCGGTAGGCCCACATAAGGGCAAGGAAAACTCACACCCAGTGGGACGTCGGTGACAATGATGACTATGAGAACCTTAGAGAGGAGGAAAGCAATGGATGTCGAGCGGGTCTAAAATGATACTGTGAAAAGTTCAATCCATAATGGATCCAACACAGCCGCGAGAGTCCAGTCCAAAGCGGATCCAACACAGCAGCGAGAGTCCCGTTCACAGCTGAGCCAGCAGGAAACCATCCCAAGCGGAGGCGGATCAGCAGAGCAGAGATGTCCCCAGCCGATACACAGGCGAGCAGTACATGGCCACCGGATCGGACCGGACCCCCTTCACAAGGGAGAGTGGGACATAGGAGAAAAAGAAAAGAAACGGCAGATCAACTGGTCTAAAAAGGGAGTCTATTTAAAGGCTAGAGTATACAAATGAGTTTTAAGGTGAGACTTAAATGCTTCTACTGAGGTGGCATCTCTAACTGTTACCGGGAGGGCATTCCAGAGTACTGGAGCCCGAAATGAAAACGCTCTATAGCCCGCAGACTTTTTTGGGGCTTTGGGAATCACTAATATTATTATACCTAATTTTGTTGTGATGCATTAAACAATGTAACAAGGTTTTCCAAAAAAGGGGGAAAAACTTCAACTCAAGTTATGGAAAAAAAAAATGCCAACATGGCATTGCCATATTTATTATTGAAGTAACAAAGTGCATTTTTTTTTTTTAACATGGCTCAAAACAGCAGCTTAGAATTTGGGACATGCTCTCCCTGAGATAATCCTGATGCCCACTACAACTATGGGAAATACTGCACTTTGACTTTCACAAAGTGCATTATTTTTTATTTTCTTTAAACATGCCTCAAAACAAAAGCTACAAAAACAATGAAGGCACACAGCTTCAGTCCAGAGTATAATAGAGTAATAAAGTAAACAAAAACATAGCCCTTATTCAGTGCAAGACTGTCTGGTACACTGTATAACAGGAAATTACAAACAGGGCTCAATCTACCGTATTTCCTTGAATTGCTGCTGGGGGCACAAATTATTTTAAAACCTCTTCTCAATCCTGCACTTACCAAAGGCATGTGATAAAAGTAAGCATGCGCTAATTATTTTAAAACCTCTTCTCACTCCGGCACTTACCAAAGGTATGCAGTAAAAATTTGAGTGTGATGTAAGCTTGGACCTTAAATCCTACTGAATAGCTCTTAATCTTCTTCCCTTTATGCAATTTCAAATTACCGGCATTGAAAGTAGCCTCCTCCATTTTGAAAATTGTGACAGGTGAAGTGTCATATATATATATATATATATATATATATATATATATATATATATATATATATATATATATATATATATATATATATATATATATACATATGTATATATATATCCCGCTCGGGATGGTTTCCTGCTGGCTCTGCTGTGGACGGGACTCTCGCGGCTGTGTTGGATCCATTATGGATTGAACTTTCACAGTATCATGTTAGACCCGCTCGACATCCATTGCTTTCGTCCTCTCCAAGGTTCTTATAGTCCTCATTGTCACCGACATCCCACTGGGTGTGAGTTTTCCTTGCCCTTATGTGGGCCTACCGAGGATGTCGTAGTGGTTTGTGTTGTGGTTTGTGCAGCCCTTTGAGACACTAGTGATTTAGGGCTATATAAGTAAACATTGATTGATTGATTGATTGAATCTGCCCTGCTCTAATGTATTTGTATGAGTAACACAAATGTGCCGCAAGCTGGTGGTGAGTGCTTGAAGTGGCCTAGCAGTCAGCCAGAGCTTCTGAAATGCTGCGTTGAGACAGGGCATCTCCGTTCACTGCAAGCTGCAAAGTGTGCGCCATGCAGGGCTGACTAGCCACACCAAACTCCACCGTAGCTTTTGGCGTACTGCGTTGTCCCTGGCGACAACGTGAGCTTTCGCCCTGGGGTGGTTTTTGTTGTATTTTAGTTTTTTCTCGGCGAAGTCTTTAAGCAAGAATCCGGTGTGGTTTTCGGTGTTTGCTTTTCATCCATCTTCCGCTTGTATTCATCGTGTATATCTCCTTATGATTCTTGAAGAGGTGGGATATCAAATTGCTCGTATTAAAGGAAGACGTCTTGGTTCCTCCTCGCATAACCAACTTTTTGCAGTCATTGCAAATTGCCAGTTTTTTATCCGTCGGACACCATCCATCCATCCATCATCTTCCGCTTATCCAAGGTCGGGTCGCGGGGGCAACAGCCTAAGCACGGAAACCCAGACTTCCCTCTCCCCAGCCACTTCGTCTAGCTCTTCCCGGGGGATCCCGAGGCGTTCCCAGGCCAGCCGGGAGACATAGTCTTCCCAACGTGTCCTGGGGCTTCCCCGTGGCCTCCTACCGGTTGGACGTGCCCTAAACACCTCCCTAGGGAGGCGTTCGGGTGGCATCCTGACCAGATACCCGAACCACCTCATCTGGCTCCTCTCGATGTGAAGGAGCAGCGGATTTACTTTGAGTTCCTCCCGGATGGCGGAGCTTCTCACCCTATCTCTAAGGGAGAGACCCGCCACACGGCGGAGGAAACTCATTTCGGCCGCTTGTACCTGTGATCTTGTCCTTTCGGTCATGACCCAAAGCTCATGACCATAGGTGAGGATGGGAACGTAGATCGACCGGTAAATTGAGAGCTTTGCCTTCCGGCTCAGCTCCTTCTTCACCACAACGGATCGGTACAATTTCCGCATTACTGAAGACGCCGCACCGATCCGCCTGTCGATCTCACGATCCACTCTTCCCTCACTCGTGAACAAGACTCCTAGGTACTTGAACTCCTCCACTTGGGGCAGGGTCTCCTCCCCAACCCGGAGATGGCATTCCACCCTTTTCCGGGCGACAACCATGGACTCGGACTTGGAGGTGCTGATTCTCATTCCGGTCGCTTCACACTCGGCTGCGAACCGATCCAGCGAGAGCTGAAGATCCCGGTCAGATGAAGCCATCAGGACCACATCATCTGCAAAAAGCAGAGACCTAATCCTGCAGCCACCAAACCGGAACCCCTCAACGCCTTGACTGCGCCTAGAAATTCTGTCCATAAAAGTTATGAACAGAATCGGTGACAAAGGACAGCCTTGGCGGAGTCCAACCCTCACTGGAAATGTGTTCGACTTACTGCCAGCAATGCGGACCAAGCTCTGGCACTGATCATACAGGGAGCGGACCGCCACAATAAGACAGTCCGATACCCCATACTCTCTGAGCACTCCCCACAGGACTTCCCGAGGGACACGGTCAAATGCCTTCTCCAAGTCCACAAAGCACATGTAGACTGGTTGGGCAAACTCCCATGCACCCTCAAGAACCCTGCCGAGAGTATAGAGCTGGTCCACAGTTCCACGACCAGGACACATTTTAAAATAATCCCAAACCATAGACATGATGTCGTTAGTCAGTCACGGAGCGAGCTCGCTTGTTAGCCACGGCTACAGCACCGGCAACAACACACTCTTGTTGTTATGCTCCACTTGCAGCAGGTTGATGAGGTCATCAAGCGTCGCCAGTAAACCTCTCATGCTGCAGTCGGCAACTCCTGTGTTGTGTGTGGGGAGAGGGGGGAGGGGAGGGGCTGCTGACTGGGAAACGCAACTGTGTTTTACCAGCTATGTACCGCTCCGGCATTTTAAAAAGTCATTAATTTTACTTTTTGAAACTGATACCGATCATTTCCGATATTAAATTTTAAAGCATTTATCCGACATCTCTAATCTGTGCTGCAAAATACCCATCTGCTTTCTTGTCATTAGCTGTGATAGGAGCAGGCATCGGCGGCGCGGCCTCAGCCTTCTACCTGAGGCAAGAGTTCGGACCGGGAGTCAAGATCGACGTGTTCGAACCTGCCGAAGTCGGCGGGCGACTGGCGACGGTGAAGATCGGGAATCAGGAGTACGAGACGGGAGGAGCTGTAATCCATCCTCTCAATCTCCACATGAAGCAGTTCATCGACACCTTAGGTCAGTCTTTTTCAACCACCGTGCCGCGGCACATTAAGTCTGGTGATTATCTAATTCCACCTGTTTGGGCTAAAAATATTTTTTAGAAAACCAGTAATTATAGTCCGCAAATGATAAATGATAAATGGGTTGTACTTGTATAGCGCTTTTCTACCTTCAAGGTACTCAAAGCGCTTTGACACTACTTCCACATTCACCCATTCACACACACATTCACACACTGATGGAGGGAGCTGCCATGCAAGGCGCCAACCAGCACCCATCAGGAGCAAGGGTGAAGTGTCTTGCTCAGGACACAACGGACGTGACGAGGTTGGTTCTAGGTGGGATTTGAACCAGTGACCCTCGGGTTGCGCACGGCCACTTTCCCACAGCGCCACGCCGTCCCTAAATGATGTGTTGTTGTTGAGTGTCGGTGCTGTCTAAAGCTCGGCAGAATAACCGTGTAATACTCTTCCATATCAGTAGGTGGCGGTCAGTAGATAATTGCTTTGTAGATGTCGGAAACATTGTGAGGCAGTGTGGAGGTAAAGAGGTGTCTAATGCTTAAACCAAACCTTGAGACCTCCGAATTCAGGATATGGGGGGCAAGGGAGCGGATTTTGGTGGTAGCGGGGGGTGTATATTGTAGGTCCCGGAAGAGTTAGTGCTGCAAGGAATTCTGGGTATTTGTTACGTTATGTTACGGTGCGGATGTTCTCCCCAAATGTGTTTGTCATTCTTGTTTGGTGTGGGTTCACAGTGTGGCGCATATTTGTAACAGTGTTAAAGTTGTTTATATGGCCAACCTCAGTGTGACCTGTATGGCTGTTGACCAAGTATGCTTGCATTCACTTATGGGTGTGTAAAAGCCACATAAATGACGTGAATGCGCCGACACGGCGTTTGTATGGAGGAAAATCGGACGTGACGACTAGTTGTAGAGGACGCTAAAGGAGAATGGTTGCCCCGGGAGATTTTCGGGAGGGGCACTGGAATTCGGGATTCTCCCGGAAAAATCGGGAGGGTTGGCAAGTATTGACTCATCGTGTGAATGAAAACTTCTCCATATCGGCGTATCATGGATATGGCAGCAGCAGAAGTCGCACTGATTTACAAGGTGTGTAATTGGTTGTGAGTTCATGCACGGTTCATTTTGTACCCCAGGAAAAAAAAAAACATATAGTTTTGACTTGAATTTGAAAAAAAAACAAAAAAATTTTTTCACAAAAGAAAGGTTCGGTAAATGCGCAAATTAAACTGGTGGGGTTCGGTACCTCCAACAAGGTTAAGAACCACTGGTCCACACCAACAAATACTGCATTTGGATATTTCTTCTTACCCAGTCATGTGCTAGCTTCTTAACGTTAGCATGCTAGTATGCTAACAGGGACGACTGTATTCTTAACCTTCGTCTTGTGTTAGGGTCGGCACCGACCCGTTTTAGTTTTTAAATGCATAAAAACACATCATACATTTATTTTTTTTGCATCAAAGCTTTTTGACTTTGTCAGGAACCTCTTTGTCAACAAAATAAAACATTTACATTTTTTTCACTCAATTATAAAATGCTCTGGTAGAAATTATGCCCTTGGTGTTGTTAGGGTCGGTTTCGACCCAGTTATAAAAATAAGATGATAAAGCAATGATAAGAGCCAAAACTGAACACACTGACAGCCAGCTCCTCTCCCAATCATGTGAGCTTTAGTGGATTCTCATTTTACCTTGTTATCCTGTACAAAAACAAACAAAAGACAGACACTAAAAGTGTCACTTTTTGCCACTCTGATTTTGTCTTTTTATTAGTTTTGTAACTAGTAATCTATTTCTCTTGATTTCATTCGCTTGATTGGTTGTTGTTTGTTTGATGTTGGATTTCTGTTGCTGAAAAAAATACTTTTTAGCCTTTTTCTTTAAGTAAATATATATGGGTCGAAATTGACCCGTAACACCATAGATGTTACTATAGTTAAAATTCTTAAAATGAAAAAATAAACAAAACACATTTATTTAAGAGATGTGTTCTAATACCCCTTAGTAATAGTTAGGTAACACAAAAACCTTTTTTTATTTATATGATTCTCTTGAGGTTTGTTTTACCATTTTTAAAAATTTAAATCGAGGGGTATACTGACAAAAAAAGGCCCAATGGCCCAAACCAAAAATATTAAAACCAATATTTTCAAGGATAAGGAAGCCTAACGAGGTAACCAAGAGATGAGAAACAAATTGGATGATAGATAATTGTTTTTATGAGAATCAGCACCTCCAAGTCCGAGTCCATGGTTCTCGCCCGGAAAAGGGTGGAATGCCATCTCTGGGTTGGGGAGGAGACCCTGCCCCAAGTGGAGAAGTTCAAATACCTAGGAGTCTTGTTCACGAGTGAGGGAAGAGTGGATCGTGAGATCGACAGGCGGATCGGTGCGGCGTCTTCAGTAATGCGGACGTTGTACCGATCCGTTGTGGTGAAGAAGGAGCTGAGCCGGAAGGCAAAGCTCTCAATTTACCGGTCGATCTACGTTCCCATCTTCACCTATGGTCATGACCTTTGGGTCATGACCGAAAGGATAAGATCACGGGTACAAGCGGCCCAAATGAGTTTCCAGGTCTCTCCCTTAGAGATAGGGTGAGAAGCTCTGCCATCCGGGAGGAACTCAAAGTAAAGCCGCTGCTCCTCCACATCGAGAGGAGCCAGATGAGGTGGTTCGGGCATCTGGTCAGGATGCCACCCGAACGCCTCCCTAGGGAGGTGTTTAGGGCACGTCCAACCGGTAGGAGGCCATGGGGAAGACCCAGGACACGTTGGGAAGACTATGTCTCCCGGCTGGCCTGGGAACGCCTCGGGATCCCCCGGGAAGAGCTAGACGAAATGGCTAGGGAGAGGGAAGTCTGGGTTTCCCTGCTTAGGCTGTTGCCCCCGCGACCCAACCTCGGATAAGCGGAAGATGATGGATGGATAATTGTTTTTAGTGTATTTTACAGCTGATTTAAAACATGGGTCAAAACCGACCCGTTAACATAAGAGATGGTAACAGAAAGCTAACACAAGAGGAAGGTTAAAGGAATTTGTGCGACTCCGCCCCATTTCACACATTGTCCATATTTGGTCATTGTCAGCATCTTGCAGCTGTGTGTTATTGCAGGTCTCTCCACGTGTCAGGACGTCCCATCAAAAATGGCCATCTTCGACGGCAGCGAGCTCACGTTCGAAGAGAGCGACTGGTTCATCGTGAATTTCTTGCGCATGCTGTGGCATTACGGCCTCCACTACCTGCGCATGCAGATGTGGGTGGAGAGTGTTTTGGATAAATTCATGAGGTGAGCGAGAATAAGTACACAGTCTTCACGCGCTCACGAAGTGTAGGAGGTTCCTCATCCGTTTCACGTTGGCAGGATCTACCAGTACCAGCAGTACGGTTACTCCTTCGCCAGCGTGGAGAGGCTCCTGCACGCCATGGGCGGAGATGACTTCCTCACTCTGGTCAATCAGACCCTGGAGGAAGTCTTGATGGCCCAAGGCTTCTCTCAGATCTTCATCAATGACATCGTGGCTCCCATGACGCGGGTCACCTACGGCCAAAGTGTCCGAATCAACAGTTTTGTGGGTATGTGGTGTGCCGTTCGCCACCTGCTTGAGACTGCTGGTGAAATACGTTGCTGTGTCCTCAGGGGCTGTGTCACTGGCCGGGTCCGATTCGGGGCTTTGGTCCGTGGATGGAGGCAACAAGAAGGTTTGCACCGGACTTCTTTACCACAGCAAGAGCGAACTCATCCGAGCCAGAGTGGTGTCCGTTTCTTTTAAAGCCCGCCCATCAAAGACAGGTAACGTTCAGTCAGTTATTTTTGAAAGCAAATCACCGCTAAGGTCTTAAATCTTAAATCAGCGACCCAGTCAAATACATTGGCTTTGACAGCTGTGGCTGTAGGCAACTAAGGCTGCAGCTAACGTTTATTTTTCTATCGATTAATCTATAGATTATATTTTCAATTAATCTGTAGATTAATTATTAATTATTATTCTGCAATAGTATAAGCATTTCAAAAGTAAAAGTATTGCCTATTTTGCTTTAAAATCAATCAATCAATGATTACTTATATAGCCCTAAATCACTAGTGTCTCAAACGGCTGCACAAACCACCACGACATCCTCGGTAGGCCCACATAAGGGCAAGGAAAACTCACACCCAGTGGGACGTCGGTGACAATGATGACTATGAGAACCTTGGAGAGGAGGAAAGCAATGGATGTCGAGCGGGTCTAACATGATACTTTGAAAGTTCAATCCATAATGGATCCAACACAGTCGCGAGAGTCCAGTCCAAAGCGGATCCAACACAGCAGCGAGAGTCCCGTTCACAGCGGAGCCAGCAGGAAACCATCCCAAGCGGAGGCGGATCAGCAGCGCAGAGATGTCCCCAGCCGATACACAGGCAAGCAGTACATGGCCACCGGATCGGACCGGACCCCCTCCACAAGGGAGAGTGGGACATAGAAGAAAAAGAAAAGAAACGGCAGATCAACTGGTCTAAAAAGGGAGTCTATTTAAAGGCTAGAGTATACAAATGAGTTTTAAGGTGAGACTTAAATGCTTCTACTGAGGTGGCATCTCGAACTGTTACCGGGAGGGCATTCCAGAGTACTGGAGCCCGAACGGAAAACGCTCTATAGCCCGCAGACTTTTTTTGGGCTTTGGGAATCACTAATAAGCCGGAGTCCTTTGAACGCAGATTTCTTGCCGGGACATATGGTACAATACAATCGGCAAGATAGGATGGAGCTAGACCGTGTAGTATTTTATACGTAAGTAGTAAAACCTTAAAGTCACATCTTAAGTGCACAGGAAGCCAGTGCAGGTGAGCCAGTACAGGCGTAATGTGATCAAACTTTCTTGTTCTTGTCAAAAGTCTAGCAGCCGCATTTTGTACCAACTGTAATCTTTTAATGCTAGACATGGGGAGACCCGAAAATAATACGTTACAGTAGTCGAGGCGAGACGTAACAAACGCATGGATAATGATCTCAGCGTCTTTAGTGGACAGAATGGAGCGAATTTTAGCGATATTACGGAGATGAAAGAAGGCCGTTTTAGTAACGCTTTCTATGCGTGCCTCAAAGGAGAGAGTTGGGTCGAAGATAATACCCAGATTCTTTACCGTGTCGCCTTGTTTAATTGTTTGGTTGTCAAATGTTAGAGTTGTATTATTAAATAGAGGTCGGTGTCCAGCAGGACCGATAATCAGCATTTCCGTTTTTTTGGCGTTGAGTTGCAAAAAGTTAGCGGACATCCATTGTTTAATTTCATTAAGACACGCCTCCAGCTGACTACAGTCCGGCGTGTTGGTCAGCTTTAGGGGCATGTAGAGTTGGGTGTCATCAGCATAGCAGTGAAAGCTAATACCGTATTTGCGTATGATGTCACCTAGCGGCAGCATGTAGATGCTGAAGAGTGCAGGGCCAAGGACCGAACCCTGGGGAACTCCACACGTTACCTTAACGTAGTCCGAGGTCACATTGTTATGGGAGACACACTGCATCCTATCAGTAAGATAAGAGTTAAACCAAGACAGGGCTAAGTCTGACATACCAATTCGTGTTTTGATACATTCTAATAAAATATTATGATCGACGGTATCGAAAGCAGCGCTAAGATCGAGGAGCAGCAACATAGATGACGCATCAGAATCCATCGTTAGCAATAGATCATTAGTCATTTTTGCGAGGGCTGTCTCCGTGGAGTGATTTGCCCTGAAACCGGATTGAAAGGTTTCACATAGATTGTTAGACGCTAAGTGTTCATTTAACTGCTCCGCAACAATTTTTTCGAGGATTTTTGAAATAAAGGGAAGGTGAGACACCGGTCGGTAGTTTACCATGAGGTCAGGATCGAGGTTAGGTCTTTTAAGAAGAGGATGAATAACCGCTTTTTTGAATGCTAGGGGAACAGTGCCCGAGGAGAGTGATAAGTTTATAATATTTAGCACTGATGGACCTAATAATACAAAGAGCTCCTTGATCAGTTTCCCAGGGAGAGGGTCAAGTAAACATGTTGTCTGTTTTATTCCATTTACACGTTGTAACAATTCCTCTAATGTTATTTCCTCAAAACAAGAGAAACTATTTTGGAGGGCAGTATCCGCCGTATATACAATCGTGTCAGTGTTAATAGAACCCCGTTGTAGCTGGGACGCATTGTCTTTAATCTCCTTTCTAATGACTTCAAATTTATTACTAAAGAATTGCATAAAGTCATCAGCTGTGTGGGTTGAGCTACTGGAAGGAGTCCCTTGTTGGGTTAGCGATGCTACCGTACTAAACAAAAATTTAGGATCGTTTTTATTACGGTGGATGAGATTTGAGTAATATTTAGCTTTAGCTAAGGTAAGCATGCGTTTATAAGTTATTAAACCATCACTCCATGATTGATGGTGCACCTCAAGTTTAGTCGTGCGCCATTTGCGTTCCAGCTTTCTACATAATAATTTTTTAGCTCTAGTTTCTTCTGTAAACCACGGGGTGCGCTTTTTTGGAGCCTTTTTTAACTTTAGCGGTGCTATGTTATCAATGGTTTCGTGCAGGGCGCCGTTAAAGTTGTTAGTGAGGTTATCAATAGAGCCCACATACTTTGGGAATGGTGCCATTACCGAGGGCAGTAGGTCAGCAAGAGTTGTCGTTGTGGCCGTATTAATGTTGCGGCTGCTATAGCAGTTATTATTATTATTAGTTTGACGAACATGCGTCTGAACCTCGAATTTTATAAGGTAATGATCGGACAATACTTTAGTATACGGGAGTATCGTAACTTTGGAAACGGTGATACCCCTGACAAGCACTAGGTCTATCGTATTACCGTTGCGATGCGTGGGTTCATTTATTATTTGTGTGAGACCACAGCTATCAATTATAGTCTGGAGCGCTACGCACGGTGGGTCCGATGGGGTATTCATATGGATATTAAAGTCCCCCATTATGATTATATTATCGGCGTGTGTCACTAGATCAGCAACAAACTCTGAGAATTCGTTGATAAAGTCCGAACAGGGCCCTGGGGGGCGGTAGATAACAGCCAGGTGTAGAGGCAGCGGTGTGACAGACCTCATAGTAAGCACCTCAAACGATTTATATTTATTATTTATGTTAGGACTAAGGTTAAAGTTTTCGTTGTATATTAGTGCGACCCCCCCAAAATGATCAAAAATAAAGATAAACATCCAATACAAAAAAGTGCAAAACTAAATATTCTGTAACAACAGTGTAAACATTTCAACAAAAGTAAAAGTATTGCTTATTTGCTAAAATGTGCAATAATAAAGATAAACATCCAATACAAAAAAAGGGCAAAACGACATGTTCTTTAACAACAGTGTAAACATTTCAACGAAAGTAAAAGTATTGCTTATTTGCTAAAATGTGCAAAAATAAAGATAAACATCCAATACAAAAAAGGGTCAAACGAAATTTTCTGTAACAACAGTGTAAACATTTCAACAAAAATAAAAGTATTGCTTATTTGCTAAAATGTGCAAAAATAAAGATAAACATCCAATACAAAAAAGTGCCAATCTAAATATTCTGGAGCACTGTAAACATTAAGTATTGCTTTTAAAATGTGCAAAATAAACATCCAGTCCAACACAGTACACAATAACCAATTCTACTCATTCCAGTGAGTTATTAACAGTTGTAATGAAGATCTGCTTCTTCCTACTCCTTTTCGAACATTTTGAAAAGAGAAACTGGAAATTGTGATGTATCATGTCTTAATTGTATGCATGTAGGAAAAGTGAACAGTACCCATCCCTAATCATGAGTGGTCAGCATTCAATTAAAAACGGGTGTTCAACGTCTCCCAGACCAAAGGCCTAGCTGACAACTAGCATGCTAATCGCTAGCGGGCAACTACGGACCTAATCCCAACATACTAATTGCTAGCTGACAACTAGTGCACTAATTGCAAGCTGGCAACTAGCATGTCAATATCTAGCTGGCAACTAGGATGTTAATTGCTAGCTGACAACTAGGGCTTTAGTCGCTACCTCACTTTGGCGTACTAAATGCTTGTTGGCAACTAGAGCACTGATCGCTAGCTGACAACTACCATGCTAATTGCTTGCTGACTACTAGCGCACCAATTGCTTGCTAATCATTAGTTATCGTAAATGCTAATATGAATATAATAATATATTTATTTGTAATATTTGATTATTTATGCACTTTAAACCACATGACGATGTGTTGTCTCAATGTTTGTGTGTATTTAAAGAAATTTGTGGAAAAATTGCAGGGGGAAACTGTCAGAACAATTGTATGTAAATTATCAAAAACTTTCCGTTCTCTGAGTTCCCAGTGAACAGACAAGTGGCTGTCTTTGTTGTACCAAGCCAAAGGCACGTAAAATTGCATTGTGTATGATGGGAGATGACGGGAGGGGTTATATATTTTCAGCCAAGACCTGCCCAAGCTCGATCCAGGACCAGTCCAAACCCGACGCATCTTCTTCTTTTGTGTCAATGTGACCGAAAACAATGCCTGTTTTCATACTCCCCATTCCTGTAAAAACCTCTGTTATTATGTAAACATGGAATATCCAAATAAAAGAGACGTGAACCTTTTTTCGTTAGAGTACAGCCCAGACGTTTCTCCTCAAATTGAGCCAAACTTAATTCTGTCTCTGTTTAATTCCTTGCTCCTTGTCTCTTTTAATAGATGTCATCAGTGTTTGAACATGATAGAAATGTTTAAAAAATGTAACCACAAATTTCAAAGCCGCTCTGCAGTACTTCCGTTTACCTCCTGGGGGTAGCGGATCCCCCCGTTGAAGACCTCTGCTTTAAAATATATTGGCTTCTCTCCAATGATATGCTTCTTTGTTTTCAGGCCCGTCCACCAGCTTCTATGAGCTCAATTACGTCGACGACACCGGCACAGGGCACTCGCTCTATGATATCGTCGTCATAGCGACGCCACTTCACCAGGGCAAGTCTGACATCTCCTTCTCAGGCTTCTCCCCGCCCGTCCCGTCTCATTTCCCGGGGAGCTACCAGCAGGTGTTCGCCACGCTGATCCACGGCGTACTCAACACTTCTTACCTGGGGGTAACGCGCCCCGCCTCGGAGTTCTCCGTGTCCGACGTGCTCACCACGGACTCCGACGGCAGCAACGTGTACTCTCTGTCGTCCGTGGCCCCCGTGCACGTCCCCACGGGATACAGCCGACCCCCCGCCAGCCACAGCCAGGTGTGGAGAGTCTCCTCTCCTCGGGCGCTGAGCCAGGAGGAGCTGCGGCGTATGTTCCTCTCCTGGGACTCCGTGTCCGAGACCCGCTGGTTGGCCTACCCGGCTTACCGCACCCCGACACGTCGCACGCCGCCCTTCATCCTCCACAGCCGGCTGTACTACCTCAACGCTGTGGAATGGGCGGCCAGCGCCATGGAAATGAGTGCCATCTCTGCCAGGAACGTGGCCCTTTTGGCGCACCACCGCTGGCACGGTCAGACGGACAGGATCGACCAGGAAGACCTGCACATGCGTCTACGCGGGGAGCTGTGATGCACCCTGACAGGTATTTGTCTCGCCTCCTTCAGGGTTTAGTCATCAAACTGTGAACTTGGAAACAAGCCAACAATTACTACATGTTTTTGATGTCTTACTAACGATCGGCACACCTTTTTACTACTGAACCAAGTGCCTCAAAGGAAGCATTCATCCGGATTAGGCAGCAAATCATCCTTTCACGTTTGTCAGGATTGATTGCACTAGTAAGCACGAGGGGGAAAGAATACCTGACTTCCTGTCACCTGTTTCTTCTGCACTTATCCCAGGTGTGGGATTTTTCCTTCTAAAGTCGGAAATCCGGCTTTTTTATCTCTGTAAAAATGTAAAAAAAATATTTTCTGTTATTCTTCCTTTTTTCCAACCTACAATGTGTGTTAAAATCTTGATCTAGCTCTTTGCCATACCTGCCAGCAACTACGGTTTTCCCGTAATGAGTACGCTTTTTGATAATCCAGTGGTAAAAAGTAAGATTTTTCATTAAAAGATGATTAACTGAAACATGGACGCTACCTAGCGAAGCAAATCCACGGGCAGGGGACAAAATAAAGAGGAAACATCAATGATAGGGATGGCGTGGCGCAGTGGGAGAGTGGCCGTGCGCAACCCAAGGGTCCTTGGTTCAATTCCCACCTAGAACCAACCTCGTCATGTCCGTTGTGTCCTGAGCAAGACACTTCCCCCTTGCTCCTGATGGGTGCTGGTTAGCGCCTTGCATGGCAGCTCCCTCCATCAGTGTGTGAATGGGTAAATGTGGAAGTAGTGTCAAAGCGCTTTGAGTACCTTGAAGGTAGAAAAGCGCTATAGAAGTACAACCCATTTATCATTTAATTGGTTGGTTTACGTATAAGAAAATCCATGATTGTTTTTTTTGGTAGGGCTTCACGGTGGCAGAGGGGTTAGTGCGTCTGCCTCACAATACGAAGGTCCTGCAGTCCTGGGTTCAATCCCAGGCTCTGGATCTTTCTGTGTGGAGTTTGCATGTTCTCCCCGTGACTGCGTGGGTTCCCTCCGGGTACTCCGGCTTCCTCCCACTTCCAAAGACATGCACCTGGGGATAGGTTGATTGGCAACACTAAATTGGCCCTAGTGTGTGAATGTGAGTGTGAATGTTGTCTGTCTATCTGTGTTGGCCCTGCGATGAGGTGGCGACTTGTCCAGGGTGTACCCCGCCTTCCGCCCGATTGTAGCTGAGCTAGGCGCCAGCGCCCCCCGCGACCCCGAAAGGGAATAAGCGGTAGGAAATGGATGGATGATTGGTTGTTTACTAGGGGTGTGGGAAAAAATCGATTAGAATTTGAATCGCTATTCTCACTTTGTGTGATTCAGAATCGATTGTCATTTTTAAAAAATCATGTTTTTTAAATTATTATTGTTGGTTTTATTTTTTTATCAATCCAACAATACATCCATCCATCCATTTTCTACCGCTTATTCCCTTTTGGGGTCGCGGGGGGCGCTGGCGCCTATCTCAGCTACAATCGGGCGGAAGGCGGGGTACACCCTGGACAAGTCGCCACCTCATCGCAGGGCCAACACAGATAGACAATACACAGCAATACAATAACAATACCATAGCAATGCAATCCAATTCCAAAACCAAAGCTGACCCAGCGACACTCAGAACTGCAATAAACAGAGCAATTGAGAGAAGACAATATTAGTGTCAATATTAGTTATAATTTCAGCAAAGCTGTGATTAAAAAGCCCTCATTGACATTTATAAAATTAAAAGAAAAGAAGAATAGTGTCACAGTGGCTTACACTTGCATCGCATCTCATTGGCTTGACAACACACTGTGTCCAATGTTTTCACAAAGATAAAATAAGTCATATTTTTGGTTCGTTTATTAGGCTTTTTCTCTTTTTTTGGTATTTTCCTGAAGCAGTTTCATGTCTTCCTTTGAGCGCTATTTCCCGCATCTACTTTGTTTTAGTAATCAAGAATACGTCAGTGGTTTTTATCCTTTATCAATGGGACGTTGTTGATTGTCATGTCATGTACGGATGTACATTGTGGACGCCGTCTTTGCTCCACAGTAAGTCTTTGCTGTCGTCCAGCAATCTGTTTTTGTTTACTTTGTAGCCAGTTCAGTTTTACTTTCATTCTGCATAGCCTTCCCTAAGCTTCAATGCCTTTTTTTAGAGGCACTCTCCTTTTGTTTATTTTTAGTTTAAGCACTATACAGCTTTTTACCTTAACACTGCCCCCCGCTGTTCCCGACATCTACAAAGCAATTAGCTACCGGCTGCCACCTACTGATATGGAAGAGTATTACACGGTTACTCTGCCGAGCTCTCGACAACACCGACATTCAACAACAGCACATTAAAGTTAAAGTACTAATTGTTGGGAAGTGAGGGGAGCAATGAGCAGCAGCGGTGGCTTCGCCCGGGAATCATTTTTGGTAATAACATGCAGACTATAATTACTGGTTTGCCAAAAATATTTTGAACCTAAATAGGTGAAATTAGATCATATCCCACGGCACACCAGACTGTATCTCACAGCACACCCGTGTGCCGCGGCACAGTGGTTGAAAAACACTGGTCTAATGGGCGCATGACTTCAGAGGGGGTGGAGCTATGTTAGGATGGAGGCAACTCTTCTGTGTTTGGACACTACCTACTTCTACTGCTTATTAGTGATAGTTTACAAATTGATAATCTGTGCATTTGGTGTTATACTTATGACTGGGGACCATACTTGCCAACCTTGAGACCTCCGATTTCGGGAGGTAAAGGGTGGAGGCGTGGTCGGGGTTGGGGCCGGGGGCGTGGTTAAGAGTGGAGGAGTATATTTACACCTAGAAAAGTGCAGATTTGATTTTAACCTAATTAAAACATGACATCAAAAGTAAATATTTATTATGAGAAATCATTAAGATGATCTGTGTTTCCACAAAGATAAATATCATAAATTATTAATAATAACATAGAGTTGACCAAATTGGCTATTTCTGGCAATTTATTTAAGTGTGTATCAAACTGGTAGCCTTTCGCATTAATCAGTACCCAATAAGTAGCTCTTGGTTTCAAAAAGGTGGGTGACCCCTGCTGTAGATGTTATTGTTACATATGCATGTACAGTAGATGGCAGTATTGTCCTGTTTAAGAGTGTCACAACATTGCTGTTTACGGCAGACGAACTGCTTTACGGTAGACGAAAACGTGACTGCTGTTGTTGTGTGTTGTTACCGCGCTGGGAGGACTTTAATGAAACCGCCTAACAATAAACCCACATAAGAAACCGAGAACTCGCCCTCGATCGTTCTACAGTTACAACGTCATTGGGCAGGCTCGCTGTTTATGGGAAAGCGGACATGAAAACAGGCTATCGACACGCCCCTCAGGTCCGCATGGAGCTGGAGGGGGCGTGGCCTGAATTTCGGGAGATTTTCGGGAGACATTTTGTCCCGGGATATTTTCGGGAGAGGCGCTGAATTTCGGGAGTCTCCCGGAAAATCCGGTTGGGTTGGCAAGTATGTTGGGGACACATTTTCTGGGCGCACATAAATATTCTAAAATAATATTTATTCCCTTCTTACTTCACATGTGATAAATAAAACGAGTCCAACTTCACAAGTTTTGTTGCAGACGATGCTACGTATGTAGAGAATAAACCACATGAGGTTAGTACATCAGTTGAGGAAAATGAGTAAATTACATACATTTTGTTGTCTAATAGATTATAAATTAACACCAATGGGAGCACTTTAAAATTCCACCTATTCGACTAATGAACATTACCACATCATTTATACAGAAAGCATCAATAACAACTAATGACGATAGAATACAATTAACTGCAACATATAAGTGTAAAAAAACATTATGATTTGTACATTTTCCGAATGTGATTTGTCTTGTTTTGATCCGCTGCCCGGATCATATTGTGATTAGATTTTTGAGTCATTTTGTGTTTTCTGTTGGTTTTGGACTTCTTCGGTTCGTGTTTGTGCTTCTCACAGTTGGTTTCCATAGTTACTAATAATTTTCACTTGCCGCTTGTTCCGGACGTGCAGCTGTTTTGTGATTACTGTCATTATTTAAGCCTGCCTTCTCCAGTCAGTCAGTCTGGCTTCCTAGTTTGTGTTCATACAACAAGTAACGACTTCTGTTTTCCTGCTAGCTTCCACGCTAGGCCCTTTTGTTTATGCTAGCTTCCATGCTAAGCTCATTTTGTTTGCTAGCTACCACGCTAGCCCCCTTAGCTTTTTGCCTTCCGTGCTATGAGCACGCTTTTGTTTGTTTCCCGCCTGATTTATTGCTTAAATAAATAATCTCCTACCTGCACGCTATGTTCGAAGCCCATCTACACTTTTGGGAGAACGAAATCCACATCACCATGCGACCTAGTCGTCACAGGTCTAATATTAAAGGGGAACATTATCACAATTTCAAAAGGGTTAAAAACAATAAAAATCAGTTCCCAGTGGCTTGTTGTATTATTTGAATTTTTTTTCAAAATTTTACCCGTCTCGGAATATCCCTAAATAAAGCTTTAAAGTGCCTTATTTTCGCTATCTTCGAAACCACTATCCATTTCCCTGTGACGTCATACAGTGCTGCCAATGTAAACAAACAATGGGAATACCACAGCAAGATATGGCGACATTAGCTCGGATTCAGACTCGGATTTCAGCGGTTTAAGCGATTCAACAGATTACGCATTTATTGAAACAGATGGTTGGAGTATGAAAGTATTGAAGAAGAAACTGAAGCTATTGAGCGAATAGCTATTGATGCTATTCATAGTCATAGCATGGCCGAATAGCTGCGTTAGCATCGCCGGTAAAATGTGCGGACCAAACGATCAGGACTTTCGCATTTTGTGATAATGGAGCAACTTAAATCCGTCGATTGGTAAGTGTTTTTTTCGCATTAAATGTGGGTGGAAGGAAACGTAATATAGTTGCAGATGCATCTGCAGGTTATCCATACAACTCTGTGTCATATCTGCTTTAGCACCGCCGGTAAATAGCATGTTAGCATCGATTAGCTGGCAGTCACGCCGCGACCAAATAGGTCTGATTAGCACATAAGCCAACATCAACAAAACTCAGCTTTGTGATTTCGTTGACTTTGTCATTGCAAATGCATCTGCAGGTTATCCATACATCTCTGTGCCATGTCTGTTAATCGCCGGTAAATAGCATGTTAGCATCGATTAGCATAGCATGTTAGCATCGATTAGCTGGCACCAACGCCGCAACCAAATATGTCTGATTAGCAGATAAGTCAACAACAAAACTCACCTTCTTGATTTTGTTGACTTTATTGTTGCAGATGCATCTGCAGGTTATCCATACATCTCTGTGTCATATCTGCTTTAGCACCGCCGGTAAATAGCATGTTAGCATCGATTAGCTGGCAGTCACGCCGCGACCAAATATGTCTGATTAGCACATAAGTCAACATCAACAAAACTCACCTTTGTGATTTCGTTGACTTTGTCATTGCAAATGCATCTGCAGGTTATCCATACATCTCTGTGCCATGTCTGTCATCGCCGGCAAATAGCATGTTAGCATCGATTAGCGTAGCATGTTACCATCGATTAGCTGGCACCAACGCCGCAACCAAATATGTCTGATTAGCACATAAGTCAACAACAAAACTCATCTTTGTGATTTTGTTGACTTTATCGTTGCAAATGCATCTGCAGGTTATCCATACATCTCTGTGCCATGTCTGTCTTAGCATCGCCGGTAAAATGTGGAGACACTCTGGCACATTCAATGGGGGTCTGGCGGCAGACACTTTGGCATCTTCGGGCCAGTGGTGCAACTTGAATCCCTCCCTGTTAGTGTTGTTACACCCTCCGACAACACACCGACGAGGCATGATGTCTCCAAGGTTCCAAAAAATAGTCGAAAAAACGGAAAATAACAGAGCTGAGACCCGTGTGTGTAATGTGTAGAAAATGAAAATGGCGGCTGTATTACCTCGGCGACGTCACGTTCTGACGTCATCGCCACCAGAGCAATAAACAGAAAGGCGTTTAATTCGCCAAAATTCACCTATTTAGAGTTAGGAAATCGGTTAAAAGTGAAGTGAAGTGAATTATATTTATATAGCGCTTTTCTCTAGTGACTCAAAGCGCTTTACATAGTGAAACCCAATATCTAAGTTACATTTAAACCAGTGTGGGTGGCACTGGGAGCAGGTGGGTAAAGTGTCTTGCCCAAGGACACAACGGCAGTGACTAGGATGGTGGAAGCGGGAATCGAACCTGCAACCCTCAAGTTGCTGGCATGGCTGCTCTACCAACCGAGCTATACCGAATATATTGTCTTTTTTCTGCACCATCAAGGTATATATTGACACTCATATAGGTTTGGTGATAATGTTCCCCTTTAAGCAAAAAAAAAAAAACAATTTGAAGTTATCTTTATTTTTAAATTATCATGCCATGATTTTACCAGCTTGGGAATAAATCTTCCTCCATGTGACCCCTGAGCCAAAATGACTTTGACACCCCTGACCTGGGGGAACATTTGTTGAAGAAAAAAGACCATTTGTCTTATTTTAGCTCATCTTAAACAAAACCCAACCTATTTTGAAAGAAAATTGGTTTTTAAAAGCACTTTTAGACGTTTCAAGGGTTTGACTGTGAATAACCCGTCAAAGATTAACACTGTTTGTTTACAACAATGTTTACAATAAAGTACTTCTGCTGTAATATTTAAATTGTTTTTACTTGTCAGTTAATAAGCGCTACTGCCAATAGCGCCTCCTAACTTTCCGGCAATTGTCTGCCTGAGAAGCCTTGTGACCCATCAGTCATACGCCGAGTGACATCAGAATAAATCAATAAAAACAAACGGGGAAGTAAACATTGTCTTTTTTTGGGTGGAAGCATCAACAATTGGTGTCATTGAAGAGGCGGAATAGGGAAGTGTTTGTTTGCCGATGTGATGTCCCTCCAGGTAGGGGGTGGCAGACGGGAACAATGGCGCCACGAGTGCCTGTCCATGCAGGTCATGTGACATCAGAAGACGTATAAGAACTCTGCCTTCTCTTTCACCGCACCGCAAAGTCAAAATGAGGTTTCTGGCAGCGCTTTTTCTTGCCCTCTCTGTGGCAGCTCTGCAGTCTGGTAAGATTATGCTATATTACATTCTTGCAATGGCCTGCACTAATATTGATCAATGCCACCTTTTGGGGATATTTTTTTTCCAGCTTGGTGTGCATCCCTGGAAACAGCTGGAAATGACCAAAACATTCCTTACGGTAAGCAGTCATTGTTATATGTATATATAAATATATATATATATTTGTCCATAAAATGTATGTGATTTAGATGTCATTTTTTGCAGATGCGCTGACACAACTGCAGAAGATAGGTGCAGTATATTTAATCCAATCCGATCCACTTTATTTATATAGCACATTTAAACAACAATAACGTTTCCAAAGTGCTGCACAGCCATGTTAAAAACAATTGTAAAAATAAATAAATAAATAAATAAAATAAATTTAAAAATATATATATATATATATATATATATTATGCTCCACCAATGACTGAATAAAAACAAAAAATAAATAAATATAAAACCAATAAAAACAATATAAAAACAAATATGATTAAAAACTATTTTAAAGGGTAAAATCAATTAAAACTAAAATAGAAATCAAAGTGTATAAAAAACACAGAGGACCACACAACTCACGTAGTGTTAAAAGCCAAAGAATAAAAGTGGGTCTTAAGACGAGACTTAAAACACTCCACTGTGGAAGCAGTTTGAACATGGAGCGGCAGAGTGTTCCAGAGCTTAGGGCCGACCACAGAGAAGGCCCTGTCTCCCCTGGTCTTAAGTCTGGTCTTGGGCACCACGAGCTGGAACTGTACAGTCTTGTTTGGAAATCTGCCACAAGATGTTTCACAATATCAATCAATCAATGTTTATTTATATAGCCCCAAATCACAAATGTCTCAAAGGACTGCACAAATCATTACGACTACGACATCCTTGGAAGAACCCACAAAAGGGCAAGGAAAACTCACACCCAGTGGGGAGAGAGAATTCACATCCAGTGGGACGCCAGTGACAATGCTGACTATGAGAAACCTTGGAGAGGACCTCAGATGTGGGCAACCCCCCCCCCCCCCCCTCTAGGGGACCGAAAGCAATGGATGTCGAGCGGGTCTAACATGATACTGTGAACGTTCAATCCATAGTGGCTCCAACACAGCCGCGAGAGTTCAGTTCAAGCGAATCCAAGACAGCAGCGAGAGTCCCGTCCACAGGAAACCATCTCAAGCGGATCAGCAGCGTAGAGATGTCCCCAACCGATACAGGCGAGCGGTCAGTCCTGGGTCCCGACGAGCGGTCCATCCTGGGTCTCGACTCTGGACAGCCAGTACTTCATCCATGGTCATCGGACCGGACCCCCTCCACAAGGGAGGGGGGGACATAGGAGAAAGAAAAGAAGCGGCAGATCAACTGGTCTAAAAAGGAGGTCTATTTAAAAGCTAGAGTATACAGATGAGTTTTAAGGTGAGACTTAAATGCTTCTACTGAGGTAGCATCTCGAACTGTTACCGGGAGGGCATTCCAGAGTACTGGAGCCCGAACGGAAAACGCTCTATAGCCCGCAGACTTTTTTTGGGCTCTAGGAATCACTAATAAGCCGGAGTCTTTTGAACGCAGATTTCTTGCCGGGACATATGGTACAATACAATCGGCAAGATAGGATGGAGCTAGACCGTGTAGTATTTTATACGTAAGTAGTAAAACCTTAAAGTCACATCTTAAGTGCACAGGAAGCCAGTGCAGGTGAGCCAGTACAGGCGTAATGTGATCAAACTTTCTTGTTCTTGTCAAAAGTCTAGCAGCTGCATTTTTAAATAAATATAGTAAAATAGTTCACGGTGGCAGAGGGGTTAGTGCGTCTGCCTCACAATACGAAGGTCCTGCAGTCCTGGGTTCAAATCCAGGCTCGGGATCTTTCTGTGTGGAGTTTGCATGTTCTCCCCGTGAATGCGTGGGTTCCCTCCGGGTACTCCGGCTTCCTCCCACCTCCAAAGACATGCACCTGGGGATAGGTTGATTGGCAACACTAAATTGGCCCTAGTGTGTGAATGTGAGTGTGAATGTTGTCTGTCTATCTGTGTTGGCCCTGCGATGAGGTGGCGACTTGTCCAGGGTGTACCCCGCCTTCCGCCCGATTGTAGCTGAGATAGGCGCCAGCGCCCCCCGCGACCCCGAAAGGGAATAAGCGGTAGAAAATGGATGGATGGATGGAGTTATTGTGAATTGTAGGGATGCACCGAATAATCGGTCACCGAATATATTCGGCCGAATATGGCAAAAAAAGCCACATTCGGCCTTCGGTAGAATCAGTTAAAAGCAAGGCCGAATAGTGGCGTGTGACGCAATTTTTTGACGCGTTGACGCAATCAACCAACGTGCAGTGACGTTGAAACCCGGCGCCTTCGGAAAAATGTCAGCAGTGTGGAGATGTTTTAAAGTGTCAGAAAGTGACAAAAGAATTGCAGTTTGCAACAAATGTTCAGCCAAACTGTCTCGAGCAGGTGCCTCAGCAAAGATCTTCAGCACTACTGCTTTAATTTGTCATTTAAAAGCCAAACACCCAGAAAAGCATGCCGAAAGGAGAGCTGGTCACAGCACTTGAACGCCCACCCCGTCCGTCCGTGGCCGACGTCTTTGAGAGGACCAAAAAGTTTGCGACTGGCAACACTAAAATTGGCCCTAGTGTGTGAATGTGAGTGTGAATGTTGTCTGTCTATCTGTGTTGGCCCTGCGATGAGGTGGCGACTTGTCCAGGGTGTACCCCGCCTTCCGCCCGATTGTAGCTGAGATAGGCGCCAGCGCCCCCCGCAACCCCGAAAGGGAATAAGCGGTAGAAAATGGATGGAAAATGGATGACAGTGCCGAAGCAAACGGAATTACAAAGAAGGTAATGGAGTTTATGGCTTTGGATGATCAACCGTTTAGTGTTGTGGAGGACATTGGCTTTCGGAGACTCATGGAGCACATTGAGCCCCGTTACACGATACCGAGCAGACGTTATTTCTTCTGTTCACATTATTAGCCTGTTGTGTAGGCTACCTGTATAAGTGTATGAGGTTACAAGCACACACTTATTGAGATTTACTTGAGCCTTCTGTTTACATTATTAGCATATCTACTGTGGCTAAGCAGACTTTTGCCAAAAGGACAATAATTCATTTGTTGTGGGTTTATCCACTTTAATGCACTTTATTTTTTTTTTGGAATGCATGTTTTGTTTGAAGGCCTAATATAAATGAAAAACTTTGTGCTTTTTTTGAAAAGCAAAGGCTACTGGAATATTAAAAAATGTCAATATTCAAAAAAAAAATATTTTATTTGAAAAACATGTCTAAAAATGTATTCTAGGCCATTTATGCAATATAAAAAAACTGTGAAAAACTGCTGTTATTATTCGGTCTTCGGCCAAGCGTTTAAATTTTATTCGGCTTTGGCCACAAATTTCCCTTTCGGTGCATCCCTAGTGAATTGTTGTACAAGAATGCACCAAAATGTGTGTATGATACAAAGTGTGTTGTAGTACAATAAATATTTGATTATAAAAGCAATACGATTTATACGTATATCGCTGTTAATTGGTTCCGGGGCTTTGCTGTGGTAAATTAATTTCCGCGACAAAATAATTATTAATCCATCCATCCATCCATTTTCTACCGCTTGTCCCTTTCGAGGTAGCGGGGGGTGCTGGAGCCTATCTCAGCTGCATTTGGGCTGAAGGTGGGGTACACCCAGGATACATTTTTTTCATAGCTAGAGCATGAAAAAACTTGTTTACAACATTATACATACTTTTTTTTTAACATTTTGAGAGCCCTTTTAGATGTGAAAACAAACCCTTTTAGTCACCTTTACACTCCTTTAATCCAATATACCAGGGGTAGGGAACCTATGGCTCGGGAGCCAGACGTGGCTCTTTTGATGACTGCATCTGGCTCTCTGATAAATCTGAACTGACGTTGCTTAACACGATAAGTAATGAATAATTCCACTTGTAATCACAGTGTTAAAAATAATGTTCAAAATAGAAAACATTCTCATGCATTTTTAATCCATCTATCCGTTTTCTACCGCACCTTTTCAAGAAGTTGCGTTAATGGTAAGAAGTTATTTATTTATTATTGATTAGTGTGGGACTTGCCATCCTGGGGTTTCTTCAGACCCCCAAGCACCGACATGAGAGCCTGTTTCAGGGTTACAATATTGTTTTATTTTTCAATAAGTCTCTCAGTTTTTCCAGCAATTGTATTTCCAGCCCCAACCCAGTCTCTCCTCCTGGCTGCTGCTTATAAAAGAGCGACAGGTGATTAGGTAAAAAGGCCCAGGTGGGCCTTCTACGCACCTGTCGCTGCAGGCCCGCAGGCCACGCCCCTTCCACAGTTAGCTTCAGAATAACAATGTAATTACAAAGAATAAGAGACCTATTATAATCTAGAAATGTTGGTCTTACTTAAAAATGCACATGTTTAGTTGTGTTCAGTGTTAAAAAAAAATATTATATGGCTCTTACGGAAATATATTTTAAAATATTTGGCTTTTTGCCTCTCTCAGCAATATAGTAACGCTGATTGAGGCTGAGCCAATCAGAGGCCACGATACTGGACCGCGCTCTCTGATTTGTTTGGTGTCTAATTCTGCTGTAGTATTGATATTTTTAGTCAATTGAGATGTTTTTATGCTAGAACATACTCAATACAGGCCATAAATACTTAAATATGTTTTTAGAAAAGAAAAATGTGATATAGAGAAACAGCAGACTTAAAAAGGTGGTGTGGTGAGTGGATGACTAACATTACATTCTATAATAATTCAATAATTTGTTAATATTGGTAAAATAAAAACATGCAAATGTAATATTTTGTTTGTATAAAACATTATATAAAAAGTAATAGGGTGAATTTATTTTTTGTAATTAATAAATTAATATTTAGTGTAACTTAATGAATATTTTAAACTGCACAACATAAAACATTGCAATAATTAATACATTAAATAGACACATTGTGTTCCAGTTAATAACAATAATAAGTGAGGTATTAATTAATTTCAAGAATCTATAAATGGCAGCAATAATATAGAACAGAATGGACTTTATTGTCATATTTGCATATAACGAGATTAAGGGACTCCAATTTAAGGTGCGGTAGTGGGAACAAATATGGGATAAAAATAAATTACACAAAAAGTAATAAAGATAAAACTAAGAATTGAGATGAATAGACTACTATCCAATAAAAATAATAAGCAACCCTGTACAATATACAAAATACTGTACAATATACAGAACAAGACTGTCATGACTTGGACTATGGTGCGGTTTGTTTTCCCGTGGTGCAAAGCGACTGGATCGGACACAATGTGAAGGTACTGACATCTTTTAATATTAATTCGGAAAAAAAGGAACAAACGAAAACAGGGGATCAAAAACTTGGCTAAGAAAACAAAACTATCACAAAGGCAAAACTATGGACATAAAACAAAACTTACAAACTTTGGCATGACTAACGAAAACTTACTTTGACCGAGAAAGAGCTTGGATCATCAGTATGGATAACATGGGTGTGTAGGAGGTGATGTTGCCAGCTTGACTGCCTGGCAACTACAGGCTTAAATAGGTGCAGTGATGACAGGTGCGTGAGTCATGAACACATAAGTGAAAACTGATGGGTTGGCATGTTGACAAAACAATCAAGAGTGCCCAATGAATCCAAAACAAAACAGAACGTGACCACAAAACATGACAAAGACAAGAGTACCGGAGTAATAACAATCAGTGTCGGATTTATTGCACTCGAAGGGTAATATTGCAATAAAGTATGTACGTGTTTGTATTATTTGTATGATGGTACAGTTACAGGTACATTTATTAATTGTACCCGTAATATATTTTTTAAATGAAGAATAGTTGACAATAATATTATAAATCGAAATGTACGAACCATTTAAGAAATATTATTTTAAATAGCACACCCTAAAACATTGAAATAATTACCACAGGCATGTGATTTTTCAGTCTATAGTCAGAAATCTATCTTTTTTATCTCTTTAAAAATATAAAAAAATATTTTTCCTTTCTTTTTCGAGCTACAAAGTGTGTTAAAATCTTGATCCGTCTCTTTGCCATACTTGCCAAAAACTACGGTTTTCTCGTAACCAGTACGGGTTGTGATAATCCAGTGGTAAAAACTACGGTTTTCCATTAAAAATGATTAACTTAAAAATCTAAGCTACGTAGCAAAGCAACTCCACAGGTAGGGGATAATATATATTTGAAACATCAATGATGATTCTGCGATGAGGTGGCAACTTGTCCAGGGTGTACTCCGCCTTCCGCCCGATTGTAGTTGAGATAGGCACCAGCGCCCCCCGCTACCCCAAAGGGAATAAGCGGTAGAAATGGATGGATGGATGGATCAATGATGATTATTTGGTTTACGTATAAGAAAATCCATGATTGGTTGGTTGTTTACTGTGATGAGTCACGATTGGTTAAGATTAGGGCAAAACATTACACACAGGCCAATCAGAGGCAAGATAGGGCGGGTCATGGAACCAGGAAGGGAAATCACAACAGACATCCCAAATGACGACGAGAGAGTTGGACAAGAGAAGAGGGAATATTCAAGCGGACAATTTATATATTTAAAAAAACTAGTGGAAGATGGCGGAAAGATTCTCTTCCTTAGATTTTTCTTTTAGCGATGTCAAGACAGTAGCTGACATTTTGTTCATTATTTCTACTGTTTATATTTTGCCATTGAATAGTTGAATCATTGTGAATGGAGCAAAGTAATGTGTAAATAATGTCAATAACTAGATGAACCATCTGTGGCTGTGATGTGAACATTAGTAAGGTTGTAAATTCTGTTTAGAGTAGGCTAACCCATGTGGTTCCTGTGGATGTGAACACAAGTTGTAAAACTGTATTGACTAAATAAGATAGAGACTGAAACAGACCAAGTGATGTGTAAATAATGTCAATAACTAGATGAACCATCTGTGGCTGTGATGTGAAGACTAGTAAGGTTGTAAATACTGTATAGAGGATAACCCATGTGGTTCCTGTGGATGTGAACACAAGTTGTAAAACGGTTTGTGACTAGATAAGGTAGTGACTGAAACAGACAAAGTAATGTGTAAATAATGTCAATAACTAGATGAGCCATCTGTGGCTGTGATGTGAACACTAGTAAGGTTGTAAATACTGTATGGAGTAGGCTAACCCATCTGGTTCCTGTGGATGTGAACACAAGTTGTAAAACTGTAGTGACGAAATAAGATAGCGACTGAAACAGACAAAATAATGTGTAAATAATGTCCATAACTAGATGAACCAACTGTGGCTGTGATGTGAACACTAGTAAGGTTGTAAATACTGTATAGAGTAGGCTAACCCATGTGGTTCCCGTGGATGTGAACACAAGTTGTAAAACTAGTGGCTAGATGAGATAGTGACTGAAACAGACAAAAAAATGTGTAAATAATGTCCATAACTAGATGAACCATCTGTGGCTGTGATGTGAACACTAGTAAGGTTGTAAATAATGTATGGAGTTGGCTAACCCATGTGGTTCCTGTGGATGTGAATACAAGTTGTAAAACTAGTGGCTAGATGAGATAGTGACTGAAACAGACAAAAAAATGTGTAAATAATGTCCATAACTAGATGAACCATCTGTGGCTGTGATGTGAACACTAGTAAGGTTGTAAATAATGTATGGAGTCGGCTAACCCATGTGGTTCCTGTGGATGTGAACACAAGTTGTAAAACTAGTGACTAAATAAGATATTGACTGAAACAGACACAGTGATTAATTTTTCAATTCTTCCAACACAAACTTCTTTATACGGTGCTTTTTTGCTAATTTTTGCATTTTCTATTGCTGAAAAACCAGGACATTTGTCATTAAGTCCAAATCACATGCTTGTTACCAATACATTAAAATGACTAGGCATGTGTTCATGTCAGCATAACAATGTTGGCAATCGTCCAAATACTTTTGAGCACCTAAAAATGAATCTGCATTAAAAAAATGAAGCTTACACTTCAATGACATGTTTATCTTTTTTATTTCAATTACATTTTGGAATACATTTGGTAATCATAAATGCGTTGTTTTGTGTGCGCTCAGATAAGTTGGAGTTTGAGGCTGCTCAGAAGAGTGAAGCCGCTCAAAAGAATGGTACGTTAGATAAAATCACATATCTGATCAATGGAATCAATAAATATCATTTTTGTTTCCATAGTTACAGAGGAGCAGAGTGAGGGTGAACGCTACTTAGGTGAGAGCCTTATAATCTTTACGCAAATATTATCTTCACGCCTCCACCTCATTCTTGTCCTTGTGTCCACAGAAGCTGCTCAGGATGGATCTGGTAATGGCAAATAAAATACCGTCTCATGTGTGAAGAGTAACAGGTGTTTTGGATTTTTGCAGTGGAAGAACACCTGGAGGCAGCCAGCCATGCAGCAGGTGAGTGTTGACACAATTAGACTCAATATGAGAGGTGTTGTGTAACCGGGGTGTGTTTCTCCTTAGCGGAGGAGCAGCTTGTCAAAGATGCATCGAGTGAGTGTTACGCGCACACACACGCACACACGCACACACATTGTTGTATTTGTGACCTTCTTGAGACTGCCGTAAAATGCCTACCTCTTGTTGCGTTTGGACCAGATGTTCCTCAGAGGAAATTTTAAGCTGCTGGTCACCCCCAAGTTCTTTTGATGACACATAAACTGGTTTTAAATGAATCCCGGACAGAGTAGTTATTTTGACATTTTATTCCAAAGCTTTGGGAGACCAATCTATGAACAACACATTCAAATCGCATCGCCCAAGTTGATCTGACAATACTACGGAAGTCTTGCCTTTTTCCCTAAGCCACTTGCCCCCGCCCTTACCCCTACAGAGCGAATCCACATATCTATTCTCCTCCTAAGCCTGGGACAAGAAAACATAACAAGGGTGTTATGGCTACCCATCTCATTCCAAGCTCAAGGTTAACACAAGCATACCACTTGGCTGTTTTCATATATGACTATAAAAGAAAATAAATAACTCTTGAATATGGATATATGTAGATATCTATCTCCGTCACTCTTTAGGTCCACCCTTTCTATTATAATTAGAGATGTCCGATAATATTGGACTGCCGATATTATCGGTCGATAAAGCTTTAACATGTAATATCGGAAATTATCGGTATCGGTTTCAAAAAGTAAAATGTATGACTTTTTAAAACGCAGCTGTACAGAGTGGTACACGGACGTAGGGAGAAGTACAGAGCAGTTGCGTCTCCCAGGCCATACTTGCCAACCCTTCCCATTTTCCCGGGAGACTCCGAAATTTCAGTGCCCCTCCCAAAAATCTCCCCAGGGCGACCATTCTTCCGAATTTCTCCCGATTTCCACCAAAATTATATTGGAGGCACGGCCTTTGCGTGTCGGCCCAATCACATAATATCTACGGCTCTTCACACACACAAGTGAATGCTATGCATACTTACATAAAAAAGAAATAATTTTACGAGAAAATATTGCAATATTACAGAAGCAGAAAAAATATTAGAAATTGTTCCCAATTTTGGTACAAAAAAGTCGGCACACTGTGAGAAAAGCACTGCTTTTAATTCAAATAAATAAAAAAAATATATAGATCTATATATATATATATGCATATATATATATATATATACTGTATATGTACGTTTTGTTTTTAATTGGTTTTTAATCTTCATTATTTACTTCAAGTGGGGCGCACCTTTACTCAACGCAAGTCAAAAATTTTACAAAGAAAAACTGAACATTTGTGCAATATTATGATAAAAGTTGGAATTTGACTCAAGGACAGTCGCAATTTTACAAGAAAATCTTGAACTTTTGGCAATTTTATGAAAAGAGTTGTAATTTTACCCGACAAAAGTCACAATTTTATAAGAAACCTTTTACATTTTGGCAATATTATAATAATCGGAATTCTTACTTGGCAAAATTGTGACAAAAGTCATAATTTTACTCAAATTTACAAAAACAACCAAAAAAAAATTTGCCGATATTGTGATAAAAGTCCAAATTTGACATTTTGCATTCAAAAGTAATCATTTTTCATAAAAAAGTACATATTTTACATAAAAAAGTAAAAATTTTACATAAAAACGTAATCATTTTACGAGAAAATATTGCAATATTACAGAAACAGAAAGAATATGAGAAAGTCGACACTTGTGAAAAAAGGACTGTTTTTAGTTTAAAAAAAAAATTATACACAGATATATATATATATATATATATATATATATATATATATATATATATATATATATACATACATATGTTTTGTTTGCAATTGGTTTTTAATTGTCATTATTTACTTCAAGTTATTACAGTATGTCTCTATATATTTAATTTTTTTTTTATAAATTTGGACCTAAAGGGGTGCATTTCAATTTCTTACACACACTTATTTTTATATATGTTGGCCAGAGGGGGAGCACTTTTAAAAGCGACACACAGTTAATTTGAAAAATCCCTCCTTTTTGGGACCGACCTCATTTTGCTAGATGTCACCAGCAGGGGTGCAAATGAGACATTGTCTTTTAGATGCAATGTTATTGGGACGTTGATTTATGTCATCACTTGTTCACACCTCCTCATATGGAAGCTACTTTTCCTTCTTCATGTCTCAAGAAGGGAAGAAATACAAGAAAACACACACTTGCACAACATTACATCATAGTGGCACATGATTTTTTATCCAGTGGAAGGAGAGCAGCGCTCTTCTTCTGACGCAGCAGCAGTGGAGGCAGCGCAGGGTAAGAAAAACACTTGGAGTTCTGTTGGCAACGTGATTGCTTGGCAGCTTCTAACCCAGAAATGTCACACTGCCCTGGCTAGGTTCACACTCTCGCTCCACGGAGCAGGCAGACAGTGAGGCTCTCTCTTTTTGTACTGCAAAATGTAGCCTGAGTATTCCACAGCGTGTTTACGGTTGTTGTCTGCTTGCAGAGCAACAGCAGGAGTCAAGCAGCTCTTCAGGTAACAAGCCACTACATTAGGAACACACCCACTACCTCTAATAAGTGCGCAACACCACACTTTAGCACGTAACAGTGCCTAACACTGCATTCCAGTGTGTAACACCGCAATTAATTGTTTACCACTACAATGTGTAATATCACACTACAGTAACACTGTGCTACAATAACGCCACCCTTCAATGCGTTATACTGCATTCCAGTGTGTAACACCGCAATTAATTGTTTACCACTACAGTGCATTGCACTGCATTCAAGTGCTTAGCATTTCCTTACAGTGCATTTCAGTGTGTAACACGGAAATACATTGTTTACCACTACAATGTGTAACACCACACTACACTACGTAACACTGTGCTACAGTAACGCCACCCTTCAATATGTCACACTGCTTCCAGTGTGTAACACCGCAATACATTTTACCACTACAATGTGTAACGCCACCCGACACAACGTAACGCCGCACTACAGTAACACCGCCCTTCAATACGTTTCACTGCATTCCAGGGGTAACACCACAATTAATTGTTTACCAGTACAATGTGTAATATCACACTACAGTAACACTGCGCTACAGTAACGCCACCCTTCAATGCGTTGCACTGCATTCCAGTGTGTAACACCGCAATTAATTGTTTACCACTACAATGTGTAACACCACACTATACTACGTAACACTGTGCTACAGTAACGCCACCCTTCAATATGTCACACTGCTTCCAGTGTGTAACACCGCAATACATTTTACCACTACAATGTGTAACACCACCCGACACAACGTAACGCCACACTACACTACAGTAACGCCGCCCTTCAATACGTTTCACTGCATTCCAGGGGTAACACCACAATTAATTGTTTACCAGTACAATGTGTAATATCACACTACAGTAACACTGCGCTACAGTAACGCCACCCTTCAATGCGTTACACTGCATTCCAGTGTGTAACACCGCAATTAATTGTTTACCACTACAGTGCATTGCGCTGCATTCAAGTGCTTAGCATTTCCTTACAATGCGCTACACTGCATTTCAGTGTGTAACGCGGAAATACATTGTTTACCACTGCAATGTGTAACACCACACAACACTACGTAACACTGTGCTACAGTAACGCCACCCTTCAATATGTCACACTGCTTCCAGTGTGTAACACCGCAATACATTTTACCACTACAATGTGTAACACCACCCGACACAACGTAACACCGCACTACAGTAACGCCGCACTACAGTAGCGCCGCCCTTCAATACGTTTCACTGCATTCCAGGGGTAACCCCACAATTAATTGTTTACCACTACAATGTGTAACATCACCCCACATTACTTAACACTGCACCACAGTGACTCCCCCCTTCAATACGTTACACTGAATTCCAGTGTGTAACACCGCAATTCTTTGTTTACCACTACAATGTGTAACATCACACTGCAGTAACACAACCCTACAGTGCGTAGTACCGCATTCAAGAGTGTGTGTTCTGTTACATCACAGTGTGTATCACCACATTCCAGTATGTAACGCTGCACTACAGTGTGTGTTACATCACAATGCATGTCACACATTCCAGTGTGTAACACTGCCCAATAGTGTGAGTGTGATTTACATCACAGTGTGTTACATCACAGTATGACCGCATTCCAGTGTGTAACACTGCACGACAGTATATTACATTACAGTGCGTATCACCTCATTTTAGTGTGTAACACAGCACTACAGTGTGTTACATTACAGTGCCTGTCACCACATTCCAGTGTGTAACATTGCCCCAATAGTGTGTGTGTTTTACATCAGTGTGATACATCACAGTATGACCGCATTCCAGTGTGTAACACTGCACGACAGTATATTACATTACAGTGCGTATCACCTCATTTCAGTGTGTAACACCGCACTACAGTGTGTTACATTACAATGCCTGTCACCACATTCCAGTGTGTAACATTGCCCAGTAGTGTATGTGTGTTTTACATCAGTGTTATACATCACAGTATGACCGCATTCCAGTGTGTAACACTGCACGACAGTATATTACATCACAGTGCGTATCACCTCATTTCAGTGTGTAACACCGCACTACAGTGTGTTACATTACAGTGCCTGTCACCACATTCCAGTGTGTAACACCGCACTACAGTGTGTGTTACATCACAGTGCCTGTCACCACATTCCAGTGTGTAACATTGCACTACAGTGTGTTATGTTACATCATAGTGTGTATCGCCACATTCCAGTGTGTAACACTGCACTACAGTGTGTGTTATGTTACATCGTAGTGCGTATCGCCACATTCCAGTATGTAAAACCACACTACAGTGTGTTACATCACAGTGCCTGTCACACATTCCAGTGTGTAACACTGCCCTATAATGTGTGTGTGTTACATTACAGTGTGTACCACCACATTCCAGTGTGTGACGCCACCCTACAGTGCGTAACACAACATAATGTAACACATAGCATAGTGTGTACTTAATAGTGTGTCCTGTACAGTCCCCACAATGTGTATTCATGGTGGTGGGATCAGGATCACGTAAACATTTGATTAGCACAATTGGCCATGACGCATAGGCAATAAATTTTGTTAAGTTAGTCATATTTAGAGAAAGGATTTTGTTTTTTTATTACTATCAATATTTTGTCATCTTGTCTTGGCATTGTGTGTGTTTTTATTGTGTCCATTGCAATTCTACGGAGACACACAAATAAGAAAAACTAGGCGCACTCCGTAAATGTCCCCGGAACTTTGGACTCTCCTTGTTTACGTATTTCACCGGGACGTTGGCGTTACCGTCTCCACGCTTCTTCTTAGCACTATCGCGAGTCTCGTCCTCATACTTCCACGTCAATCTTTCTTAATGTCTGGAAAACAAGAAACACTTCCTGTAGCGCCAAAATGTATCTGTGGCAGTACACATTTTATCATGGCGCTCTGACAGAAATAAATGAATATATTGGAAGCATTTTTGTATCTCTTTGTATAGTTTGGAATGTAGTTTTATATAAAAAGTATATGTCATGTTTGTCCCTGCAGAAGATGACAGCAAGGATTCAACCAAGGATGAAGGTGACCACACACACACACACACACACACACACACACACACACACACACACACACACAGTGAATAATCAATAAATAATCAATATATATACATATGCAGACGTTATGGCAAGACAAGTAACTGAGGTCAGCTGTAGAGAAAGTTTGTGTGTGTGTGTGTGTGTGTGTGTGTGTGTGTATGTGTGTGTTCAGGCAATGCTTACTTAATGGGGACATGGCTCTGTTTACACAGTCACCACGGTATGGGGACAAAAAAACAGGTCCCCTAAAGGGAAACCTTTTTAAATGATAGTCAGATCCATTCCGAAGATGCTTAAGTGATTTTTAAGCTTTTGGCCCACAAAACATGTTTACTGGTTAGTTTTAGTGTGAGACTTTTGCAGAGTAGCCCCCTCATCGGGCTGTAGCTGGTACTGCACTCGCTGCTCCGCTCACACTTCTTCCATGTATAGTTAATCACCCCAAAACTCAAAATTGCGCTCTAACGCAATTTTTGAATAAAACACAGAAAAAACTGCTCCTAGGAAGAAAACACAAACAAAACTGCCTGTAACTTCCGGTAGGAATGTTGGAGAGACATGAAACAAAAACTTCTATGTAGGTCTCACTTAGACCTACACTTTAATTAGTAACATCCTTCAGCAAAAATCAACAGGAAGTTGTCAATTACCCCTTCAAAACAAAAGTTTTGTAAAAACCCGTCACCTTTCTTCAAACGTTATCTCCTCTGAGCCCGTTTTTCGTTTCGGCTTCAAACTCGCACAGGAGAGAGTTTGAACCCTTCTGATTAAAGTTTTGATTACTGCTCCGGTTTTGATTTTATGACCCTTCAAAGATCAACTGCGCTGATGCTGCTGCACTGCTGTTGTCTCAAGATGGCTACTACCACTGGATAAAAGTATTGGGACACTTAGGACCAACACTAGGCAAAAGTATTGGGACAGTTATGGCTAACAGTAGACAATGACAATGTGAAATGGAATTAAATATTTTTTGTCTTCAAAATTCCACACACAATACCCTATAATAATAGTAGCTACTATCCATGCTTCTACTGCTTATCCGGATTTGGGTCGCGGGGGCAGCAGCCAAAGGCGGGCCCGACCAACGCTGCTTGCAGCTTTAATTTTTTTTTTTTTTTTAAGGGGAACATTATCACAATTTCAAAAGGGTTAAAAACAATAAAAATCAGCTCCCAGTGGCATGTGGAATTTGTTGAATTTTTTTTTAAAATTTTACCGGTCTCCGAATATCCCTAAAAAAAGCTTTAAAGTGCTTGATTTTCGCTATTTGCGATGCCACTATCCATTTCCCTGTGATGTCATACAGTGCTGCCAATGTAAACAAACTAATCAATCAATCAATGTTTATTTATATAGCCCCAAATCACAAATGTCTCAAAGGACTGCACAAATCATTACGACTACAACATCCTCGGAAGAACCCACAAAAGGGCAAGGAAAACTCACACCCAGTGGGCAGGGAGAATTCACATCCAGTGGGACGCCAGTGACAATGCTGACTATGAGAAACCTTGGAGAGGACCTCAGATGTGGGCAACCCCCAAAACCCCCCCCACCCCACCACACCCCCCTCTAGGGGACCGAAAGCAATGGATGTCGAGCGGGTCTAACATGATACTGTGAAAGTTCAATCCATAGTGGCTCCAACACAGCCGCGAGAGTTCAGTTCAAAGCGGATCCAAGACAGCAGCGAGAGTCCCGTCCACAGGAAACCATCACAAGCGGAGGCGGATCAGCAGCGTAGAGATGTCCCCAACCGATACAAAGGCGAGCGGTCCATCCTGGGTCCCGACGAGCGTTCCATCCTGGGTGTCGACTCTGGACAGCCAGTACTTCATCCAAGGTCATCGGACCGGACCCCCTCCACAAGGGAGGGGGGGGGGGGACATAGGAGAAAAAAGAAAAGCGCAGATCAACTGGTCTAAAAAGGATGTCTATTTAAAGGCTAGAGTATACAGATGAGTTTTAAGGTGAGACTTAAATGCTTCATTAAACAATGGCGAATAGCACAGCAAGATATAGCGACATTAGCTCGGATTCAGACTCGGATTTAAATAACAGAGCTGAGACCCAATGTTTACAATGGGTTGAAAATGAAAATGGCGGCTGTGTTACCTCGGCGACGTCACATTCTGACGTCATCCCCCTCCAGAGCGATAAACAGAAAGGTGTTTAATTTGCCAAAATTCACCCATTTAGAGTTCGGAAATCGGTTAAAAAAATACATGGTCTTTTTTCTGCACCATCAAGGTATATATTGACACTTACATAGGTCTGCTGATAATGTTGCCCTTTAATGGTCTTCAGTAGTCACGTACAAATTTGTGTGAATTATGCAAAATTATTAGGGTCTGCAGGCCCATTGCAAAGGACTCCACAGGAGTCATTTGCAATGGGCCAAGGACCCTATTGAAACTGCTGTGTTTTATTATTACCTACGCGCTGTAATTTGACCCCCTTAACATGCTTCAAAACTCACCAAATTTGACACACGCGTCGGTCCGGCAAACCTTCCCGACTTATTAAGCAACCAAACCCCAAAAATCTAAATTGCGCGCTAGCGCCCCCTAGAAAAAAACAAAACAGACTGCTTGTAACTTCCGTTAGGAATGTCGTAGAGACATGAAACAAAAACATCTATGTAGGTCTGACTTAGACCTACATTTCCAATTAAAAACTTCTATACCTAAAATCAACAGAAATTTTGCAAAAATTCATTCAAAGCAAAATTTTCGCAAAAAATGCTATTTTTGCCTCTTTGAGCTGTAATTTGACCTCCTTAAAATGCTTCAAAACTCACCAAACTTGGCACACACATCAGTACTGGCAAAAATTGCGATCTAATGAAAAAAACCAAACCCGAAAATTTAAAAATGCGCTCTAGCGCAATTTTTGAATAAAACACAGAAAAAACTGCTCCTATGAAGAGAAAACAGACAAAACTGTTTGTAACTTCCAGTAGGAATGTCGGACAGACATGAAACAAAAACCTCTATGTAGGTCTCACTTAGACCTACATTTTAATAATTGACATTTTTCAGTTAAAAACAACAGGAAGTTAAAAATTACCCCTTCAAAATAAAAGATTTGTATACACCCGTCACCTTTTTTCAAACGTTATCTCCTTTGAGCTCGTTTGTCGTTTCGGCTTCAAACTCACACAGGAGAGTGTTTGAACCCTTCTGATTAAAAGTTATCAAAAGAGTTTTGATTACTTTTCCGGTTTTGATGTGACGCGCCTTTAAAGAACCCTTGCGCAAAATTACCTAAAAAATGACATTTTTGCCTCTTTGAGCCGTAATTTAACCCCCTTAAAATGCTTCAAAGTGCACGTTAACGCTCTACTATGCAAAGCGAAATCCATTTATCAACAACATCCAGAAACGCCGATCTGTAATTTGACCCCCTTAACATGCTTCAAAACTCACCAAATTTTACACACACATCAGGACTGGCGAAAATTGCCATCTAATAAAAAAACCAAACCATGACAGTCAAAATTGCGTTTTAGCGCCCCCTAGGAAAAAACCCAGATAAAACTGCTTGTAACTTCTGTTAGGAATGTCGTAGAGACATGAAACAAAGACCTCTATGTAGGTCTGACTTAGACCCGACCAACGCTGCCTGCAGCTTTAATTTTAATTTGGTCCCCATGAACCATATGAACTATTTTTCCCCAGGGTCCCCAGTAAGAATGATCAGCACATCTTGCCGATTGTATTGTACCGTATGTCCCGGCAAGAAATCTGCGTTCAAAAGACTCCGGCTTATTAGTGATTCCTAGAGCTCAAAAAAAGTCTGCGGGCTACAGAGCGTTTTCCGTTCGGGCTCCAGTACTCTGGAATGCCCTCCCGGTAACAGTTTGAGATGCTACCTCAGTAGAAGCATTTAAGTCTCACCTTAAAACTCATCTGTATACTCTAGCCTTTAAATAGACCTCCTTTTTAGACCAGTTGATCTGCCGCTTCTTTTCTTTCTCCTATGTCCCCCCCTCCCTTGTGGAGGGGGTCCGGTCCGATGACCATGGATGAAGTACTGGCTGTCCAGAGTCGAGACCCAGGATGGACCGCTCGTCGGGACCCAGGATGGACCGCTCGCCTGTATCGGTTGGGGACATCTCTACGCTGCTGATCCGCTTGAGATGGTTTCCTGTGGACGGGACTCTCGCTGCTGTCTTGGAGCCACTATGGATTGAACTTTCACAGTATCATGTTAGACCCGCTCGACATCCATTGCTTTCGGTCCCCTAGAGGGGGGGGGGTTGCCCACATCTGAGGTCCTCTCCAAGGTTTCTCATAGTCAGCATTGTCACTGGCGTCCCACTGGATGTGAATTCTCCCTGCCCACTGAGGTGTGAGTTTTCCTTGCCCTTTTGTGGGTTCTTCCGAGGATGTTGTAGTCGTAATGATTTGTGCAGTCCTTTGAGACATTTGTGATTTGGGGCTATATAAATAAACATTGATTGATTGATTGACATTACTTCATCAATCCAGAGATTTTAAGACGTGTATGAGCTAACTGGGCAGTGGTCATTTTACCTCGTTTTTTTTAATGCCTCCACAACCTGTAGAATGGGTGGTCCCCACATGTCATGATCAACAACTTGGTCCCCATTCCAAATGATAACCAGTATGCGTGTGTGTGTGTGTGTGTGTGTGTGTGCACAATAAGTTATGCAATAAGGAACCTTTAAAAAACTAGCACACGTCCACACGTGTCTGAAGGAAATAAAACTGGTGTTTTATAAGCCTTGGCTGACAACACAACACTTAGACAAACCGCACCAGTGGTATTTTTACAAGACGACGACACAAAAAAGGCGCTTTGGAGAAGTAAACAGATGACAAAATCTATGGTGTTTATTTGGACAAAATCAGACTGGCCTCCTTGTTGAATGTAGGACACAAATCCAGGACAGCACCTTCCTTTGGTACTTATCCTTCTCCATTTAGACCCTTTTCTATTTGTATTTCTTTCACACTCATTCCATATAGGGAATAAAACACTACATACCAGGAAACTGTCACATTTTCAAAGGAACAATACTGAAAGTGAATTAGTGCTGAGAATCTGACTGTTTTTGTCTTGTTTTTTTTTTTTCCACCTAGATGTGCTTCAGTGAGAAAACACAAGTGGAGCGACAACATGGCAGAACACCGCTGCAAATCAATATTATGGAAGGATTGTTAATAAAAGGCAAGTGGTCCACTTACCAAGTGTCGTAAATACTGATTGTGCTGCGGGTGAATTCACTGTTTTGTTGGCACATGTGTCCCCTTTTAATTAAATGTGCTCATTTGGGCAAACACAAATATGAGCTGTTCAGTTTTTACCACCAGACTTGCATGCAAACTAAGTACATCACAATTTGATCAGTTGTAATGCATTTAAACAGGCAGCACGGTGGAACAGGGGTTAGTGCATGTCCTGAGAAATCCCGAGTTCAATCCCAGGCTCGGGATCTTTTTGTGTGGTTTGCATGTTCTCCCCGTGACTGCGTGGCTTCCTCCCACCTCCAAAAACATGCACCTGGGGATAGGTTGATTGGCAACGCTAAATGGTCCCTAGTGTGTGAATATGGTCTGTGTTAGCCCTGCGATGAGGTGGCGACTTGTCCAGTGTGTACCCTGCCTTCCGCCTGAATGCAGCCGAGATAGGCTCCAGCACCCCCCGCGACCCCAAAAGGGATAATTGGTAGAAAATGGATGGATATCACAAAACATGAATGTCCAATGCAGACATTTATATATTTGCTACGTTAATAGCCTTACTATAGATTTCCAGTGCTTGTTAACACAAATGTAAATTTTAACAAAAAATATTTTAAACAAAACAGGCAACGATAGTGGGTTGTTTTTTTTCAGTTTTTATTGAATTTTTGTGTTATGCATCATCTTCCGCTTATCTGAGGTCGGGTCGCGGGGGCAACAGCCTAAGCAGGGAAATAAGAATATAATTTAAAAAAAATTTAAAGTGAAATTTCCTCCTGTTCCTCGCGCCCCACCTGTCATGTGTCTGTTCCCCACCACACTTTGAGAAACGCTGGGTTAGTGCATGTCCTGAGAAGTCCCGAGTTCAATCCCGGGCTCGGGATCTTTCTGCGTGGAGTTTGCATGTTCTCCCCGTGACTGCGTGGCTTCCTCCCACCTCCAAAAACATGCACCTGGGGATAGGTTGATTGGCAACACTAAATGGTCCCTAGTGTGTGAATATGGTCTGTGTTAGCCCTGCGATGAGGTGGCGACTTGTCCAGGGTGTACCCCGCCTTCCGCCTGAATGCAGCCGAGATAGGCTCCAGCACCCACACAACCCCAAAAGGGATAAGTATGTTTTGAAAACAGAAAATGCACAGTAAAACAAATTGACGGAAACTGGAGTTGTCTATCTGTGTTGGCCCTGCGATGAGGTGGCAACTTGTCCAGGGTGTACCCCGCCTTCCGCCCGATTGTAGCTGATAGGCGCCAGCGCCCCCAAAAAGGGATTATCCATCCATCCATCCATTTTCTACCGCTTATTCCCTTTCGGGGTCGCGGGGGGTGCTGGCGCCTATCTCAGCTACAATCGGGCGGAAGGCAGGGTACACCCTGGACAAGTCGCCACCTCATCGCAGGGCCAACACAGATAGACAACATTCACACTCACATTCACACACTAGGGCCAATTTTAGTGTTGCCAATCAACCTATCCCCAGGTGCATGTTTTTGGAAGTGGGAGGAAGGGATTAAGCGGTAGAAAATGGATGGATGGATGGAGTCACTGTCTGTGACCGAACTATAAGAAACTGTCCATCCATCCATCCATCCATCCATCTTCTACCGCTTGTCCCTCTCGGGGTCACGGGGTGCTGAAACCTATCCCAGCTGCACTCAGGTGGAAGGCGGTGTACACCCTGGACAAGTCGCTATCTCATCGCAGAGCCAATACATACAGACAACAATCACACTCACACCTAAAGGAAATGGGATTTTAATACAGAAAAGCTCAATGAAAGTCATCTTTAACATCCACAAATTTGAAAAACATTTATTTTTACCTTGTGAACACGACTGCTGATGAATTTATATTGTTACTTGGTTCAAATCCCTCCTAGTACCAACCTCGTCACGCCCGTTGTGTCCTGAGCAAGACACTTCACCCTTGCTCCTGATGGGTGCTGGTTAGCGCCTTGCATGGCAGCTCCCTCCATCAGTGTGTGAATGTGTGTGTGAATGGGTAAATGTGGAAGTAGTGTCAAAGCGCTTTGAGTACCTTGAAGGTAGAAAAGCGCTATACAAGTTCAACCCATTTATCATTTATTTATTTATCATAAGTAGTAGAAAATGGATGGATATCACAAAACGGTCCGTTCCCTGTACGATCAGTGCCAGAGCTTGGTCCACATTGCCGGCAGTAAGTCGAACACATTTCCAGTGAGGGTTGGACTCCGCCAAGGCTGTCCTTTGTCACCGATTCTGTTCATAACTTTTATGGACAGAATTTCTAGGCGCAGTCAAGGCGTTGAGGGGTTCCGGTTTGGTAACCGCAGGATTAGGTCTCTGCTTTTTGCAGATGATGTGGTCCTGATGGCTTCATCTGACCGGGATCTTCAGCTCTCGCTGGATCAGTTCGTAGCCGAGTGTGAAGCGACCGGAATGAGAATCAGCACCTCCAAGTCCGAGTCCATGGTTCTCGCCCGGAAAAGGGTGGAGTGCCATCTCCGGGTTGGGGAGGAGACCCTGCCCCAAGTGGAGGAGTTCAAGTACCTAGGAGTCTTGTTCACGAGTGGGGGAAGAGTGGATCGTGAGATCGACAGGCGGATCGATGCGGCGTCTTCAGTAATGCGGACGTTGTACCGATCCGTTGTGGTGAAGAAGGAGCTGAGCCGGAAGGCAAAGCTCTCAATTTACCGGTCGATCTACGTTCCCATCCTCACCTATGGTCATGAGCTTTGGGTCATGACCGAAAGGATAAGATCACGGGTACAAGCGGCCCAAATGAGTTTCCAGGTCTCTCCCTTAGAGATAGGGTGAGAAGCTCTGCCATCCGGGAGGAACTCAAAGTAAAGCCGCTGCTCCTTCACATGGAGAGGAGCCAGATGAGGTGGTTTGGGCATCTGGTCAGGATGCCACCCGAACGCCTCCCTAGGGAGGTGTTTAGGGCACGTCCAACCGGTAGGAGGCCACGGGGAAGACCCAGGACACGTTGGGAAGACAATGTCTCCCGGCTGGCCTGGGAACGCCTCGGGATCCCCCGGGAAGAGCTGGACGAAGTGGCTGGGGAGAGGGAAGTCTGGGTTTCCCTGCTTAGGCTGCTGCCCCCGCGACCCGACCTCGGATAAGCGGAAGATGATGGATGGATGAATGTCCAATGCAGACATTTATATATTTGCTCCGTTAATAGCCTTACAAATGTAGATTTCCAGTCCTGTAAACACAAATGTACATTTTAACAAAAAATATTTTAAACAAAACAGGCAACAATAGTGGGTTGTTTTTTTTTCAGTTTTTATTGAATTTTTGTGTTATGCATTTGTATTAAAAAATAAAATAAAAAAAAAACTATTCTTTGGTACCTAAAAGGGCAAACGAGAGTTAAGGCAGCTACATCGTCTACAGGTGTGATATGTCCTTTACTTCTGCAACACTTCTACTCCAAACACACTCAGCACACCCGCTGGCTTGTTTATTCACCCGCGAGGTGGCAGAAAGCCGAAAAACGAAAGAAGCAAACCAGTCAACACCCTTGCACCCGTGAGGTGAACTCAGCATCAAACTCTCCACATTGATGACACGCTCAAGTTTAAACAGGAGTTCAGCACATTCACATCATTTTTGAAAAAAGGTCAAGTAACGTTTATTCAGTCTCAGATATCTGCACGGATGTTTGCTATAGTGCATAAAAGAGCCAAATCCGGTCTTTTTTTTACTTTTCGAGCCAAAATATGGTGTCATGGTTGTGTATAAATACTGCTTCTATCCCTAAGTGTAGTGGATAATTATAACCTGTTTTTTACATTTAAGTCTAATACTGCATTTTGTTCTTTTTCTAACCGATATCCTTTCAAACAAAGTGATTTTACAGCAAAATAAAAAAAAAGGAGCTTGTATGAGAACAAATAGGCATTTAGACCAGACCTGGGCAAATTAATATGTTGAGCTTTTCAATCTGGCGCACCGGAACTTCCCAAATATTTTTTTTTAGATCTCTAAGATGGAAAGTGTAGCTGCCATTATGATGTGCAGTCTTGTTTTTTTTAACGACCGTAAGCCTTGAACTATACAGAATCTGCGCTTATGGATGATATAGCAGTTACTTTGGTCATCTAATTAGTTACCATGGTAATGCAAGTCACAGCAGCTCAGACGAGGTACCAAGCAGTGTGGGCGGGGAGCGTTTCCACAGACGCGGAAGGGGAGATTTTCACAATAAAGTTCTAAAGCTTAGTGATAGCTATATCAGATTGTAAGTGGGTTTATTTTTGTACCCTTCACGTTCATATTTCACGGTTTGTTGCGAAAAGGGGGTGTGACGGTTATATTTTGTCAATATTCAGTCTTTTATCATTCGTAGAAAATTGTAAAATTCCATTGTGTTTTTAAGGCGGTCTGTCATATTCAATTATTGTGATGTTTTGTATTAGTGTTCATAAAAAGATATACCGGCCACCAGGCACATTATTTTCTCTAAACATGTCAAAAATAATTGCCCGGGCCTTCTTTAGACTCAGAATGAGAAGTCAGAAGAAAAGTAACGGGATGCCCAAATGAAACATTTACATGACAACATTCCAAAAAAAGGTCCCATCACATATTTTTTTTTCTTTTTGTAAAAGTCGCGGGCTAGAGGTAAGTGATAAATATTAACCCCAGCCAACTCCACTCTTCTCTGGGTGCGCATGGAGCGGTTATCTTCTCCCCTCCCCGTGCTGGGGGCGTGTGTGCAGGCCTCATATGATGCCGTAGATGAAGATGGCCATGATGGCGGCGCTGATCAGGCCCGAGATGGGCACGGTCACAAACCACGCCATGAAGATGTTGCGGAACAGACGCCAGTCCACCGCTTTCTTGGAGCGCAGCCAGCCCACCGCCACCACGGAGCCCACCTGCAAGACAGTCTGCGGTCAACAACTGGTACGTTTTTACGATCCCTGTTTCCATTTAAGTTGGGAAATTGTGTTAGATGTAAATATAAACAGAATACAATGATTTGCAAATCATTTTCAACCCATATTCAGTTGAATATGCTACAAAGACAACATATTTGATGTGCAAATAATCATTAACTTTAGAACTTGATGCCAGCAACACATGGCAAAGAAGTTGGGAAAGGTGGCAATAAATACTGATAAAGTTGAGAAATGCTCATCAAACACTTATTTGGAACATCCCACAGGTGTGCAGGCTAATTGGGAACAGGTGGGTGCCATGATTGGGTATAAAAACAGCTTCCCAAAAATTGCTCAGTCTTTCATAGGAAAGGATGGGGCGAGGTACACCCCTTTGTCCACAACTGCATGAGCAAACAGTTTAAGAGCAACATTTCTCAAAGTGCAATTGCAAGAAATTTAGGGATTTCAACATCCACGCTCCATAATATCATCAAAAGGTTCAGAGAATCTGGAGAAATCACTCCACGTAAGCGGCATGGCCGGAAACCAACATTGAATGACCGTGACCTTCGATCCCTCAGACGGCACTGTATCAAAAACTGACATCAATCTCTAAAGGATATCACCACATGGGCTCAGGAACACTTCAGAAAACCACTGTCACTAAATACAGTTCGTCGCTACATCTGCAAGTGCAAGTTAAAGCTCTACTAGGGCGGCATAGCTCAGTTGGTAGAGTGGCCGTACCAGCAACTTGAGGGTTGCAGGTTCGATTCCCGCTTCCGCCATCTTAGTCACTGCCCTTGTGTCCTTGGGCACCTGCTCCCAGTGCCACCCACACTGGTTTAAATGTAACTTAGATATTGGGTTCCACTATGTAAAGCGCTTTGAGTCACTAGAGAAAAGCGCTATATAAATCTAATTCACTTCACACACACTACTATGCAAAACGAAAGCCATTTATCAACAACATCCAGACACGCCGCCGGCTTCTCTGGGCCCGAGATCTTCCAAGATGGACTGATGCAAAGTGGAAAAGTGTTCTGTGGTCTGACGAGTTTACATTTCTAATTGTTTTTGGAAATATTCGCCATCGTGTCATCCGGACCAAAGGGGAAGCAAACCATCCAGACTGTTATCGATGCAAAGTCCAAAAGCCAGCATGTGTGATGGTATGGGGGTGCATTAGTGCCCAAGGCATGGGTAACTTACACATCTGTGAAGACACCATTAATGCTGAAAGGTACATACAGGTTTTGGAACAACATATGCTGCCATCTAAGCGACATCTTTTTCATGGACGCCCCTGCTTATTTCAGCAAGACAATGCCAAAGCCACATTCAGCACGTGTTACAACAGCGTGGCTTTGTAAAAAAAAAGAAAAGAAAAAAAAAAGAGTGCGGGTCCAAACAGGTCTCCAGTCAAAAATGTGTGGTGCATTATGAAGCATAAAATATGACAGCAGAGACCCCAGATTGTTGAATGACTGAAGCTCTACATAAAACAAGAATGGGAAAGAATTCCACTTTCAAAGCTTCAACAATTAGTTTCCTCAGTTCCTAAACGTTTATTGTCGTTAAAAGGTGATGAAACAGTGGTGAACATGCCCTTTCCCAACTACTTTGGCACGTGTTAATTATAAATTGCAAAAGAAAAATAAAGATTACCAGTTTGAACATAAATTATGTTGTCTTTGTAGCATATTCAACTGAATATGGGTTGAAAAGGATTTGCGAATCATTGTATTCTGTTTATATTTACATCTAACACATTTTCCCAACCCCTATGTAAACGGGGTTTGTAAGACTTAAAGTCTGGCACACTTCCTGTTGGACATCATGGGGCCTACCTTGCAGTGGGTGGTGGAGACCGGCAGGCCGATGTTGGACGCAACCACCACAGTCAGAGCCGAGGCCAACTCGATGCTGAAACCACTGCAGGGCGAGCAAAAACGAAGCGCAGGTCAGTGTCGAGTCTGGTTGGCTGAATGCTTGGCGTGTGAGTCATGTGTGTGTGCACAAGTGAGTCATGGGTGTGTGCACCTTGAGGGGGTGATGGGAGTGAGGTCCTTGCCCATGGTCTGGATCACTCTGCGGCCCCACACCCACAGACCCATGCAGATGCCCACGCCTCCGTAGAGCAGCAGCCAAGTGGGCGTCTGCTCATTGGAGTCCACGCTGCCGCTGTTGTAAACCAGCCACAGCGCCACCAACGGTCCAATGGCGTTACTGCACAGACAAAATACAAACACTCAGGAGGTAGCAGGGCTTTGTGCTAAAACTTATTTGCAGCAAATTCCTAAAACACGAGTGAGCGTCTGTTGTGTAGAACTTGGACACACTGGCAGATCCTTGCATTGACATTTTTAACTTGTTATTTACATAACTAAGGCGTTCCTCAAGGCACCCCTTTAAGTCCTCCTTTTTTGGCAGTTAAACATTTTTTTCCATAACATTTATGCAACAAATAAACCCCATGGTAGCTCTGTCCATAATTAAGTTAAAAAAAAGTTACAGTACCAATGATTGTCTCACACACACACACACACACACTAGATGTGGCGAAATTATTCTCTGCATTTGACCCATCACCCTAGATCACCCCCTGGGAGGTGAGGGGAGCAGTGAGCAGCAGCCCAGGAATCATTTTTGGTGATTTAAGGGACGGCGTGGTGCAGTGGTAGAGTGGCCGTGCGCAACCCGAGGGTCACTGGTTCAAATCCCACCTAGAACCAACCTCGTCACATCCGTTGTGTCCTGAGCAAGACACTTCACCCTTGCTCCTGATGGGTGCTGGTGGGCGCCTTGCATGGCAGCTCCCTCCATCAGTGTGTGAATGTGTGTGTGAATGGGTAAATGTGGAAGAAGTGTCAAAGCGCTTTGAGTACCTTGAAGGTAGAAAAGCGCTATACAAGTACAACCCATTTATTTAACCTTAAGTTCCAACCCTTGATGCAGAGTGCCAAGCAGGGAGGTTATGGGTACCATTTTTATAGTCTTTGGTATGACTCGGCCGGGGTTTGAACTCACGACCTACCCATCTCAGGGCGGACACTAACCACTAGGCCACTAAGTAGGTAATTTATATTAACTTGAAATTTCTCACGCAGTTCTACAAAAAGACCTATTGCACCTCGGGGTTTTTGCTCAATAACCATCACATTTTACACAATGTAATAAAAATACATTAACGAAAATGTCTAAGTTATTAAGTAATATCTTACGTGTCTTAAGTATTTTGAGCAGGGGAGGGGGGAAAGACATGTGACACATCTGCATACCTGACGTCGTTTCCTCCGTGAGCGAAGGATCCGAAGCAGGCGGTGAGGATTTGCAGGAACTGGAAGAGCACCGAGACTTCCGGCTTGTCCGCTTCGAGGCCGTCGTCGTCCAGAGAGCTCTGGGTGCTGTGGGCGTCCTCCGTCCCCACGTCCAGCGTCACATCGCCCTCGCAGACGCCCTCGGGCGCCCCGTGCTCGGCCACGGCGTTGCAGTAGCTGGTGTAGCTGTCCATGCGCACGCGCTTCCTGTCCTGGCCGCCGCTCTTCTCGCCTTCCTGGGGCTCGGCGTCTTTGTGCCTGCTGAAGTCGGCGTGCATGCCGATGATGGCCATGGTGTAGGAGGTGTAGCTGTTGTTGCGCCGGATGGGCCGGTCGCCTCCCTCGCCCATGCAGTCGCCCACCTTGGCCAGGTGGAGCTTGTGCAGGAGGTCCTTGTAGAGGCCGGAGTCCTTGTGGACCGTGTGGTACTGGCTGTAGCCGTTACTGGGCATCTGCGGGGGCTGCTGGTTGAACTGGGCTTGGTGGGGGGAGTTTATCTGATTGTTGGACTGGACTTGCTTGGGAACTACAAGGGAGAAAAAGAAAAGTCAAAATGAGGACGGTCCACCCAGTTAAAAAAAAAAAAAAAGAATTACAAACACCGTTTCCATACGAGATGGGAAATTGTGTTAGATGTAAATATAAACGGAATACAATGATTTGCAAATCCTTTTCCACTCGTATTCAGTTAAATGCACTACAAAGAAAAGATATTTGATGTTCAAACTCAAACTTTATTTTTTTTTTGCAAATAATTAACTTAGAATTTCATGGCTGCAACACGTGCCAAAGTAGTTGGGAAAGGGCATGTTCACCACTGTGTTACATCACCTTTTCTTTTAACAACACTCAATGAATGTTTGGGAACTGAGGAAACTAATTGTTGAAGATTTGAAAGTGGAATTCTTTCCCATTCTTGTTTTATGTAGAGCTTCAGTCGTTCAACAGTCCGGGGTCTCCGCTGTTGTATTTTACCCTTCATAATGCACCACATTTTAGAGATGGGAGACAGGTCTGGACTGCAGGCGAGCCAGGAAAGTACCCGCACTCTTTTTTTTTTTTTTGGGAAGCCATGCTGTTGTAACACGTGCGGAATGTTGCTTGGCATTGTCTTGCTGAAATAAGCAGGGGCGTCCATGAAAAAGACGGCAGCATATGTTGTTCCAAAACCTGTATGTACCTTTCAGCATTAATGGTGCCTTCACAGATGTGTAAGTTACCCATGCCTTGGGCACTAATGCACCCCCATACCATCACAGATGCTGGCTTTTCAACTTTGCGTCGATAATAGAAGGGATGGTTCGCGTCCCCTTGGGTCCGGATGACACGATGTCGAATATTTCCAAACACAATTTGAAATGTGGACTCGTCAGACCACAGAACAATTTACCACTTTACATCAGTCCATCTTTGAAGATCTCGGGCCCAGAGAAGCCGGCGGCGTTTCTGGATGTTGTTGATAAATGTTTTTTGTTTTGCATAGTAGAGCCTTAACTTGCACTTACAGATGTAGCGACGAACTGTATTTAGTGACAGTGGTTTTCTGAAGTGTTCCTGAGCCCATGTGGTGATATCCTTTTAGAGATTGATGTCGGTTTTTGATACAGTGCCGTCTGAGGGATCGAAGGTCACGGTCATTCAATGTTGGTTTCCGGCCATGCCGCTTACGTGGAGTGATTTCTCAAGAATTCTCTGAACTTTTTGATTATATTATAGAGCGTAGATGTTGAAATCCCTAAATTTCTTGCAATTGCACTTTGAGAAACATTGTTCTTAAACTGTTTGACTATTTGCTCACGCAGTTGTGGACAAAGGAGTGTACCTCGCCCCATCCTTTTTTGTGAAAGGCTGAGCATTTTTTGGGAAGCTGTTTTTATACCCAATCATGGCACCCACCTGTTCCCAATTAGCCTGCACACCTGTGGGATGTTCCAAATAAGTGTTTGATGAGCATTCCTCAACTTTATCAGTATTTATTGCCACCTTTCCCAACTTCTTTGTCACGTGTTGTTGGCATCAAATTCTGAAGATAATGATTATTTGCACACAAAAAAAATGTTTATGAGTGTGAACATCAAATATGTTGTCTTTGTCGCATATTCAACTGAATATGGGTTGAAAAGGATTTGCAAATCATTGTATTCTGTTTGTATTTACATCTAACACAATTCCCCAACTCACATAGAAACAGGGTTTGTAACTTACCACCGTTTGTACTGCTCTCGTCCGTTTCATCCGACTCCCCGATGTCGAACGCCACGCGCCGCTCTTTGACCACGTCGCAGTCGTCACAGTCTCCGATGTCAAACGCCACGCGGCGCTCGTCTGCAGCAAGCTGAGCTGCCGGGCTCTGATCGGCAGGCGGCGTTGCAAGGGCGGGCGCCTCCTTGCCGGTCTGCTTCAGGATGGGACTGTGGGCCTCGGTCTCCTTTATCAGTGGGCTCTCTGAGGGGCTGGAAGACTTAATGTCTCCTACAAAAAAGGAGGAGGCGGTGAGAAATTGCTCGAACGTGCACAAAGAGCTACAAGTGCCAGGAGCTTCCAAAAGTGTATCAGGGGAGGGACGTGAAGGATCAAACGAAATAGATAAGAAACTTGGAACACAAACTCTTTTTGTTTGTGGAGTCAAGGTGAAGCAGACTCCTAATACTCTTTTGTGTGTGTGTGTGTGTGTGTGTGTGTGTTGTATTTCTACCCTTCTTGAGACATCAACAAGGAAAAGTACCTTCCATATGAGCACCAGTGAACAATTTAGGACCGAATTCATGGTCCCTATGTGGAAAACTATTGCATCTAATACAGTACAGTGCCAAATACTAGAGTCTGTGAACATTGCTCCAAAGTCAGGATTTTTTGTTGATTTAAAGGCCTACTGAAATTAGATTTTCTTATTTAAAACAAGGATAGCAGGTCCATTCTATGTGTCATACTTAATCATTTCGTGATATTGCCATATTTTAGCTGAAAGGATTTAGTAGAGAACATCGATGATAAAAATTCGCAACTGAATTTCGAGAGAAAATTTGTCCCGGGAGAGGCGCTGAATTTCGGGAGTCTCCCGGACAAGTATGTCCTCCGCTGGTCAACATATGAAATAACAAGTGTGTGTAAAAATTTTAAGTGCTCCCCCTCTGGCCAACATATGTAATAAGTGTGTGTAAGAAATTGGAATGCGCCTTCTTTAGCCAAAATGATAGTTTTTTAAAAATAAATTGGTAATAAATTGGGGACGGCGTGGCGCAGTGGGAGAGTGGCCGTGCGCAACCCGAGCGTCCCTGGTTCAAATCCCACCTAGTTACAACCTTGTCACGTCCGTTGTGTCCTGAGCAAGACACTTCACCCTTGCTCCTGATGGGTGCTGGTTGGCGCCTTGCATGGCAGCTCCCTCCATCAGTGTGTGAATGGGTAAATGTGGAAGTAGTGTCAAAGCGCTTTGAGTACCTTGAAGGTAGAAAAGCGCTATACAAGTACAACCCATTTATCATTTATATAGAGACATACTGTAATAACTTGTAGTAAATAATGAAGATTAAAAAACTACAAACAAAAAAATTCCCCCAATTTTTTTTTTTACTAAAAGCTTACCTTTTTTATATTGGTATAGTTTGGAAATATATTAATGTTGTAAATAAAAATATTCATATATGTAGAAAGGGTGATCCTAAAGAGGTAAGCATTTTTCAGAGGTCTCAGGATGGTAACAACTACAAAAATGTGTGTGTGACATAATCCGTGGAGCGTTCAGACCAGTTGGCCACATTGCATCATCCCAACCGGTCAAGACCGGAGCTGTGGCGGTCAGTGACCAGCAGGCCTATCGCCTCACACGCACACTCCTGCAAAATGTCGTGTCAACGCCTCTGAGTCAACCTGGACTTGTTTTAGACGGGAAAGTTAAAGGCCAATTAGCGGTTTGCTGTCACCCAAATAATAATAGTGAAGTGAAGTGAATTTTATTTATATAGCGCTTTTCTCAAGTGACTCAAAGCCCTTTACATAGTGAAACCCAATATCTAAGTTCCATTTAAACCAGTGTGGGTGGCACTGGGAGCAGGTGGGTAAAGTGTCTTGCCCAAGGACACAACGGCAGTGACTAGGATGGCACAAGCGGGAATCGAACCTGCAACCCTCAAGTTGCTGACACGGCCACTCTACCAACCGAGCTGTGCCGCCCCTCAATAGAGATTTTATATAGCGCTTTTTCGTTATTAGATACTCAAAGCGCTCACAGAGAAGTGGGAACCCATCATTCATTCACACCTGGTGGTGGTAAGCTACTTTTGTAGCCACAGCTGCCCTGGGGTAGACTGACGGAAGCGAGGCTGCCAGTTTGCACACCACCACCTATCATTCATTCACCAGTGTGAGCGGCACCGGGGGCAAGGGTGAAGTGTCCTGCCCAAGGACACAGCGGCAGCAATTTGGATGTCAAGAGGCGGGGAGCGAACCTGCAACCCTCAGGTTTCTGACAAGGGCGCTCGAGCCACTATGTCACGCCGCCCCCTAAAATAAATAGTATAATACAGGCCAAAAGTTTTCAATCAATCAATCGTTTACTTATATAGCCCTAAATCACTAGTGTCTCAAAGGGCTGCACAAACCACCACGACATCCTCGGTAGGCCCACGCAAGGAAAACTCACACCCAGTGGGACATCGGTGACAATAATGACTATGAGAACCTTGGAGAGGAGGAAAGCAATGGATGTCGAGCGGGTCTAACATGATACTGTGAAAGTTCAGTCCTTTGAACGCAGATTTCTTGCCGGGACATATGGTACAATACAATCGGCAAGATAAGATGGAGCTAGACCGTGTAGTATTTTATACGTAAGTAGTAAAACCTTAAAGTCACATCTTAAGTGCACAGGAAGCCAGTGCAGGTGAGCCAGTACAGGCGTAATGTGATCAAACTTTCTTGTTCTTGTCAAAAGTCTAGCAGCCGCATTTTGTACCAACTGTAATCTTTTAATGCTAGACATGGGGAGACCCGAAAATAATACGTTACAGTAATCGAGGCGAGACGTAACAAATGCATGGATAATGATCTCAGCGTCTTTAGTGGACAGAATGGAGCGAATTTTAGCGATATTACGGAGATGAAAGAAGGCCGTTTTAGTAACGCTTTTAATGTGTGCCTCAAAGGAGAGAGTTGGGTCGAAGATAATACTCAGATTCTTTACCGTGTCGCCTTGTTTAATTGTTTGGTTGTCAAATGTTAGAGTTGTATTATTAAATAGAGGTCGGTGTCTAGCAGGACCGATAATCAGCATTTCCGTTTTTTTGGCGTTGAGTTGCAAAAAGTTAGCGGACATCCATTGTTTAATTTCATTAAGACACGCCTCCGTTTTTGACATGCATTCTCATTTAATGTGTTTTCTTTATTTTCCTGACTATTTACATTGCAGATTGTCACATCAAAACTATGAATGAACACACGTGGAGTTAAAAGGTGAAATAACTGGCATAGCTCGGTTGGTAAAGTGGCCCTGCCAGCAACTTGAGGGTTGCAGGTTCGATTCCCTCTTCCACCATCCGAGTCACTGACGTTGTGTCCTTGGGCAAGGCACTTTACCCACCTGCTCCCAGTGCCAACCACAATGGTTTAAATGGAACGTCGATATTGGGTTTCACTATGTAAAGCGCTTTGAGTCACTAGAGAAAAGCGCTATATAAATACAATTCGCTTCACACAACTGAAAAGATGTTTTGTGTGAGTTTCTTCAAAATAGCCACCCTTTGCTCTGATTACTGCTTTGCACACTTGCCGTTCTCTCGAAAGGGTGGCTATTTTGAATATAAAAACACGTTTTCAGTTATTTCACCTTTTTTTTTGGTTAAGTACATAACTCCACGTGTTCATTCATAGTTTTGATGTGACAATCTACAATGTAAATAGTACAGATGTCCGATTATATTGGACTGCCGGTTTTATCGGACGATAAATGCTTTAAAATTTATTATCGGAAATTATCGGTATTGGTTTCAAAAAGTAAAATTTATGACTTTTTAAAAACGCAGCTGTACGGAGTTGTACATGGACGTAGGGAGAAGTACAGATCAGTTGCATGGATGTCGTAGTGGTTTGTGTTGTGGTTTGTGCAGCCCTTTGAGACACTAGTGATTTAGGGCTATATAAGTAAACATTGATTGATCTCACAGACACACACACACACACACCTACATGTCTTGCCTACTTTGTGTGGACTCACGTTTGGTCAGTAGGTTGTGAGGGCCCCCCTTTCCACTATAGCTAGAATGATGAAAACATGACATATACACACGTCTTGCCTACTTTGTGTGGACCCACGTTTGGTCAGGAGGTTGTGAGGGCCCCCCTTTCCACTATAGCTAGAACGATGGAAAAATATGAGACAAACCCACACCTAGTACATGTCTTGCCTACTTTGTGTGGACCCATGTTTGGTCAGTAAGTTGTGAGGGCCCCCCTTTCCACTATAGCTAGAATGATGAAAACATATGACACATACACACTTTGCCTACTTTGTGTGGACCCATGTTGGGTCAGTAGGTTGTGAGGGCCCCCCTTTTCACTATAACTAAAATGACTAAAACATATGACACACACACACTTTGCCTACTTTGTGTGGACCCCGTTTGGTCAGTAGTTTGTGAGGGCCCCCCTTTTCACTATAACTAAAATGACTAAAACATATGACACACACACACTTTGCCTACTTTGTGTGGACCCCGTTTGGTCAGTAAGTTGTGAGGGCCCCCCTTTTCACTATAGCTAGAATGATGAAAAAATATGAGAGAGACACACACAACTTGCCTAACACACACACACTTTGCCTACTTTTTGTGGACCCACGGTTGGTCAGTAAGTTGTGAGGGCCCCCCTTTTCACTATAGCTAGAATGATGAAAAAATATGAGAGAGACACACACAACTTGCCTAACACACACACACTTTGCCTACTTTTTGTGGACCCACGGTTGGTCAGTAAGTTGTGAGGGCCCCCCTTTTCACTATAGCTAGAATGATGAAAAAATATGAGACACACACACACTCACACACACTTTGCCTACTTTGTGTGGACCCACGTTTGGTCAGTAGGTAGTGAGGGCCCCCCTTTCCACTATAGCTAGAATGATGAAAACATATGACACACACAAACTTTGCCTACTTTGTGTGGACCCCGTTTTGTCAGTAAGTTGTGAGGGCCCCCCTTTCCACTATAGCTAGAATGATGAAAAAAATGTGAGACAAACCCACACCTACATGTCTTGCCTAGTTTGTGTGGACCCATGTTTGGTCAGTAGTTTGTGAGGGCCCCCCTTTCCACTATAGCTAGAATGATGAAAAAATATGAGACACACACACACACACACACACACACACACACACACACACACACACACACACACACACACACACACACACACACTTTGCCTACTTTGTGTGGACCCACATTTGGTCAGTAAGTTGTGAGGGCCCCCCTTTCCACTGTAGCTAGAATGATGAAAACATGAGACACACACACTTTGCCTACATTGTGTGGACCCCGTTTGGTCAGTAGTTTGTGAGGGCCCCCCTTTCCACTGTAGCTAGAATGATGAAAACATATGACACACACACACACACACACACACACACACACACACTTTGCCTACTTTGTGTGGACCCACATTTGGTCAGTAAGTTGTGAGGGACCCCCTTTCCACTATAGCTAGAATGATGAAAACATGACACACACACTTTGCCTACTTTGTGTGGACCCACGTTTGGTCAGTAGGTTGTGGAGGGCCCCCCTTTCCACTATAGCTAGAATGATGAAAACATATGACACACACACACACACACACACACACACTTTGCCTACTTTGTGTGGACCCCGTTTGGTCAGTAGGTTGTGTGGGCCCCCCTTTCCACTATAGCTAGAATGATGAAAAAATATGAGAGAGACACACACACACACACACACACCTTGCCTAACACACACACGTCTTGCCTACTTTGTGTGGACCCACGTTTCGTCCGTAGTTTATGAGGGCCCCCCTTTCCACTATAGCTAGAATGACGAAACCATATGACACACACACACACACACACACTTTGCCTAATTTGTGTGGACCCACGTTTGGTCAGTAAGTTGCGAGGGCCCCCCTTTCCACTATAGTTAGAATGATGAAAACGGCCTTCTTTCATCTCCGTAATATCGCTAAAATTCGCTCCATTCTGTCCACTAAAGACGCCGAGATCATTATCCATGCGTTTGTTACGTCTCGTCTCGATTACTGTAACGTATTATTTTCGGGTCTCCCCATGTCTAGCATTAAAAGATTACAGTTGGTACAAAATGCGGCTGCTAGACTTTTGACAAGAACAAGAAAGTTTGATCACATTACGCCTGTACTGGCTCACCTGCACTGGCTTCCTGTGCACTTAAGATGTGACTTTAAGGTTTTACTACTTACGAATAAAATACTACACGGTCTAGCTCCATCCTATCTTGCCGATTGTATTGTACCATATGTCCCGGCAAGAAATCTGCGTTCAAAAGACTCCGGCTTATTAGTGATTCCTAGAGCCCAAAAAAAGTCTGCGAGCTATAGAGCGTTTTCCGTTCGGGCTCCAGTACTCTGGAATGCCCTCCCGGTAACAGTTCGAGATGCTACCTCAGTAGAAGCATTTAAGTCTCCTCTTAAAACTCATCTGTATACTCTAGCCTTTAAATAGACCTCCTTTTTAGACCAGTTGATCTGCCGCTTCTTTTCTTTCTCCTATGTCCCCCCCTCCCTTGTGGAGGGGGTCCGGCCCGATGACCATGGATGAAGTACTGGCTGTCCAGAGTCGAGACCCAGGATGGACCGCTCGTCGGGACCCAGGATGGACCGCTCGCCTGTATCGGTTGGGGACATCTCTACGCTGCTGATCCGCTTGAGATGGTTTCCTGTGGACGGGACTCTCGCTCCTGTCTTGGATCCGCTTGAACTGAACTCTCGCGGCTGTGTTGGAGCCACTATGGATTGAACTTTCACAGTATCATGTTAGACCCGCTCGACATCCATTGCTTTCGGTCCCCTAGAGGGGGGGGGGTTGCCCACATCTGAGGTCCTCTCCAAGGTTTCTCATTGTCAGCATTGTCACTGGCGTCCCACTGGATGTGAATTCTCCCTGCCCACTGGGTGTGAGTTTTCCTTGCCCTTTTGTGGGTTCTTCCGAGGATGTTGTAGTCGTAATGATTTGTGCAGTCCTTTGAGACATTTGTGATTTGGGGCTATATAAATAAACATTGATTGATTGATTGAGACACACACACACACACACTTTGCCTACTTTGTGTGGACCCACGTTTGGTCAGTAAGTTGTGAGGGCCCCCCTTTTCACTATAGCTAGAATGATGAAAAAATATGACACAAACACACACACACACACACAAAAAAAAAAAACACTTACGTTCGATCTTCTTCTTCAGATGAGGGCAGACTATGAACCAAACCAGGACGGCGGTCAGCAGCGCACAGCCCAGTGAGATGAGCAGGGTCCCCCACCAAGGAAGCTTGTCGAATCCCAGCACTGGACCAAGGACCGCCACGGACACACAAGACCACGCGAGTGGAGGAGGAGGAGAAAAGAAAAATGCAGGTTTTTAAAAACACGGGCAGCGAGTGCCGCCTTCCTCTAGTGGGCAGCACACTCAACACGGGGACATTCTGAATTGTCACTGGGGGGGGAAACTTCATTCTCAGAATGTGCCGTTTAAGGAAAAAGTATGTGATCCACCTCAGATTGATATTATTTTACTTAACTTAATCATCTCATTAGTGGCATATACATGCTAATCACTATACTAGCTTGAAACGATACAATAAAAAAAGTATAAATATTTATTTTCAAATGAATTTATTCTCTGGACACAGAAGGACGTTTAACACCAGATTAAACACCAGCGCCTCTGCTGGTTGCAGCGGAGTAGAATACGCCATTTTCACTTAAAAGCCTACTGAAATGAGATTTTCTTATTTAAAACGGGGATAGCAGGTCCATTCTATGTGTCATACTTGATCATTTCGCCATATTGCCATATTTTTGCTTAAAGGATTTAGTAGAGAACATCGACGAGAAAGTTCACAACCTTTGGTCGCTAATAAAAATGTCTGTACCGGAAGTAGCAGACGATGTGCGCGTGACGTCACCGGTGTGAGGGCTCCTCACATCTGAACATTAACTACAATCATGGCCACCAGCAGTGAGAGCGATTCGGACCGAGAAAACGACGATTTTCCCATTAATTTGAGCGAGGATGAAGAAAGTTAGAGTGAACGACTAGAGAAAAAAAAAAAAAAAAAAAAGACAGGGCAGTGGGAGCGATTCAGACACATTTACTAGGATAATTCTGGAAAATCCCTTTTCTGCTTATTGTGTTACTGGTGTTGTAGTGAGATTATACTGTCGTACCTGAAAGCCGGAGGGGTGTGGCGACCGCCAGTGTCTCTGAGGGAAGCACGCAGCTGCCTCTTTGACAGGTGCACGACGAACGACACGAGCTACGCTCATGTCTACAGTAAGAGCCGACTTATTACCACAAATTTCTCACCGAAACCTGCCGGTTGACATGCTTGACCGCTCTGTTCCATAGTAAAGCTTCACCTTGGGGAATGCAAACAAGTAAACACCGGCTGTGTTTGTGTGGCTAAAAGGCAGCTACAATACACCGCTTCCCACCTACATCTTTCTTCTTTGACGTCTCCATTATTAATTCAACAAATTGCAAAACAATCAGCAACACAGATGTCCAGAATACTGTGTAATTATGCGATTAAAGCAGACTACAATCAGAGACGTCACGCGCACGTTTAAAACAGATACTTTGCGCGAAATTTAAAATTGCAATTTAGTAAACTAAAAAGGCCGTATTGGCATGTGTTGCAATGTTAATATTTCATCATTGATATATAAACTATCAGACTGCGTGGTCGCTAGTAGTGGCTTTCAGTAGGCCTTTTTAAATCAAGTGTGACCGCCATGCCCTTCTTCCATCCATCCATCCATTTTCTACCGCTTGTCCCTATCTCAGCTGCATTTGGGCAGGGTACACCTTGGACAATTCACCACCTCATCGCAGGGCCAACACAGATAGACAACATTCACATATTAGGGACCATTTAATGTTGCCAATCAACCTATCCTCAGGTGCATGTTTTTAGGAGGTGGGAGGAAGTCGGAGTACCCGGAGAGAACATGCATACTTTATACAAAGATCCCGAGCCCGGGTTTGAACTCAGGACCCTTGTAT
>NC_084627.1:11380481-11552981 GCF_033978795.1 Nerophis ophidion | reverse complement strand
GTATATAAGGACTTTTTTTTTTATATGTATGTAAAGATTATTTTTTATATACATATGTATAAAAAGACTATTTTTTAATATATGTATTTAAATATATATATATACACACACATATATAGAGAATATATATACTAAAGACATAAATATATATATACTAAACAATTGCAATTTGGATGTGAATCAATTTTTATTTTATTGTGTGTGTGTAATATACATATATATATACACAGACACACACATATATATATATATATATATATATATATATAAAGAATATCTTTATATATGTATGTGTACATATATACATATTTATACACACACACACACACACACACACACACACACATATACATACATACATACACAATAAAATAAAATAAAAATAAAAAAATCAATTCACATCCAAATTGCAATTGTTTAGTTATTCGGATTTTAAATAGATTCCTAATTTGAGAGGAACATCTTTTTGTCCTGTGACAGTGTGACGTTTCCCACGCAGGAAGTCTCACTTACCTTGTGCAAGATGAACATGCGCACAAAGTAGAAAACAACAGCAGACATTAGACCAGACAAGAGGGGACTCAGGAACCAGGAAACAACTGAAACGACAACAATTGACCATTTTTAAAAAGCCTCCTTAACCTCAGAACCTACTCAGTGGCCTAGTGGTTAGAGTGTCCGCCCAAAGATGGGCAGGTTGTGAGTTCAAATCCCAGCCCAGTCATACCAAGACTATAAAAAATGGGAGCCATTGCCTCCCTGCTTGGCACTCAGCATCAAGGGTTGGAATTGGGGGGTTAAATCACCATAAATGATTCCTGGGCGTGGCCACCGCTGCTGCTCACTGCTCCCCTCACCTCCCAGGGGGTGATCAAGGGTGATGGGTCAAATGCAGAGAATAATTTCGCCACACCTAGTGTGTGTGTGACAATACTTTAATTTTAACAATACAGTCAATTTTTGGGGAAGCCACTCCCACCCGTCAGGTTTGAAACAGGAAACCCTCGCTGTGTGCATCACGTTGCATCAGACCACGCCACGCATCTGCTTTTGTGTAAAAAGGAAAGTACATCTGGGAAACTATTTCATCTCCCGTTCTTCACTGATACAAACTATCCCGTTTGCTTTCAAAAGTGTGTGGGGGTCCTCCACGGAACCACCACTTGGCAACAAAGCAAACAAGAAGGCGTGTGGGACTTACCGATGCGGAGAAGTTGGAGCCACCTGACACCTTGCTGGCCTTTGGCTACCAGAGAGAAGCCGATAGTAGCACCAACGATACAGTGTGTTCCAGAGATGGGGAGCTTGAGGAAAGAGGCAGCCAGCTGCCAGACAGCAGAACCTGGAGTCAAAGAAGCATTGATTACACCCCCACCAAAAATATTCTAATGACCACTGGCCGTGAACAAACCCTGTTTCAATAGGAGTTGGAAAATGGTGTTAGATGTAAATATAAACAGAATACAATGATTTTCAACCCATATTCAATTGAATGCACTACAAGGACAAGATATTTGATGTTCGAACTCATAAACTTTTTTTGGGGGGGGGGGGCAAATAATTAACTTAGAATTTCATGGCTGCAACACATGCCAAAGTAGTTGGGAAAGGGCATGTTCACCACTGTGTTACATCACCTTTTCTTTTAACAACACTCAATAAACGTTTGGGAACTGAGGAAACTAATTGTTGAAGCTTTGAAAGTGGAATTCTTTCCCATTCTTGTTTTATGTTAAGCTTCAGTCGTTCAACAGTTTGGGGTCTCCGCTGTCGTATTTTACGCTTCATAATGCGCCACACATTTTGGATGGGAGACAGGTCTGGACTGGAAAGTACCCGCACTCTTTTACGAAGCCACGTTGTTGTGACCCGTGCGGAATGTGGCTTGGCATTGTCTTGCTGAAATAAGCAGGGGCGTCCATTAAAAAGAGGTCGCTTAGATGACAGCATATGTTGTTCCAAAACCTGTATGTACCTTTCAGCATTAATGGTGCCTTCACAGATGTGTAAGTTAAATGCCTTGGGCACTAATGCACCCCCATACCATCACAGATGCTGGCTTTTGAACTTTGCGTCGATAACAGTCTGGATGGTTCGCGTCCCCTTTGGTCCGGATGCCACGATGTCGAATAATTCCAAAAGCAATTCGAAACCACAGAACACATTTCCACTCTGCATCAGTCCATCTTTGATGATCTCGGGCCCAGAGAGCGTTACTGGATGTTGTTGATAAATGGCTTTCGCTTTGCATAGTAGAGCTTTGACTTGCACTTACTGTGCAGATGTAGCGACAAACTGTATTCAGTGACAGTGGTTTTCTGAAGTGTTCCTGAGCCCATGTGGTGATATCCTTTAGAGGTTGATGTCGGTTTTTGATACGGTGCCGTCTGAGGGATCAAAAGTCACGGTCATTCAATGTTGCCGCTTACGTGGAGTGATTTCTCCAGATTCTCTGAACCTTTTGATGATATTATGTAGCGTAGATGTTGAAATCCCTAAATTTCTTGCAATTGCACTTTGAGAAACGTTGTTCTTAAAATGTTTGCTCACGCAGTTGTGGACAAAGGGGTGTACCTCGCCCCATCCTTTCTTGTGAAAGACTGAGCATTTTTTTTAGGAAGCTGTTTTTATACCCAATCATGGCACCCACCTGTTCCCAATTAGCCTGCACACCTGTGGGATGTTCCAAATAAGGGTTTGATGAGCATTCCTCAACGTTATCAGTATTTATTGCCACCTTTCCCAACTTCTTTGTCACGTGTTGCTGGCATCAAATTCTAAAGTTAATGATTTGCAGCAAAAAAAAAAAAAATGTTTATGAGTTTGAACATCAAATATGTTGTCTTTGTAGCATATTCAACTGAATATGGGTTGAAAATGATTTGCAAATCATTGTATTCCGTTTATATTTACATCAAACACAATTTCCCAACTCCTATGGTATGTACTCACCGAACATGGCGCTGATGGATCCGGCCATCAACACGTGCTCCGAACCGTTGTACATGTTCACGTCGATGATCCCCTTGCGGATGGTTTCGCTGACTTTGGCCCCGAGGAGCACGGAGCCCACGGTCTCGAACACGGTGGCCAGAATGCAAGCCTGTTTCAGCGTGACCACCCCGGAGCCCACGGCGGTGCCAAACGAGTTGGCCACGTCGTTGGCGCCCACGGAGAAGGCCAGGACGAAGGCGATGACGAAGCCCACGATCAGCAGCCATAAATAACCCGTCAAGGGGCCCTGTGTCGCCGCCGCGGCGGCTAACACAACGGCGGTCACAGTTGCGGTTGTCGAAACCATGATTGTGAATTAGATATCGCTACAATTAAAAAAAAAAAATGTGAAAGGACTACAAGGACAAATAAATATGTTTTCTCGCAGGCCCACCTGTTTAACAGGACTTACTAAGCACAGGCGAGAGAGGGGAAGTTTGTTATTGCTATCCTGTAATTATACTAAATCTGGTACAGTTCCTTTGGGTCCTGGCTATCAGGCCGAGTGAACAGGCAGCCATTGTGCAACTGCAGATGAGCACAGGAACATCCTGGAGGAGGGAGAAGACGAGAAGATTAGTTGAGCTTCATTTCATACGCTCGTGACAGCAAAGTTTAGAACACTAGGAAATAAACATGCGGAGTGGAGCTAGGCTGGGCGATACGGCCTTTTATTGATATCTCCATATGTATCACGATACATGATATATATGGAGATATTCTGTCTTAGCCTTGAATGAACACTTGATACATATAATCACAGCAGTATGATGATTCTATGTGTCTACATTCAAACATTCTTCTTCATACTGCATTCCGTATTTCCTTGAATTGCCGCCGGGTATATAGTAAGCGCCTGCCTAGAATTACTGCCGGGTCAAACTCGTTTCGCAAAATATTATTTTTATCAGCCCATGTTTACAATTTCCGCCGGGTCAAACTCGTTTCGCAAAATTATTAGCATATGTCTAGAATTTCCACCGGGTCAAACTCGTCACGTCACTTCCCCTGTAATCATTTTCAAAAATGGAGGAGGCTGATTTCATCCATCCATCCATCCATTTTCTACCGCTTATTCCCTTTCGGAGTCGCGGGGGGGCGCTGGCGCCTATCTCAGCTACAATCGGGCGGAAGGCGGGGTACACCCTGGCCAACACAGATAGACAACATTCACACTCACATTCACACACTAGGGCCAATTTAGTGTTGCCAATCAACCTATCCCCAGGTTGATTTCAATCATTTGAAATCGCATAAAGGGGAGAAGATTAAGAGCATTCTTCTTCATACTGCATTCCGTATTTCCTTGAATTGCCGCCGGGTATATAGTAAGCGCCTGCCTAGAATTACTGCCGGGTCAAACTCGTTTCGCAAAATATTTTTTTTATCAGCCCATGTTTACCATTTCCGGCGGGTCAAACTCGTTTCGCAAAATTATTAGCATATGTCTAGAATTTCCACCGGGTCAAACTCGTCACGTCACTTCCCCTGTAATCATTTTCAAAATGGAGGAGGCTGATTTCATCCATCCATCCATCCATTTCTACCGCTTATTCCCTTTCGGGGTTGCGGGGGGCGCTGGCGCCTATCTCAGCTACAATCGGGCGGAAGGCGGGGTACACCCTGGCCAACACAGATAGACAACATTCACACTCACATTCACACACTAGGGCCAATTTAGTGTTGCCAATCAACCTATCCCCAGGTTGATTTCAATCATTTGAAATCGCATAAAGGGGAGAAGATTAAGAGCATTCTTCTTCATACTGCATTCCGTATTTCCTTGAATTGCCGCCGGGTATATAGTAAGCGCCTGCCTAGAATTACTGCCGGGTCAAACTCGTTTCGCAAAATATTATTTTTATCAGCCCATGTTTACAATTTCCGCCGGGTCAAACTCGTTTCGCAAAATTATTAGCATATGTCTAGAATTTCCACCGGGTCAAACTCGTCACGTCACTTCCCCTGTAATCATTTTCAAAAATGGAGGAAGCTGATTTCATCCATCCATCCATTTTCTACCGCTTATTCCCTTTCGGGGTCGCGGGGGGGGGGGGCGCTGGCGCCTATCTCAGCTACAATCGGGCGGAAGGCGGGGTACACCCTGGCCAACACAGATAGACAACATTCACAGTCACATTCACACACTAGGGCCAATTTAGTGTTGCCAATCAACCTATCCCCAGGTTGATTTCAATCATTTGAAATCGCATAAAGGGGAGAAGATTAAGAGCATTCTTCTTCATACTGCATTCCGTATTTCCTTGAATTGCCGCCGGGTATATAGTAAGCGCCTGCCTAGAATTACTGCCGGGTCAAACTCGTTTCGCAAAATATTATTTTCATCAGCCCACGTATACAATTTCCGCCGGGTCAAACTCGTTTCGCACAATTATTAGCATATGTCTAGAATTCCCACCGGGTCAAACTCGTCACGTCACTTCCCCTGTAATCATTTTCAAAAATGGAGGAGGCTGATTTCATCCATCCATCCATTTTCTACCGCTTATTCCCTTTCGGGGTCGCGGGCGCCTATCTCAGCTACAATCGGGCGGAAGGCGGGGTACACCCTGGACAAGTCGCCACCTCATCACAGGGCCAACACAGATAGACAGACAACATTCACACTCACATTCACACACTAGGGCCAATTTAGTGTTGCCAATCAACCTATCCCCAGGTTGATTTCAATCATTTGAAATCGCATAAAGGGGAGAAGATTAAGAGCTATTCAGTAGGATTTGTGAAGTGAATTATATTTATATAGCGCTTTTCTCTAGTGACTCAAAGCGCTTTACATAGTGAAACCCAATATCAAAGTTACATTTAAACCAGTGTGGGTGGCACTGGGAGCAGGTGGGTAAAGTGTCTTGCTCAAGGACACAACGGCAGTAACTAGGATGGCACCACCAGGAATCGAACCTGCAACCCTCAAGTTGCTGGCACGGCCGCTCTACCAACCGAGCTATGCCGGTTGGTAGAGCGGATTTAAAGGTCCAAGCTAGGGATGCACCGATTAATCGGTAACCGAATATATTCGGCCAAATATGGCAAAAAAAGCCACATTCGGACTTCGGTGGAATGAGTTAAAAACAAGGCCGAATAGTGGCGTGTGACGCAACTTGACGCGGTGACGTTGGGATATGTTGTGTACCTGTATAAGTGTATGAGGTTACAAACACACACTTATTGAGATTTAGTGGGCCCTCTGTTTACATTATTAGCCTGTTGTGTAGGCTACCTGTATAAGTGTATGAGGTTACAAGCACACACTTAATTGAGATTTAATTGAGCCTTCTGTTTACATTATTAGCATATCTACTGTGGCTAAGCAGACTTTTGCCAAAAGGACAATAATTCATGTGTTGTGGGTTTATCCACTTTAATGGACTTTTTTTTTTTTTTTTTGGAATGCATGTTTTGTTTGAAGGCCTAATATAAATGAAAAACTGTGCTTTTTTTGAAAAGTAAGGGCTACTGGAATATTAAAAAAGTCAATATTCAATAAAAAGTTACTTTATTTGAAGAACATGTCTAAATATTTATTCTAGGCTATTTATGCAATATCAAAAAAATAATGAAAAACTGCATTCATTATTCGGCCAAGCGTTTCATTTTTATTCGGCTTCGGCCACAAATTTTCATTTCGGTGCATCCCTAGTCCAAGCTATTGAATATGCTAAAAAGAACAGTAAGCAGCTATGTTTTATTAATATACCGTAGCTGCGTGTGTCAAATACGAGTCAATAAATGACTCCCGCCTCCTGGTGGTAGAGGGCGCTAGTGATCCATCTTGCGACTACTCGGCTGCAGAAGAAGTGACAACAAGCAGCGATCGTTTATTTTTTCATCTTGCTTGCACTTTTAACATGGAGGATTACATATCAAAAATAAAACCATTTTCTAAACTGGACATTCAATCGAAGCAGGAGGTAATAAAAAGGAAGATCTCCATCGAGACAGAGAGAATATTAAAACTGAAGAAAGATAAGGAAGACTTCTATAAACAAGTTATTGATGCTTTTGATCAGAAGGAGCTGCGCATGGACTTCATTTATAAGTAAAGGTGTGACCATAATATTTTTTTTATTAAATGTGTTTCTCGTGATGGTATCCTTACATCACACTCAAATTTAAAAGCGCAGGCCTAAATTTACCGCATGCCTTTGGTAAGCGCCGGAGTGAGAAGAGGTTTTAAATTAATTAGCGCCCTGGGGGCAATTCAAGGAAATACAATGACCATGTGGAGTGGAGGTAGAGCTGGGCAATATGGCCTTTTATTAATATCTCCACATTTTTAAGTCATATCACGATACATGATATACAGTATATATATCTCCATATTTTGCCTTAGCCTTGAATGAACACTTGATACATATAATCAGAGCAGTATGATGATTCTATGTGTCTACATTCAAACATTCTTCTTCATACTGCATTAATATATGCTACTTTTAAACTTTCATGCAGAGAGAGAAATCACAACTAAAAGTGTATTTATTAAACAGTTATTAAGCAGTGGCACAAACATTCATGTCATTTCCAAAACAGAAAGTGCAAGATTGTCAGAGACATTTTAAAACAAGCTATTAGTGCACTTTTGTGCATGATGTCACTAAGATGACATATCAAAACAACACTAAGTTAAAGTGTACTTTTTGTACTGAACGCCACTACAATAGTTTAGAACAAATAAAGTGCACTTTTGTGCATGATGTCACACAAGATATTTCAAATAAAAATGATCTGCATAATAGGAAATCAAATAGTGTATGTCCTTCGCTATGTGGTAGGTTCCTCCTTTTGTTGACATCAATACCTATCACAATAAACTGGGCCTAAAATAAAATCTTAATTTACAATTTTCCCCACTTTTGAAAGAAACCAATGAATGCAAACATAATGACAGGGATCATTCAAAAACAAGTTTTGCTTTTATTTCATCAAAAATTAGTGGTTCGAACTGACACTACATAAACTGCATCTTATAAGCAAAATTTTAAATGGTATAATATTTTTAGACCAGATAAAACATTTTACTTTTAATGCAATCATTTATAAAGAACTAAATCGAGTGCTTTTCCTGGGAAGTAATACTTCTGTAAACAAAAATGTAGCCGTCGCGCATAGGAAAAAAAAAGTAATAATGTCCAACATTGACATGTAATATAGTGCAAATTAAAAACTTCTGTCTTGACAAAAAATATTAGCATTAATCATGAAATAGTAATAAAAATCTGATTAAAGTGAAAACTTAGCTGTCTTTAAAAAACTACTACGGTAAATAAAAATGTATTGTGCAATGTATTAAAAATGCCCAATAATATCGATAAATGTTTTAAAATGTATTACCGGAACTTATCGGTATTGGCTTCAAAAAGTAAAATTTATGACTTTTTAACGCCGCTTTACGGAGTGCTACACGGACGTAGGGAGAAGCACCGAGCGCCAATAAACCTTAAAAAGGCACTGCCTTTGCGTGCCGGCCCAATCACATAATATCTACGGCTTTTCACACAAAGTGAATGCATGCATACTTGGTCAACAGCCATACAGGTCACACTGAGGGTGGCCGTATAAATAACTTTAACACTGTTACAAATAGGCGCCACACTGTGAACCCACACCAAACAAGAATGACAAACATATTTCAGGAGAACATCCGCTCCGTAACACAACAGAACAAATACCCGCGGCGGCGATGACCAAGAAGAACGCGGAGTTGGAATATAATAACAACACTTTATGTACATATTTATATAATATTTACATATTTATATCATATGTAACTACAAGCTCCATTCACAGACAGTCCCATTGCTTTTATGAACAGTCGAGCGAGTCAAAAGCCGAGGAAAAAATATATATATTTTTATTTTATTTGTGGCGGCCTTAATTCTTTCGTGGCGGGCCGCCACAAATGAATGTGTGGGAAACCCTGTCTCGACAATGTATGCAAATAAAATGAAACATTGATATAGTTTTAAAAAGTGGATAGACTCACTCTTTCATAGTACCCTGGGCTCCTTGTTAGTGCACATGTTATACTATCACTATATTGATGATCAAATGCGTCGAGAGCACAGTTTGGATGTGCAACATTATTCTCCTTTTCTCATCATCCTTCTGGGAATGTTTTTGCCCCATAAGCCGATTCTTAGGTGGTGTTTGTTGTGGTCTTGTTGGCTTTCACATGCTAGAATAAGTATGTTGCGACGCCGCATTTTTTAACTAACTTTGCAGCGTGCAGTCATTTCTTCTACGTCTGTCGCCTCAAACAATTTTCTTTTCTTTGGAACAAATGTCTCGCTCTTGGTAGCATTAGACTACGTTTTGCTAGACTTGTGGATCTCCGCTAAGGAAGTAAAGTGGCAGGCGATGGCTACTTCTTCAATGTGATTTTAGAATGTTGTTTATATTGAGTGTTTGCCATAGTTTTGACAAATCCTTCACTCTCCGCCTTGATAGCGGAGGGGATTACAATCAGAGGAAGATTAAATTTAAAAAAATGTTTACATTCAGTATATTTTATTTTTGATAGGTATAGAAAAATAAACAATTATCTATAGCGGCCAATGGAGAACATACACTTATATCGTGATACAACAGGGGTCACCAACACGGTGCCCGTAAGGACCAGATGAGTCGCCCTGTTCTAAAAAATAGCTCAAATAGCAGCACTTACCAGTGAGCTGCCTCTATTTTTGCAATTTTATTTATTTACTAGCAAGCTGGTCTCACTTTGCTGGACATTTTTAATTCTAAGAGAGACAAAACTCAAATAGAATTTGAAAATCCAAGAAAATATTTTAAAGACTTGGTCTTTACTTGTTTAAATAAATTCATAAATTTTTTTACTTTGTTTCTTATAACTTTCAGAAAGACAATCTTAGAGAAAAAATACAACTTTAAAAATGTTATGATTTTTAAACACATATACCTTTTTACTTTTTAAATTCCTTCCTCTTCTTTCCTGACAATTTAAATCAATGTTCAAGTAAATTATTTGTTTTATTGTGAAGAATAATAAACACATTTTAATTTAATTCTTCATTTTAGCGACTGTTTTTTCGACAAAAAATATTTGTGAAATATTTCTTCAAACTTATTCTGATTAAAGTTCAAAAGAAATAGTCTGGCAAGTCTAGAAAATCAAATTTAAATCTTATTTCAAAGTCTTTTGAATTTCTTTTAAAATTTTTGTTCTTGAAAATCTAGAAGAAATAATGATTTGTCTTTGTTAGAAATACAGCTTGGTCCAATTTGTTATATATTCTAACCAAATGCAGATTGGATTTTAACCTATTTAAAACATTTCATCAAAATTCTAAAATTAATCTTAATCAGGAAAAATTACTAAATGTTCCATAATTACTTAAATTTTTTCAAAAAGATTCGAATTAGCTAGTTTTTCCTCTTTTTATTGGTTGAATTTTGAGTTTTAAAGAGTCGAAATTGAAGATAAAATTTAATTTTCTTTTTTCCCCCCTGTTTTCTCCTCTTTTAAACCGTTCAATTAAGTGTTTTTTATCATTTATTCTTTACAATAAACCTTCCGAAAAGTACGACGGAATGACAGACAGAAATACCCATTTTTTTTATATATATATAGAGATTTATTAAAAGGTAAATTGAGCAAATTTGCTATTTCTGGCAATTGATTTAAGTGTGTATCAAACTGGTAGCCCTTCACATTAATCAGTACCCAAGAAGTAGCTCTTGGTTTCAAAAAGGTGTTCCTGTGCTACAGTTTTCAGACATATGGCCCAGCCCTAGTAAAGTGGCGGGCGACCCGGGCGTGGACCACATTCAAACCAAACGACAATTTGTATTCTATTCAATTTGTGAAAGAATACTTTTTTGGTACAATCAGCTCTTTTAAAAACACTCCATTTTTCTTTATTATTTAGGCAAAACTCTTTAAAAATATACACTTGCAATAAATCACATCCACCCTTAGTGTTTTGTTAAACATGTCATGTCTATTTAAAGCTGCGTGCCATATATTTTCGAAAAAAAAACAAAAAACATGACATGACTTGTTGTATAACGGTCAATGAGGGATAACATTTATTTTGTTGTTCTTTTCGTCGGTAAACAACTGATAATGTTAGTATTAGACGTGAACCATCGCCATTGGTGCGTGACGTCATAGTCGGTGATCGGAAATCTACAACTTTCCGAGTTTACGGGAACGCATCATTTTGAGTGTGGCCATTTTCGGGCTCGTTTAGCCGGACAAAGCCGGATCACGACTTCAAAATAGCTTCAATTATAACACGCAGTTGATTTTAAGACAAATGGTATGTTTAAACAGAACAGTTTGGGGACAGAAAAAAGAGTTAATGGAGAGAAAGTGTCGCGTCTGTAGTAGTGGAGGAGGTACGTTTTCATCCGGCGCACGTGTCGTCGTCCATTCATAAAACTACGTCGCACATTTAACTTTTTGTCAATAATCGTAGCATCCATCCATTTGATTTATTTTTTATTTTGCCGAGTCATACATGACTTGACTTTCTTTCCGCGACCCGGATGTGGCTTGTATGAATGAGCGGGCAGGCAGGCGGGAGAACCAGCGAGCCCCCTTCAATGACCTGCCAAGTGCAGGACAAACGACGCTAACGTTAGCCGCATGAGTCTGTAACCTGCGTGCCGTCAAATAGAAGTCACTTGACCAACGTCACCAACGTTTATATTGAGCAAAACTTGAAGTGTTACCACCCGACGTTGACCATTTTTCATTCAACCTAACGTATCGCCGGAAATCATGGATGCTAACATTAGCAGCACCCTCCGCCATATACGCGAGCACCGGGCTGCGTTTAAAAGACAAGAGTACACATTGTACCGCAAAGTACACATTTGAGTTTGACAGACAACACGTGAACTCACCACACGTTTCCTTGCCAATATCCTTGAAGAAGGGCAAAAGCGGGTAAAAGCTAAAGATGCGCGCGCACACACAGGAACGTTATGATGGCGCGCGCGCGCGGAACTGTAGGATATTTTAAAATAAATACAAATAAAATCCTCCGCAAATAGCGGAATGAGGTTTGTAAAAGAAAACGTACAGTTAGAAAGCCGATAGCCGTTTACAGTCCGGAACTGCCTATAGTTGACCGGAGTCCCGTTCACCGTGCGAGGAGCTCAATGACGCCGACGACACAGCTGCGGCAGAGTCGGGAAGGGGGGGGTTTATCAAGAGGCGGTGGGTCGATCCAAAAGCCGACACTATCGATACCAGACTCGCCTCGTATCCGAGCGTGATGACGTCATTCAAGGTCTCTCTTGTTTGTTTATTATTAAAAAAAAAATAGCTTCTGTTGTCCCAACATATTACATATCACTGATGGGTCTGCCAACTTCCGGCGCCCCTTACAAAAAAAAAGGTGAGATACAGATAAACGAGTGGGAGGAATGGGAGAAAATAATTAAAATCAAATAAAATAAATGAAATTGATGAATTGCTTATAGACAGGAATGTCCTTAAACATACTTTGAGGGCAAAATCAAACATTTAAATGAGAACCAATAGTAGTCATTGTTTCTCATTTTGCTTAATTTGTAGGAACCAATTTCCATCCATCCATTTTGTACCGCTTAATCCCTCTTGGGGCGGCGGGGGGGCGCTGGCGCCTATCTCAGCTACAATCGGGCGGAAGGCGGGGTACACCCTGGACAAGTCGCCACCTCATCGCAGGGCCAACACAGATAGACAGACAACATTCACACTCACATTCACACACTAGGGCCAATTTAGTGTTGCCAATCAACCTATCTCCGGAACCAATTTTATTTAAATAAAAATGAAAATGTTATGGCCCTGTTATGCAATCAGCTGTTACAATGTCTTACGTTATTATTCACAAGTTCATTGATTCATGACAGAAATGTTGTGACACCAATAGTTTTATTTCATTATGTCATTATCGATGTTATTATTTAGTTGGCCGAAAAATGACATGGGGGGGGGAATGTCTAAGTCAAATATATCGGCAAACTTACTGTGACGGTCCCATGCCGCCGTGCGGGTTCCATGGACCACCAAGGAAGGACATGATTGACTTGCTTTATTTGTCTGCAGGACAGGTCGCTTTTCAGCTCCTCCTCCACTGCTCGCTCTTCGGTCGCTTTTCAGCCGCCCCCGTCGTCGTCGTCGTCGCCGTCTTGCTCTCTTGTCGTTTCCGCTCCTCATGCACTGCTGCAGGCTCTCCAACTCCTTCTGCCTCACCCTCCTCTGCTGCTGCCCTTTTATACAGTGTGAGGAGATAAGTCAATTGTGTCCCGGTGTGCGAATCACGCACCCGATCTCGCTCGCAGCGTCGCTCCCTGCACGGGCGCCGTCTCCGCCTCCTCTCCGCCATCTTGGGCCGGGCTCAAGCGCGCCCCGCCACTCCGTCGGACTATCGGCTCCGCCTCTCCACAACCTTAAAATGACATATAAAACTGTTAGATTGTTAGTATAGACGTAGAGTTTTATTAAAAAAAAAAAAAAAGCTACATATTTAATATAAGGTAATTACTGGAATTTTACATGAATTTGAAAGTAAGAAAACTGAAAATGCTATGTATAATTAATTTGGTATTTTTCTGTTAAAAAGAATAGTCTGTCATTACTGGCATATTACTTCAAATAACAGGCGGATTGTTTATTTACAGATAATGTCTGCAATTCTACAGTTTTATACACTATTTAAAAAATGTTTGAAAAATTACAGTACAAATTTAGAGTAATTTGCCCTAAAAATAGGATTGTTTTTACAGTGTACTTATGGAGTATATTGTGCTTGAATTGAAGACAGGAAGTGAAGAAAGTTTGATCACATTACGCCTGTACTGGCTTCCTGTGCACTTAAGATGTGACTTTAAGGTTTTACTACTTACGTATAAAATACTACACGGTCTAGCTCCATCCTATCTTGCCGATTGTATTGTACCATATGTCCCGGCAAGAAATCTGCGTTCAAAGGACTCCGGCTTATTAGTGATTCCCAAAGCCCAAAAAAAGTCTGCGGGCTATAGAACGTTTTAATTTCGGGCTCCAGTACTCTGGAATACCCTCCCGGTAACAGTTCGCGATGCCACCTCAGTAGAAGCATTTAAGTCTCACCTTAAAACTCATTTGTATACTCTAGCCTTTAAATAGACTCCCTTTTTAGACCAGTTGATCTGCCGTTTCTTTTCTTTTTCTCCTATGTCCCACTCTCCCTTGTGGAGGGGGTCCGGTCCGATCCGGTGGCCATGTACTGCTCGCCTGTGTATCGGCTGGGGACATCTCTGCGCTGCTGATCCGCCTCCGCTTGGGATGGTTTCCTGCTGGCTCCGCTGTGAACGGGACTCTCGCTGCTGTGTTGGATCCGCTTTGGACTGGACTCTCGCGACTGTGTTGGATCCATTATGGATTGAACTTTCACAGTATCATGTTAGACCCGCTCGACATCCATTGCTTTCCTCCTCTCCAAGGTTCTCATAGTCATCATTGTCACCGACGTCCCACTGGGTGTGAGTTTTCCTTTCCTTGCCCTTATGTGGGCCTACCGAGGATGTCGTAGTGGTCTTTGCAGCCCTTTGAGACACTAGTGATTTAGGGCTATATAAGTAAACATTGATTGATTGATTGATTGATTAAATAAGCTCTACTTTTTCCTACTCCTTTTCGAACATGTTGAAAAAGACAAACTGTAAATTGTGATTTGTCATGTTGTATGCTGACATCTTCCAAATAAACTCCAAACTCAAATGATTTCCGCCAGTTTGACATTGCCTCTCCCTTTGCCCCTTAATGACATTAAATTGTGTCAAAGAACATGTTATTATTATTATTTACCAATTGGTTTCCTAATACATATGTGGCAGCAAAGGCAAAAATGGGGGCGTGCAAATTACATTTCTTTGTCTGAAGTCTAAAAAATGCTTTATGTCTTAATTACAACATTTAGGCTGTAATTAAGCCCAGTAGTTGTTGTTTTTTTCCTGGGATGTATTGTTAGAACTTATGCCCTCACCTTCATCACTGTATGCAGTATGCAAACAAAATGTTATTTTCGTGGACAAACAGCGCCACCTGTCGTCTACTACGCCTACAAAGTCTAGGTTGTCTTACATTCAAAGTTACATAATAGATATATTTATTTTGTCCCTCTCGTTGAGTTACATAATGTAACGAAACGAGATATGTGTATTAACATTGTTACATGTGTATTTGTCGCCATCATGTGGTCAAAGCAGGTAATACAAGTCAAACTTTATTGACAAGCAGATTCACTTTACGGTGCCAGCACCTACTATATGCTGGTTCTTTTTGAACAAATACCACATATATCTTTTGCTTAAGGTTGCATCGCCGGTATGTACAAAAAGTTGAACTTTGAATCCATGGAATGCTTTAAAAAGGCAAATGGGCGGCACAAAAAGCCAAAAAAGGCTTGTTTTCCATTGTGGTCCATTAAATATTCATCACATTTGATACAGTCGGTGATAAAAGATGTACAACCTGTAACATGTATATAAAAAATACGTAAAAAAATGGATAAATGATGTCCATATACACAGTATACATGTCACATATAAATATATATACACTTTAACCACATATGTATACATATAAACCACATATAAAAAATATATACATTATAACCACATAAAAATATAGATAAACCACATATAACTATATATACACTATAAATATATACATTATAGCCACTTATGAATATATATACATTATAACCACATATAAATATGTATTCATTATAACCACATATAAATATATATATATACACTATAACCACATATATATTCATTATAACCACATATAAATATGTATTCATTATAACCACATATAAATATATATACACTATAACCACATATAAATATATATATACACTATAACCACATATATATTCATTATAACCACATATAAATATATATACATTATAGCCACATATAAATATATATACATTATAACCACATATAAAAATATATATACATTACAACCACATATAAATATATATTCATTATAACCACATATAAATATATATACATTATAGCCACATATAAATATATATTTATTATAACCACATATAAATATATATTCATTATAACCACATATAAATATATATATATATATATATATACCACATATAAAAATATATATACACTATAACCACATATAAATATATATTTATTATAACCACATATAAATATATATTCATTATAACCACATATAAATATATATACACTATAACCACATATAAATATATATTTACTATAACCACATATAAATATATATTCATTATATTCACATATACATATATATTCATTATAACCACATATAAATATATATACACTATAACCACATATAAATATATATTTATTATAACCACATATAAATATATATTCATTATATTCACATATAAATATATATTCATTATAACCACATATAAATATATATACACTATAACCACATATAAATATATATACACTATAACCACATATAAATATATATTTATTATAACCACATATAAATATATATTCATTATATTCACATATAAATATATATTCATTATAACCACATATAAATATATATACACTATAACCACATATAAATATATATACACTATAGCCACATATAAATATATATTTATTATAACCACATATAAAGTATATAGTCATTACAACCACATATAAATATATATACACTATAACCACATATCAATATATAAACCACATATAAATATATATTCATTATAACCACATAAAAATATATAAATACATTATAAACACATATAAATATTTATTCATTATAACCACATATAAATATATACATACACTATAACCATATATGAATATATATTTATTATAACCACACATAAATATATATACACTATAACAACATATAAATATATTTACATTATATACATACATATATATATATACACAACTACCGTTCAAAAGTTTGGGGTCACTTTGAAATGTCCTTATTTTTGAAGAAAAAAGCACTGTACTTTTCAATAAAGATAACTTTAAACTAGTCCTAACTTTAAAGAAATACACTCTATACATTGCTAATGTGGTAAATGACTATTCTAGTTGCAAATGTCTGGTTTTTGGTGCACTATCTACATAGGTGTATAGAGGCCCATTTCCAGCAATTATCACTCCAGTGTTCTAATAGTACAATCTGTATGCTCATTGGCTCAGAAGGCTAATTGATGATTAGAAAACTCTTGTGCAATCACGTTCACACATCTGAAAACAGTTTAGCTCGTTACAGAAGCTACAAAACTGACCTTCCTTTGAGCAGATTGAGTTTCTGGAGCATCACATTTGTGGGGTCAATTAAACGCTCAAAATGACTGAAACTCGACAGTCTATTTTTGTTCTTGGAAATGAAGGCTGTTCCATGCGACAAATTGCTAAGAAATTGAAGATTTCCTACAAGGGTGTGTACTACTCCCTTCAGAGGACAGCACAAACAGGCTCTAACCAGAGTAGAAAAAGAAGTGGGAGGCCACGTTGCACAACTGAGCAAGAAGATAAGTACATTAGAGTCTCTAGTTTGAGAAACAGATGCCTCACAGGTGCCCAACTGGCATCTTCATTAAATAGTACCCGCAAAACACCAGTGTCAACATCTACAGTGAAGAGGCGGCTGCGGGATTCTGGACTTTAGGGTGGGGTGGCAAAGAAAAAGCCATATCTGAGACTGGCCAATACAAGAAAAAGCTTGACCGTATGGTCCGCAAGAAGTGGCCATCCAACCAATCCAACTCGTGGGAGCTGCTTCTAAAAGTGTGGGGTTTAATTTCTCCAGATTACCTCAACAAATTAACAGCTAGAATGCCAAAGGTCTGCAATGCTGTAATTGCTGCAAATGGAGGATTCTTTGACGAAAGCAAAGTTTGATGTAAAAAAAAAAAATCTTATTTCAAATACAAATCATTATTTCTAACCTTCTCAATGTCTCGACTCTATTTTCTACTCATTTCACAACGTATGGTGGTGAATAAGTGTGACTTTTCATGGAAAACACACAATTGTTCGGGTGACCCCAAACTTTTGAACGGTAGTGTATGCACATACACACACACACACATATATATATATATATATATATATATATATATACACACGTATACATACACACATATACAGTATATATATATATATATATATATATATATATATATATATACACACATAAAAACGTATATACATATATATATATATATATATATATATATATATACACATACAATTTAACCACATATATAAATATACATACTATAACCACATATAAATATTAATATATGTACATTATAACCACATATAAATATATATATGCACATTATAACCACATATAAATATATAAACATTATAACCACATATAGATATATATACACTATAACCACATATAAATATATACATACATTATAACTACATATAAATATGTATAAACATTATAACCACATGTATATATACATTATAACTACATATAAATATATAAACATTATAACCACATATAAATATATATACATTATAACTACATATAAATATATATAAACATTATAACCACATATAAATATATATATATACACATTATAACTACATATAAATATATATATACATTATAACCACATATAAATATATATACATTATAACCACATATAAATATATATATATATATATATATATGTATATATATACACATTATAACTACATACAAATATATATACATTATAACCACATATAAATATATATACATTATAACTACATATAAATATATAAACATTATAACCACATATAAATATATACACATTATAACCACATATAAACATATAAACATAACCACATATAAATATATAAACATTATAACCACATATAAATATATATATATACATTATAACTACATATAAATATATATATACTACATTATAACCACATATAAATATATATATATATACATTATAACTACATATAAATATGTATAAACATTATAACCACATATAAATATATATACATTATAACCACATATAAATATATATACATTATAACCACATATAAATATATATACATTATAACCACATATAAATATATATACATTATAACCACATATAAATATATACACATTATAACCACATATAAATATATATATATACATTATAACTACATATAAATATATAAACATTATAACCACATATAAATATATGTACATTAAAACCACATATAAATATATATATACATTATAACTACATATAAATATGCATAAACATTATAACCGCATATAAATATATATATATATACATTATAACTACATATAAATATATATACATTATAACCACATATAAATATATAAACATTATAACCACATATAAATATATATATACATTATAACTACATATAAATATATACACATTATAACCACATATAAATATATATATACATTATAACCACATATAAATATATAAACATTATAACCACATATAAACCTGCTTGATGCATGGAGGTTCAGATCAGGTCGAGGTTGAGCTGAGCCATGATTTAATGGCAGTTTTAAAATTTAGTCGAGAAGTTGTATTTTAAAAGTGTTGGTAATGTATTACACATTCAACTTTTGTGGAAAAAAAAAAAAAAAAAGGGATACATTATTGTTTTTAAATGATCTTGCTTAGGTACCTTCCCATGGTCGCATATTGATGACGTCATGACTCGTGTTTTTTTTTTAAACCCAGGTTTGAATGCGATTTTTTTTCCTCCCCCACAGCCGAAGTTTTATTTGAGATAGAAACATGGACGACAGTGGGGAAATATGACAGAGAACATTCGGAACAAACACATTTCATCTCGCTAGAATCTTTACCAAGTGTGCACATGCAATTATTCACGCTCTCAACCAATCACAATCCCCGTTAGGAATGACCTCCGTCCAATAGGCGTGCGTGTTATACGCGTGCCAGGCTTCAGCTTCCGGGTGGGTGTGTCCAAGAGACGACGGGCAGAAAGGGGTCAAATGAGTGTTTGGTGAAAGATGGCAAGTGTGTCGGCGTCACTCGGATAAAAGTCTCCAGTTGGAACAACAACGACGACTCAACCGAGTTGAAGCGGAGAGGCGGAGAGTATCTGCCGGCTGCCGGCTGTGGTGTGCGAGGAGCGGCCTTGGAGTCGCAGACACTGCTTAAGGTTGGTCATGCTAACGCTAGCCGAGGCTAATGTCGCGTGCTCGCTAACTTCAGCGCAATTATCTTCTTTTCTTTAGCTTTACTTTATTTACTTTCTACATTTATGTTTATTTTACACATACATGTTTATTTTACAGGTAAATGTTTACTTAAGAATTAAATGTTTATTTTCAAGAAAAATATTTATCCATCCTTCCTTTTGCTACCGCTTGTCCCTTTTGGCGTTTTGCAGATAAATGTTTACTTAGGAGATAAATGTTTATTTTAGAGATACATGTTTACTTTAGAGATTTATGTTTACTTTGCAGATACATGTTTATTTCGAAGATAAATGTTTATTTTGGAGATTTGTTTACTTTGCAGATAAATGTTTATTTCGAAGATAAATGTTTATTTTAGAGATAAATGTTTACTTTAGAGATAAATGTTTATTTGGGAGATTTATGTTTACTTTGCAGATACATGTTTATTTCGAAAATAAATATTTAATTTGGGGATTATTTTTTAATTTGGAGATAAATGTTTATTTTGTAAATACATTTTTATTTTGGAGATAAATGTTTATTTTGGAGATAAATGTTTATTTTGGGGATTTTTTTTATAATTTGGAGATACGTATTTATTTTATAGATACATGTTTATTTTGGGGATAATTGTTTACTTAGGAGATAAATGTTTATTTTGTAAATAATTGTTTATTTTGGGGATAAAAGTTTATTTTGGGGATAATAGTTTATTTTGGAGAAAAATGTTTATTTTGGGGATAATTGTTTATTTTGGAGATAAATGTTTATTTTGGGGATTATTTTTTGTTATGGAGAATAGTATTTATTTTTTAGATAAATGTTTATTTTGTAGATAATATTTTATTTTGTAGATAAATGTCTATTATGGGGATACATATTTATTTTGGGGATAAATGTTTATTTTGGAGATAAATGTTTATTTTTTAGATAATTATTTATTTTGTAGATAATTGTTTATTTTGGGGATAATTGTTTATTTTGGAGATAAATGTTTATTTTGGGGATAATTGTTTACTTTGGAGATAAATGTTTATTTTGGGGATAATTGTTTATTTTGGAGATAAATATTTATTTTGGGGATTATTTTTTGTTATGGAGAATAGTATTTATTTTTTAGATAAATGTTTATTTTGTAGATAATATTTTATTTTGTAGATAAATGTCTATTATGGGGATACATATTTATTTTGGGGATAAATGTTTATTTTGGAGATAAATGTTTATTTCTTAGATAATTATTTATTTTGGAGATAATTGTTTATTTTGGGGATAATTGTTTATTTTGGAGATAAATGTTTATTTTGGAAATAAATGTTTATTTTTGGGATAATTGTTTACTTTAGAGTTAAATGTTTATTTTGGAGATAAATATTTACTTTAAAAATAAATGTTTATTTTGGAGATTAATGTTTATTTTGGACAAAAATGTATATTTCGGGGATAATTGTTTACTTTAGAGTTAAATGTTTATTTTGGAGATAAATGTTTATTTTGGAGATAAATATTTACTTTAAAAGGTCCCTGGCTCAAATCCCACCTAGTACCAACCTCGTCACGTCCGTTGTGTCCTGAGCAAGACACTTCACCCTTGCTCCTGATGGGTGCTGGTTGGCGCCTTGCATGGCAGCTCCCTCCATCAGTGTGTGAATGTGTGTGTGAATGGGTAAATGTGGAAGTAGTGTCAAAGCGCTTTGAGTACCTTGAAGGTAGAAAAGCGCTATACAAGTACAACTCATTTATTATGGGGATAAATGTTTATTTTGGAGATAAATGTTTATTTTGGGGATAATTTTTTATTCTGGGGATGAATGTTTATTTTGTACATAAATGTGCTACTTATGAAGGTAAACTACTGATATTTACATGTTTAATATAACACTGGCATGGTGCATTTGAAGGTAAACTACTGATATTTACATGTTTAATATAAAAATATGAAAAGGTGCATTTGAAGGTAAACTACTGATATTTACATGTTTAATATAAAAATATGAAAAGGTGCATTTGAAGGTAAACTACTGATATTTACATGTTTAATATAAAAATATGAAAAGGTGCATTTAAAGGTAAATGACTGACATTGACATGTGTGACAGAACTCATGCACGCTGCATTTCTTCACATCTCAAATTCGTTTCCTACTTTGCTGCTCATCCAGTCTTGGGAGGAGCGGCCGCCATGTTTCAGTCGCTGCCGCGTCGTCTGCCCGGCGAGGTCGGGGTCAGGACGCTCAGGCTGCGGAGTTGGGGGATGTTCCGGCCGGAGGAAGGCGGGATCTCGTCTCCATGGCTGGGCAGGGCCACCGACCTGCTGCTGTCCAACCTCCGCAGGGCGGCGGTCCTGGTCCGGGAGACTACAGGATGTGGACAAAAGAAGAAGGGACTGCTGTCCATCTTTGTGGACCATTGTAGTTTTTTGACCGGCCAGAGGCTGCGGCGCGCGTGTCGGATCGGCGAGCTCTACTCCAACTTGTACTCTGAGAGGACCAGGTGGACCCTGGTGGGGAGCATATGGCGTCGCTTGCAGAGCAAACACCCGCCTACAGGTCGGCTGATGGCAGCTCTGGCGGGCGTCTTCCTGTGGGAGCACGAGAAGATTCAAGATGAGGAGATACTCAGGTTGGGATTGTGCACACTCCATACACACACACCCTCATTGTGCTATGATGCCTACATCCCTCATTGTGCTATGATGCCTACATCCCTCATTGTACTATAATGCTTACATCCCTCATTGTGCTATAATGCCTACATCACTCATTGTACTATAATGCTTACATCCCTCATTGTGCTATAATGCTTACATCCCTCATTGTGCTATAATGCTTACATCCCTCATTGTACTATAATGCTTGCATCCTTCGTTGTGCTATGATGCTTGCATCCCTCGTTGGGCTATAATGCTTACATCCCTCATTGTGCTATAATGCTTACATCCCTCATTGTGCTATAATGCTTACATCCCTCATTGTGCTATAATGCTTACATCACTCATTGTGCTATAATGCTTACATCCCTCATTGTGCTATAATGCTTACATCCCTCATTGTGCTATAATGCTTACATCCCTCATTGTGCTATAATGCTTACATCCCTCATTGTGCTATGTTGCTTACATCCCTCATTGTGCTATAATGCTTACATCCCTCATTGTGCTATAATGCTTACATCCCTCATTGTGCTATAATGCTTACATCCCTCATTGTGCTATAATGCTTACATCCCTCATTGTGCTATAATGCCTACATCCCTCATTGTGCTATAATGCTTACATCCCTCATTGTGCTATAATGCTTACATCCCTCATTGTGCTATAATGCTTACATCCCTCATTGTGCTATAATGCTTACATCCCTCATTGTGCTATAATGCTTACATCCCTCATTGTGCTATAATGCTTACATCCCTCATTGTGCTATAATGCTTACATCCCTCATTGTGCTATAATGCTTACATCCCTCATTGTGCTATAATGCTTACATCCCTCATTGTGCTATGATGCCTACATCCATCATTGTGCTATGATGCTTACATCCCTCATTGTGCTATAATGCTTACATCCCTCATTGTGCTATGATGCTTACATCCCTCATTGTGCTATGATGCTTACATCCCTCATTGTGCTATAATGCTTACATCCCTCATTGTGCTATAATGCCTACATCCCTCATTGTGCTATAATGCTTACATCCCTCATTGTGCTATAATGCCTACATCCCTCATTGTGCTATAATGCTTACATCCCTCATTGTGCTATGATGCCTACATCCATCATTGTGCTATGATGCTTACATCCCTCATTGTGCTATGATGCTTACATCCCTCATTGTGCTATGATGCTTACATCCCTCATTGTGCTATGATGCTTACATCCCTCATTGTGCTATGATGCTTACATCCCTCATTGTGCTATAATGCCTACATCCCTCATTGTGCTATAATGCCTACATCCCTCATTGTGCTATAATGCTTACATCCCTCATTGTGCTATAATGCTTACATCCCTCATTGTGCTATAATGGCTTCATTCCTCATTGTGCTATAATGCTTACATCCCTCATTGTGCTATAATGCTTACATCCCTCATTGTGCTATAATGCCTACATCCCTCATTGTGCTATAATGCTTACATCCCTCATTGTGCTATAATGCTTACATCCCTCATTGTGCTATAATGGCTTCATTCCTCATTGTGCTATAATGCTTACATCCCTCATTGTGCTATAATGCTTACATCCCTCATTGTGCTATGATGCTTACATCCCTCATTGTGCTATAATGCTTACATCCCTCATTGTGCTATGATGCTTACATCCCTCATTGTGCTATGATGCTTACATCCCTCATTGTGCTATAATGCCTACATCCCTCATTGTGCTATAATGCTTACATCCCTCATTGTGCTATGATGCCTACATCCATCATTGTGCTATGATGCTTACATCCCTCATTGTGCTATGATGCTTACATCCCTCATTGTGCTATAATGCCTACATCCCTCATTGTGCTATAATGCTTACATCCCTCATTGTGCTATGATGCTTACATCCCTCATTGTGCTATAATGCTTACATCCCTCATTGTGCTATGTTGCTTACATCCCTCATTGTGCTATAATGCTTACATCCCTCATTGTGCTATAATGCTTACATCCCTCATTGTGCTATAATGCTTACATCCCCCATTGTGCTATAATGCTTACATCCCTCATTGTGCTATAATGCTTACATCCCTCATTGTGCTATGATGCTTACATCCCTCATTGTGCTATGATGCTTACATCCCTCATTGTGCTATGATGCTTACATCCCTCATTGTGCTATGATGCTTACATCCCTCATTGTGCTATAATGCTTACATCCCTCATTGTGCTATAATGCTTACATCCCTCATTGTGCTATAATGCTTACATCCCTCATTGTGCTATGATGCCTACATCCATCATTGTGCTATGATGCTTACATCCCTCATTGTGCTATAATGCTTACATCCCTCATTGTGCTATGATGCTTACATCCCTCATTGTGCTATGATGCTTACATCCCTCATTGTGCTATAATGCTTACATCCCTCATTGTGCTATAATGCTTACATCCCTCATTGTGCTATAATGCTTACATCCCTCATTGTGCTATAATGCTTACATCCCTCATTGTGCTATAATGCTTACATCCCTCATTGTGCTATGATGCCTACATCCATCATTGTGCTATGATGCTTACATCCCTCATTGTGCTATAATGCTTACATCCCTCATTGTGCTATGATGCTTACATCCCTCATTGTGCTATGATGCTTACATCCCTCATTGTGCTATAATGCTTACATCCCTCATTGTGCTATAATGCCTACATCCCTCATTGTGCTATAATGCTTACATCCCTCATTGTGCTATAATGCCTACATCCCTCATTGTGCTATAATGCTTACATCCCTCATTGTGCTATGATGCCTACATCCATCATTGTGCTATGATGCTTACATCCCTCATTGTGCTATGATGCTTACATCCCTCATTGTGCTATGATGCTTACATCCCTCATTGTGCTATGATGCTTACATCCCTCATTGTGCTATGATGCTTACATCCCTCATTGTGCTATAATGCCTACATCCCTCATTGTGCTATAATGCCTACATCCCTCATTGTGCTATAATGCTTACATCCCTCATTGTGCTATAATGCTTACATCCCTCATTGTGCTATAATGCTTACATCCCTCATTGTGCTATAATGGCTTCATTCCTCATTGTGCTATAATGCTTACATCCCTCATTGTGCTATAATGCTTACATCCCTCATTGTGCTATAATGCCTACATCCCTCATTGTGCTATAATGCTTACATCCCTCATTGTGCTATAATGCTTACATCCCTCATTGTGCTATAATGGCTTCATTCCTCATTGTGCTATAATGCTTACATCCCTCATTGTGCTATAATGCTTACATCCCTCATTGTGCTATGATGCTTACATCCCTCATTGTGCTATAATGCTTACATCCCTCATTGTGCTATGATGCTTACATCCCTCATTGTGCTATGATGCTTACATCCCTCATTGTGCTATAATGCCTACATCCCTCATTGTGCTATAATGCTTACATCCCTCATTGTGCTATGATGCCTACATCCATCATTGTGCTATGATGCTTACATCCCTCATTGTGCTATGATGCTTACATCCCTCATTGTGCTATAATGCCTACATCCCTCATTGTGCTATAATGCTTACATCCCTCATTGTGCTATGATGCTTACATCCCTCATTGTGCTATAATGCTTACATCCCTCATTGTGCTATGTTGCTTACATCCCTCATTGTGCTATAATGCTTACATCCCTCATTGTGCTATAATGCTTACATCCCTCATTGTGCTATAATGCTTACATCCCCCATTGTGCTATAATGCTTACATCCCTCATTGTGCTATAATGCTTACATCCCTCATTGTGCTATGATGCTTACATCCCTCATTGTGCTATGATGCTTACATCCCTCATTGTGCTATGATGCTTACATCCCTCATTGTGCTATAATGCTTACATCCCTCATTGTGCTATAATGCTTACATCCCTCATTGTGCTATGATGCCTACATCCCTCATTGTGCTATAATGCTTACATCCCTCATTGTGCTATGATGCTTACATCCCTCATTGTGCTATGATGCTTACATCCCTCATTGTGCTATGATGCTTACATCCCTCATTGTGCTATAATGCTTACATCCCTCATTGTGCTATGATGCCTACATCCCTCATTGTGCTATGATGCCTACATGGCTGTGCAGGTGTGGACTCGAGCTGCAGGCACTGGACATGGTGAAGAGTCCAAAGCACAGATCTTCAGTCTGCACCAGCGAGCAGGTGGATGTGGGCTGGGAGCTGGTGATGGAGAAGAAAGACTTCAAAGTGTGGAAGAGACCCATCCCTGACAGTCACCTGTACGAGTACAGAGGTCAGGGGTCGCTGGGCTTGCAGGCCACCATGAAACAAGTCAACCCCATAACAGCTCTTGTTGTTGTTGTTGTTGTGTTTCATGGCAGTGTTGGGATCCTACAGCGACGTCACACCAAGACAGTTTTTCAACGTGCAGGTATGATATCGACCAACTTGTACAAGTCTTGAAATGTTTACTGCATGGTCGCCTGGGCAACTATTATACTGCATGGTCGCCTGGGCAACTATTATACTGCATGGTCGCCTGGGCAACTATTATACTGCATGGTCGCCTGGGCAACTATTATACTGCATGGTCGCCTGGGCAACTATTATACTGCACGGTCGCCTGGGCAACTATTATACTGCACGGTCGCCTGGGCAACTATTATACTGCATGGTCGCCTGGGCAACTATTATGCTGCATGGTCGCCTGGGCAACTATTATACTGCACGGTCGCCTTGGCAACTATTATACTGCATGGTCGCCTGGGCAACTATTATACTGCATGGTCGCCTGGGCAACTATTATACTGCACGGTCGCCTGGGCAACTATTATACTGCACGGTCGCCTGGGCAACTATTATACTGCACGGTCGCCTGGGCAACTATTATACTGCACGGTCGCCTGGGCAACTATTATACTGCACGGTCGCCTGGGCAACTATTATACTGCACGGTCGCCTGGGCAACTATTATACTGCACGGTCGCCTGGGCAACTATTATACTGCACGGTCGCCTGGGCAACTATTATACTGCACGGTCGCCTGGGCGACTATTATACTGCACGGTCGCCTGGGCGACTATTATACTGCACGGTCGCCTGGGCAACTATTATACTGCACGGTCGCCTGGGCAACTATTATACTGCACGGTCGCCTGGGCGACTATTATACTGCACGGTCGCCTGGGCAACTATTATACTGCACGGTCGCCTGGGCAACTATTATACTGCACGGTCGCCTGGGCAACTATTATACTGCACGGTCGCCTGGGCAACTATTATACTGCACGGTCGCCTGGGCAACTATTATACTGCACGGTCGCCCGGGCAACTATTATACTGCACGGTCGCCCGGGCAACTATTATACTGCACGGTCGCCCGGGCAACTATTATACTGCACGGTCGCCCGGGCAACTATTATACTGCACGGTCGCCTGGGCAACTATTATACTGCACGGTCGCCTGGGCAACTATTATACTGCACGGTCGCCTGGGCAACTATTATACTGCACGGTCGCCTGGGCAACTATTATACTGCACGGTCGCCTGGGCAACTATTATACTGCACGGTCGCCTGGGCAACTATTATACTGCACGGTCGCCTGGGCAACTATTATACTGCACGGTCGCCTGGGCAACTATTATACTGCACGGTCGCCTGGGCAACTATTATACTGCACGGTCGCCTGGGCAACTATTATACTGCACGGTCGCCTGGGCAACTATTATACTGCACGGTCGCCTGGGCAACTATTATACTGCACGGTCGCCTGGGCAACTATTATACTGCACGGTCGCCTGGGCAACTATTATACTGCATGGTCGCCTGGGCAACTATTTTGACCCGGGGGCCAAATTTAGACAAACAAAAATGTGTCTGTCGGCCGGCGTATTTATTTTTAGGAATATTCATACAAAACCTCACAATAATGGGGACGGCCTGGCACAGTGGAAGAGTGGCTGTGCCAGCAACCTGAGGGTTCCTGGTTCAATACCCACCTTCTACCAACCTGGTCACGTCTGTTGTGTCCTGAGTAAGACACTTCACCCTTGCTCCTGATGGGTGCTGGTTAGGGCCTTGCATGGCAGCTCCCTCCATCAGTGTGTGAATGTGTGTGTGAATGGGTAAATAATGTCAAAGCGCTTTGAGTACCTTGAAAGTAGAAAAGCGGGATACAAATATGACCCACTATGTCTGATTAAATGCTAAAAACGTCATGACAGACCGCTTTATTTGACTTTTAATCGATTTAAACTGTTATACAAAGACAGGGTCTGGTTCAAATATAGAGATGAGAGTCTTTAATTAAATTTGACTTGCTGCTGTACTCTGTCTCAAAGTGTTATCATGTGCAATGTTTACCTTACCACAGGTGTGTCCAAAGTGCGGCCCGCAGCTAATCCTTTACCGGCCCACCACACATTCTGCAAAAATTGCAAAATTGATAGTATTGCAAAAATAAACATTTAACAAAAATGTAATGAGGTGAAATCCAATGAGAAAAAGTGGCAATGTTGACACAAAGCTTCCATGCAGGCTGTTTTTTTGTTCCTTTTGTCTTTATTTTCTTTTTTGTCCATTGCTCAAAAAAAAAAAAAAAAAAAAATCTACGTTATAATGAATTATTACTTAAAAATGATCACTTTAAAATGTTTTCTGTGAAAAAATATTGCATATGTTGTGTGGTTGCCATATAAAAACATCAAAGTTTTGACAAAAGAGCATAAAACTAACAAAATAATAGTTCCAACTTAAAATCGACGGATATATCGGAAGTTGATCTTGAAATTTAAGTGTTAAAAGTATAAAAAAAAAACTAATAAAAATGCATCACTTCATGAGTGGGGAACCTTTCGGATCTCAAATATATTTAGTAGGATTTTATTTAACTTTTCACTGTGATTACTCAAAAATATTAAATAATTAAAATCAATGGTGTCCTGCATTACAGGTTTAGCTCGGTTGGTAGAGCGGCCGTGCCAGCAACTTGAGGGTTGCAGGTTCGATTCCCGCATCCACCATCTTAGTCATCGCCGTTGTGTCCTTGGGCAAGACACTTTACCCACCTGCTCCCAGTGCTGATAACGTCCACGTTTTCAAATGGAGGAGAAAAAAAGTTCCTCCTTCCTGTCTAATACCACATGAAAGTCGTTGTTTTTTGGCATCTTATTTGTCCAGCTTCCATATTCGTTTTTATACACTTTACAAGAAATACAATGGCGGCAAACTCCGTAGCTTGCTAGCTTGTTTGCGCTGGCTTTCGGAGACTCTTATTTTGTTAGCGCAGGCGCGATGGAGCGGCGCTTTTATTGTGAAGACAGGAACTGTGCGATCAGTCTTTAGGCTTTTGACGGGAAGTACGGTTGAAATAAAAAGTGTCGTTTTTCCTTTACACTTTTGATTGATTGATTGAAACTTTTATTAGTAGATTGCACAGTACAGTACATATTCCGTACAATTGACCACTAAATGGTAACACCCCAATAAGTTTTTCAACATTTTAGGTCGGATTCGACTTGTGACAGTCACGTGACCGCCTGGCTCTGTTTGATTGGTTCAACGTCACCAGTGACTGCATTTGATTGGTGAAACTTTGAATTCGTGTCTGACTAAATCAAAACAAACAAAGCGTGCATTAACAGATCGATAAAAAAAAAGTAGCGAGTAGATGAATGGAGCGGAGTAAAAGTAGCGTTTCTTCTCTATAAATATACTCAAGTAAAAGTATGTTGCATAAAAACTACTCTTAGAAGTACAATTTATCCCAAAAGTTACTCAAGTAGATGTAACTTAGTAAATGTAGCGAGTTACTACCCACCTCTGGTTGTGTGTCTCCATAAGATGTCGGTAGCAGCTGTTGGCGTCCTTTACGGGTCCACCTCTTGCACAATGTTAACACTGTGGTTTAAATAGCACAATGACAACATGGCTGACCTCGGTCTTGCCTTTGTCCCAGTTGGACACTGACTACAGGAAGAAGTGGGATGCGCTCGTCATCAAACTGGAAGTGGTGGACCGAGACCTCAACACGGGCTCAGAGGTGGTCCACTGGGCCACGCACTTTCCTGTGAGTTCTACCTCCTCTTCCTCATCTGGGCCCTAAAATAAAAGCACTAAACGGACTCTCCCCTCTCCCCCACAGTACCCCATGTACTCCAGAGACTACGTGTATGTGCGGCGCTATGACGTGGACCTGGACAACAACCTGATGATCTTGGTGTCCAGGTAGGAGTCAGCACACCTGTCAGGTTCAAACACTGAAGACAAGAAGCAAGGAATTAAACGGACACAGAATGAAATTTGGCTCAATGAGGAGAGAGGCAGTGGTTGTATTTTATTTGGACTTTCCCTGATTACATGGCAACAGCTGTTTCTAAGGGAGGGGGGTCATAAACAGCCACTGCCTTTTAGTTACAAAAAAGTTCAAAGAAAAGGTCACTGGAGTTTGGGCCGGTCCTGCTTCCTCTCCACTTTGTAGATCTCGGGTCAAGACAAAATCTTTCTGTGGATTGCAATAAATCAAAGAAAACGACACCTTCATGTTGCTTCCCATCCTACACAGTGGAATTTTACAAGCTTTTTGATTGGTCGGATGAAATCCAGGCCCGGGATCTTTCTGTGTGGAGTTTGCATGTTCTCCCCGTGACTGCGTGGGTTCCCTCCGGGTACTCCGGCTTCCTCCCACTTCCAAAGACATGCACCTGGGGATAGGTTGATTGGCAACACTAAAATTGGCCCTAGTGTGTGAATGTTGTCTGTCTATCTGTGTTGGCCCTGTGATGAGGTGGCGACTTGTCCAGGGTGTACCCCGCCTTCTGCCCGATTGTAGCTGAGATAGGCGCCAGCGCCCCCCGCCACCCCGAAAGGGAATAAGCGGTAGAAAATGGTTGATTAGTCGGATGAAAGCCAGCTTTTGTCCTCTCGCCAGGAACTCAAGGAAACACAAAGTTTTGTGATAACTTCGACACAATTATTCTGACAGCACCATCTTCCATTTGAATACACAAACATGTCCTCTTTTTTTTTTTTGTCAGAGCTGTGCAGCATCCCAGAGTTCCAGAGTCTCAGGACTTTGTGAGAGTCCACACGTACCAGTCCAAGATGGTCATCCGCCCGCACACCTCCTTTGACGAGGTTGTCCTCAGACACTAATCCAGCGCTACAAACACTAAGTGAACTCTGTTAATTAACTCTACTTCAAATAATGTGACTCTTTTTGTTCCAGAACGGCTTCGACTACTTGCTGACTTACAGCGACGACCCCCAGACCGCCTTCCCCCGGTACTGTGTCAGCTGGATGGTGTCCAGTGGTGAGATTCTCTTTCACACATCTTCTATAAACCACACTGCACACACTCTCAAATGTGTTTCTTGAAATTGGATTTTTTTCCTCAAAATCCTGCAGATTTATTTTATGCCGTTATTCATCTCTTATATTTTTGACTCTTCCCCTTTTTGTTTTAAAATATTGTATCTACAATTAAACTAAGTATTTATTTAATATGCACAATTATTAATTGACATAAAAATACCCCGATTTTTTTTTTTTACATTAAAAAAATTAATATGCACGATTATTAATTGAACATTTTGATTCATAATCCGCTTTTGTCTACTTTGAATTGATTTACATTCAGTTTGGCATTTAATGTTAACAAAAAAATACTGCAATTTTTTTTTACCATTAATAAATTAATATGCAAAATTAATTGAAAATTTTTAAGTCATAATCCACTTTTTTCTACTTTGAATTCATTCAATTTGGCATTTAATGTTGACAAAAAATACTCTTAATTTTTTTTAATATGAAAAAAATTTATATGCACAATTAATTGAACATTTTGATTCATAATCCTTTTGTTTCTACTTTGAATTAATTTACATTCAGTTTGGCATTTAATGTTAAAAAAAATACTCCTAATTTTTTTTAATATGAAAAAAATTAATATGCACAATTATTAATTGAACATTTTGATTCATAATCCTTTTGTTTCTACTTTGAATTAATTTACATTCATTTTGGCATTTAATGTTAACAAAAAATACTCTTTTTTTTTTTTTTCTTTTTTTTATATGAAAAAAATTAATATGCATAATTATTAATTGAACATTTTGATTCATACTCCACTTGTTTCTACTTTGAATTGATTCAATTTGGCATTTAATGTTAAAAATTAGTCCCAAATTTGTTTTAACATAAAAAACATTAATATGCACAATTATTAATTGAACATTTTGATTCATAATCCACTTGTTTCTACTTTGAATTCATTTACATTCAGTTTGGCATCTAATGTTAACAAAAAATACTCTTAATTTTTTTAATATGAAAAAAATTAATATGCACAATTAATTGAACATTTTGATTCATAATCCTTTTGTTTCTACTTTGAATTAATTTACATTCAGTTTGGCATTTAATGTTAACAAAAAATATTTTTTTTTAATATGAAAAAAATTAATATGCACAATTATTATTGAACATTTTGATTCATAATCCGCTTTTTTCTACTTTGAATTGAATCAATTTGGCATTTAATGTTAAAAATGACTCCAAATGTATTTTAACATAAAAAAAATTATTATGCACAATTATTAATTGAACATTTTGATTCATAATCCTTTTGTTTCTACTTTGAATTAATTTACATTCAGTTTGGCATTTAATGTTAACAAAAAATACTCCTAATTGTTTTTAATATGAAAAAAATTAATATGCACAATTATTAATTGAACATTTTGATTCATAATCCGCTTGTTTCTACTTGAATTAATTTACATTCAGTTTGGCATTTAATGTTAACAAAAAATACTCATTTTTTTAATATGAAAAAAATTCATATGCACAATTATTAATTGAACATTTTGATTCATAATCTGCTTTTTTCTACTTTGAATTGATTCAATTTGGCATTTAATGTTAACAAAAATTACTCAATTTTGTTTAACAAAAAAAAATAATATGCACAATTATTAACTGAACATTTTGATTCATAATCCGCTTGTTTCTACTTTGAATTTTGGCATTTAATGTTAACAAAAAATTAATATGCACAATTATTAATTGAACATTTTGATTCATAATCCGCTTTTGTCTACTTTGAATTGATTTACATTCAGTTTGGCATTTAATGTTAACAAAAAAATACTGCAATTTTTTTTTACAATTAAAAAATAAATTAATATGCACAATTAATTGAACATTTTGATTCATAATCCACTTGTTTCTACTTTGAATTGATTCAATTTGGCATTTAATGTTAACAATTACTCCAAATGTATTTTAACATAAAAAAAATATTATGCACAATTATTAATTGAACATTTTGATTCATAATCCTTTTGTTTCTACTTTGAATTAATTTACATTCAGTTTGGCATTTAATGTTAACAAAAAATATATTTTTTTAATATGAAAAAAAATAATATGCACAATTGAATATTTTGATTCATAATCCACTTGTTTCTACTTCGAATTAATTTACATTCAGTTTGGCATTTAATGTTAACAAAAAAAATACTCCCAATATTTTTTTAACATTAAAAAAAAATATGAATCACATTTTATTCACAATTAGACAGCAACATAAATAGTTGTATTTTAAAAACATGTTTTGCACAAATAAAAAGATGTTCAGCTCTCTTGGAATATGTAACTCTCAAAATATGTTTAAGTTGGAAAAATAACTTATTGTTGTTATCTAACAAGGATGTACTTCTTACTATTATGTCTCACTGTTGAAATGTCAAAGCAATTAGAATAAGATTGTCATTTCCCTGACAGGCATGCCGGACTTCTTGAACAAACTGCACACCGCAGCTCTGCAGGCCAGGAACTTGGAGGTGGGCGTGTACGACTACGCCAGCGTCATTAAAAGCAGCGACACGGCCCGCCTGCAGAACCAGAACCAGGAGAGACTGGCCGCAGAGAAAAACCACAGCGGTGGTCCTGGTCAGATGTACGCTTGAGCCCACACCGACATGTGGACTTGTCCGGATCAAACCCTCCAAAAACCCAAACACTTTGGGTTTGTTTTGTGTGAAGATGTTTTGTCTTTAATGCCAATGTGTGTGTGTGTGTGTGTGTGTGTGTGTGTGTGTGTGTGTGTGTGTGTGTGTGTGTGTGTGTGTGTGTGTGTGTGTGTGTGTGTGTGTGTGTGTGTGTGTGTGTGTGTGTGTGTGTGTGCGTGTGCACCGTAACACTGGTCTGAGGGAGTGGAGACGGACAAATTGTTGACGTTCTTGTGTCATGACTGCTGTGGCAAAGCGGACTAAAAAGACAAGAGGTTTGGACAAATGGTGGAGCTGCTTTTGCAGAGTTGACCGTAGAACATTGCTGACTCATCTCTGCATGGACTGATGAAGGACTGGACTCTCAAGATTGGTTGCTTTTCCAGGTCTATGCAGAAGATGAACTTGGGCAACTTTTAGTGTTCTAGGAAGCTAAAAGCCGACCTTGTAGCGCGTGTCTTCTAACAAGCAGTGAAGTGCTCACACATGCACGTCTAAATGCATGTTTGTTTGTCTTTTTAGACGTGTGGAAATGAAAAAAGGTTAATCCATTTCAATTGCAGCAAACAAGCAGACTTTTTTGTTGTTCTGTTGTTAATTCTTATTAAAAAATAACCTGGATGAGCTAAATCTTGCTAAATGTGTGCTGTAATTCTGCTGCTTCTTGTTAAATCAATGACTTCCTTTTCCTGAATGTACAAATAACAACATGCTGTGGAGTTCAAGTTGCCTCGAAACAATAAAGACACGTTTACCACCTGACTGACTGTCACACACAACACATTATTGTACTCTCAGTTATGTCTGTTGTCTGTTGAAGTGTAGTCTCACTATTATGTGGAGGATACATGAGACGATCGATGTGGATGATATATGAGATGATTGATGTGGAGGATACATGAGATGATTGATGAGGATACATGAGACGATCGATGTGGAGGATACATGAGATGATTGATGCGGAGGATACATGAGATGATGTGTAGAATACATGAGATGATCGATGTGGAGGATACATGAGATGATGTGGAGGATACATGAGATGATCGAAGTGGAGGATACATGAGACGATAGATGTGGAGGATACATGAGACGATAGATGTGGAGGATACATGAGACGATCGATGTGGATGATATATGAGATGATTGATGTGGAGGATACATGAGATGATTGATGAGGATACATGAGACGATCGATGTGGAGGATACATGAGATGATTGATGCGGAGGATACATGAGATGATGTGTAGAATACATGAGATGATCGATGTGGAGGATACATGAGATGATGTGTAGAATACATGAGATGATGCGGAGGATACATGAGATGATGTGTAGAATACATGAGATGATGTGGAGGATACATGAGATGATCGAAGTGGAGGATACATGAGACGATAGATGTGGAGGATACATGAGACGATAGATGTGGAGGATACATGAGACGATCGATGTGGAGGATACATGAGACGATTGATGTGGAGGATACATGAGACGATCGAAATTGAGGATACATGAGACGATAGATGTGGAGGATACATGAGATGCTTGATGTGGAGGATACATGAGATAATCGATGTGGAGGATACATGAGATGCTTGATGTGGAGGATACATGAGACGATCGATGTGGAGGATACATGAGACGATCGATGTGGAGGATACATGAGATGCTTGATGTGGAGGATACATGAGACGATCGATGTGGAGGATACATGAGACGATCGATGTGGAGGATACATGAGACGATCGAAGTTGAGGATACATGAGGTGATTGATGTGGAGGATACATGAGATGATCGATGTGGAGGATACATGAGACGATCGATGTGGAGGATACATGAGACGATCGATGTGGAGGATACATGAGATGCTTGATGTGGAGGATACATGAGACGATCGATGTGGAGGATACATGAGACGATCGATGTGGAGGATACATGAGACGATCGATGTGGAGGATACATGAGACGATCGAAGTTGAGGATACATGAGGTGATTGATGTGGAGGATACATGAGAAGATAGAATTGGAGGATACATGAGATGATGTGGAGGATACATGAGACGATCGATGTGGAGGATACATGAGACGATCGAAGTTGAGGATACATGAGACGATCGAAGTTGAGGATACATGAGGTGATTGATGTGGAGGATACATGAGAAGATAGAATTGGAGGATACATGAGACGATCGATGTGGAGGATACATGAGATGATTGATGCGGAGGATACATGAGATGATGTGTAGAATACATGAGATGATCGATGTGGAGGATACATGAGATGATGTGTAGAATACATGAGATGATGCGGAGGATACATGAGATGATGTGTAGAATACATGAGATGATGTGGAGGATACATGAGATGATCGAAGTGGAGGATACATGAGACGATAGATGTGGAGGATACATGAGACGATAGATGTGGAGGATACATGAGACGATCGATGTGGAGGATACATGAGACGATTGATGTGGAGGATACATGAGACGATCGAAATTGAGGATACATGAGACGATAGATGTGGAGGATACATGAGATGCTTGATGTGGAGGATACATGAGATAATCGATGTGGAGGATACATGAGATGCTTGATGTGGAGGATACATGAGACGATCGATGTGGAGGATACATGAGACGATCGATGTGGAGGATACATGAGATGCTTGATGTGGAGGATACATGAGACGATCGAAGTTGAGGATACATGAGGTGATTGATGTGGAGGATACATGAGATGATCGATGTGGAGGATACATGAGACGATCGATGTGGAGGATACATGAGATGCTTGATGTGGAGGATACATGAGACGATCGATGTGGAGGATACATGAGACGATCGATGTGGAGGATACATGAGATGCTTGATGTGGAGGATACATGAGACGATCGATGTGGAGGATACATGAGACGATCGATGTGGAGGATACATGAGACGATCGATGTGGAGGATACATGAGACGATCGAAGTTGAGGATACATGAGGTGATTGATGTGGAGGATACATGAGAAGATAGAATTGGAGGATACATGAGATGATGTGGAGGATACATGAGACGATCGATGTGGAGGATACATGAGACGATCGAAGTTGAGGATACATGAGACGATCGAAGTTGAGGATACATGAGGTGATTGATGTGGAGGATACATGAGAAGATAGAATTGGAGGATACATGAGACGATCGATGTGGAGGATACATGAGATGATGTGGAGGATACATGAGACGATCGATGTGGAGGATACATGAGATGATCGATGTGGAGGATACATGAGATGATCGATGTGGAGGATACATGAGACGATAGATGTGGAGGATACATGAGATGATAGAAGTGGAGGATACATGAGATGATCGAAGTTGAGGATACATGAGACGATTGATGTGGAGGATACATGAGAAGATAGATGTGGAGGATACATGAGATGATAGATGTGGAGGATACATGAGATGATCGAAGTTGAGGATACATGAGACGATCGATGTGGAGGATACATGAGACGATTGATGTGGAGGATACATGAGATGATCGAAGTGGAGGATACATGAGACGATCGATGTGGAGGATACATGAGATGATGTGGAGGATACATGAGATGATCGATGTGGAGGATACATGAGATGATAGATGTGGAGGATACATGAGATGATGTGGAGGACACATGAGACGATCGATGTGGAGGATACATGAGACGATCGATGTGGAGGATACATGAGACGATGGATGTGGAGGATACATGAGACGATGGATGTGGAGGATACATGAGACGATGGATGTGGAGGATACATGAGACGATGGATGTGGAGGATACATGAGACGATGGATGTGGAGGATACATGAGGCGATCGATGTGGAGGATACATGAGACGACCGATGTGGAGGATACATGAGACGATCGATGTGGAGGATACATGAGACGACCGATGTGGAGGATACATGAGACGACCGATGTGGAGGATACATGAGACGACCGATGTGGAGGATACATGAGACGATCGATGTGGAGGATACATGAGACGATCGATGTGGAGGATACATGAGACGATCGATGTGGAGGATACATGAGACGATCGATGTGGAGGATACATGAGACGATCGATGTGGAGGATACATGAGACGATCGATGTGGAGGATACATGAGACGATCGATGTGGAGGATACATGAGACGATCGATGTGGAGGATACATGAGACGATCGATGTGGAGGATACATGAGACGATCGATGTGGAGGATACATGAGACGATCGATGTGGAGGATACATGAGACGATCGATGTGGAGGATACATGAGACGATCGATGTGGAGGATACATGAGACGATCGATGTGGAGGATACATGAGACGATAGATGTGGAGGATACATGAGACGGTCGATGTGGAGGATACATGAGACGGTCGATGTGGAGGATACATGAGACGATCGATGTGGAGGATACATGAGACGATCGATGTGGAGGATACATGAGACGATCGATGTGGAGGATACATGAGACGATCGATGTGGAGGATACATGAGACGATCGATGTGGAGGATACATGAGACGATCGATGTGGAGGATACATGAGACGATCGATGTGGAGGATACATGAGACGATCGATGTGGAGGATACATGAGACGATCGATGTGGAGGATACATGAGACGATCGATGTGGAGGATACATGAGACGATAGATGTGGAGGATACATGAGACGGTCGATGTGGAGGATACATGAGACGGTCGATGTGGAGGATACATGAGACGGTCGATGTGGAGGATACATGAGACGGTCGATGTGGAGGATACATGAGACGATCGATGTGGAGGATACATGAGACGATCGATGTGGAGGATACATGAGACGATCGATGTGGAGGATACATGAGATGATCGATGTGGAGGATACATGAGACGATTGATGTGGAGGATACATGAGACGATCGATGTGGAGGATACATGAGACGATAGATGTGGAGGATACATGAGATGATTGATGTGGAGGATACATGAGACGATAGATGTGGAGGATACATGAGACGATGGATGTGGAGGATACATGAGATGATACAGGACGCCTGCTGGTGTGTCAGAGCAGTCCAGCCTGACGACACATCCCATAGAAGAGTCCTCGCTGCTGGAGGAGCTGTGAGGGAGAGTCCATCTCCACGATGGAGCCCTGGTCCATCACCATGATCCTGCCAGGACATGAAGGACATGACCACACACACATCTTGCCAAAGCCAGTCCTCCTCTGCCTCACCTGGTATAATCCATGATGGTGTTGAGGCGGTGAGCAATGGTGAGGACGGTGCAGTCACTGAACTGAGTCCGGATGGTGAACTGGATCAGTTGGTCCATCTCCAAGTCCACAGCTGCGGTGGCTTCATCCAGAACCAGGATTTTAGTTTTTCTCAGCAGAGCTCTGGCTAAGCACAACAGCTGGCGCTGACCAAGACTGCAGAGGAGCGGGTGACATCAGGTGAACCGAGTCTGGGCCGTGTCTCTGAGGTTTTTAGTACCTGAGATTCTCTCCTCCTTCGCAGCACTGGTGCTTCAGTTGGTCGGGCAGCCGGGACACAAAGCTGCTGAGGTGAGCCAGCTCCAGAGCCCTCCACAGTTCCTCGTCCGAGCACACGTCAAACGGGTCCAGGTTCATCCTGAGGGATCCTGAGAACAGCACCGGATCCTGGAGGCCAAAAGTCAGGGGTCACTTCAGAATCTTTTAAAATCCACAGTGTCAAAATAATTGTATGTAGGTTATCACAAAATGTTGTGTTGCCATGAGAAGACAAAAGCTGTCTTCGATCCTACCAGTAAAAAAGGCTTGTAAAACTCCACTGTGTAGGATGGGAAGCAACATGAAGGGGTTCTGTTTCTTTGATGTATTGAAATCCACAGAAAGATATTGTCTTGAACCGACTACAAAGCGCAGAGGAAGCAGGACCAGACTGCCCTCCAGGCACCATTTCTTTGAACTGTTTTATTCCAAGGTGATGGCTGTTTACGACCCCCTCCCCTTAGAAACAGTTGTTGCCATGTAATCAGGGAAAGTCCCCCAAAAAAAGAGGAGGCATACAATCTTTTGTCAGAGCCTGGTAGAAGTGTGCATAGAGTACAGTCCAGACGTTTCTCCTCATTGAGCCAAATTTATTCTGTCTCTCTTTGATTCCTTGCTTCTTGTCTTGTTTAATAGACGTCATTAGTGTTTGAACCTGACACACAACATGCCAAAAATGAACACAACAGATCATTGGTACAACTAATGAGGGGCCAATCGGTTCTGACAGCCGTTGTTGCGCTGGCAGAGGTTTGCCCCTATCGTGTTTGAACAAGTGTCGTTTTGCACCCCGATAGAGCAGAACACTCTCTGCCGGGGTGGTGTGAGAATGGGATATTTTTAAGTGAGCTTTCTTAATCCATAGTCGTGTTTAAAGCAGCTGGTGCTTCCCCATGTGAAATCTTTGGGTTTTTCTTCTTATGTTGTTAAAATAACTTTGTGTTTCAATGAGTTCCCGGCGAGAAGACAAAAGCGGTCTTTGAGCCCACCAAGAATAAGGTTTGTAAAACTCCACTGTGTAGGATGGGAATCAACATGAAGATCTTCTGTTTCTTTCAAGTATAGTAATCAACAGAAATATTTTCTCTTGACCCAAGAACTACAAAGCGGAGAGGAAGCAAGGCCTGACTCCCCTCCAGGCGACCTTTTCTTTGAACTGTTGTAATCAACGGCGAGGGCTGTTTACGCCCCCCGACCCTTAGAAACAGCTGTTGCCATGTAATCACGGAAAGTCCAAATAAAGACAAGAGTACAGCCCAGACGTATCTCCTCAATTGAGCCAAATTGAATTCTGTCTCTGTTTAATTATTTGCTTCTTGTCTTGTTTAATAGATGTCATTAAGGTTTGAAGCACTAGTAAACTATTTTGTTTTGTCATAAGGGCTCCTGTTTGTCGGCTCACAGAGCTGTTTTGGCCAGCTCTTTATCTGTTTTGAAGTAGCAGCTGCATTACTTTCTGGGCGGGAGGGGCTGTTTCCCCTCTTCTTAATTGGAGCCTTGCTTGCTGATGCTATTATTGCGTTGTAAGGGCTGGTCTGCTAACATCAATATTGATCTGGAGTCTGACACAAACACAGGATTGTGGTGTGACAATATTTATTTATACAAAATTGACTAAATATGAATTTTTAGTCAATATATATATATTAATCCAATGAGGTGGCGACTTATCCAGGCTGTACACCGCCTTCCGCCCGATTGTAGCTGAGATAGGCACCAGCGCCCCCCCCAGTGATCCCAAAGGGAATAAGCGGTACAAAATGGATGGATGGAATATTTATATTATTCTCTTCGATTAGATGCAAAATGTATAACTAAGTCAAAAGTGCGACATATTTCATCAAAAGCAAAAACTACTTTTTTTTTACCTTTATCTTTCTCCAAAGTGGGCTGGCTCAGGGTGGAGGACAGAGTAAAACAACTTGCACTGAGCCTGGTCTATAAAATCCGCTACACCTCCTTGATACCGAAGTACATGTCAAACTACTTCCTTAACGTAAATGACCACCATGACCACAACACCAGGGGGAGCTCCACAAACCACGTTAAACCCAGATTCCGATCTAACAAAGGTCTTAACTCATTCTCTTTCTATGCCACATCAATGTGGAATGCACTCCCAACAGGTGTAAAAGTAAGTGCATCTCTATATTCCTTCAAAACCGCTCTAAAACAACACCTCCAGGCAACTTCAACACTTTACTAATACCCTCCTCCATTCACATCCCATCTCCCCGGATTATAAACAACTCAAATGTACTTCTAATGTATATACTTGTTCTTATGCTATGTGAACTCACTATGTTCTCTGCTGGCTGTACATATCCTACTAAGTAAGACCTACACTGTTTCAATGTCCACATTTCTCTGTTGATGCAATTGTTGATGACTGAAGTTCTGATATCAACCAAAGCTCCTCATCCCAACCCCCGGATTGTAAATAATGTAAATAATTCAATGTATATACTATGATGATTAACTTGTGTGATGACTGTATTATGTTGATAGTATATATTTGTACCATGAATTGATTAACGTGGACCCCGACTTAAACAAGTTGAAAAACTTATTGGGGTGTTACCATTTAGTGGTCAATTGTACGGAATATGTACTGTACTGTGCAATCTACTAATAAAGGTATCAATCAATCAACCAATCAATAAATCAATGCCTTCTTTGGAATTGTACGGTGCACATTAAGACGGCCTCGCCTCTTGTGCATCCTTGCACTCACCTGAGGGATGATTGTGATCCTGGAGCGGAGCTCATGAAGGCCAATCTGGGAAATATCCACTTCATCGATGAAAACACGTCCGCTGGTCGCCTCCAGAATACGAAAAATTCCCAGAGCGAGGGACGACTTCCCCGCTCCCGTTCTTCCAACGATCCCCACCTGTCAATCAAAAGAAACGATTCAGAATACATGAAATCACCAACCGTTGTTCATCCACTAGGTGGCAACCTTCTCTTTGTCTTGGATGCTGATGGAGATTCCCTTTAAGGCCCAGTCAAGACCTTTACGATACTGCAGTCCGTAGTCCTCAAACTGGATGGTTCCTTGGTTCGGCCAGTCTGCTTGGAGATAATTGTTCTTCTTTATCCAAGGTGCCTGAGGGTTTGAACGTGGATCAGAAAAGCAGCACGGTGGTGACTCGAATCCTCACACACAACTCGGGCTGAGGGAAACTAATTGATGTTTTAAACCAGGGGCGCTCACACTTTTTCTGCAGGCGAGCTACTTTTCAATTGACCAAGTCGAGGAGATCTACCTCATTCCTATTTATAATTTATATTTATTTATTTATGAAAGAGACATTTTTGTTAACAAGTTAATGGTGTTTAATGATAATACAAGCATGTTTAACACACATAGATTCCTTTCTTTCATGAAGACAAGAATATAAGTTGGTGTATTACCTGATTCTGATTACTTGCATTGATTGGAATCAGACAGTGGTGCTGATAACGTCCGCATTTTCAAATGGAGGAAAAAAAAAAAAGTCCTCCTTTCTGTCCAATACCACATGAAAGTGGTTGGATTTGGCATCTCATTTGTCCAACTTGCATACTGGTTTTTAAACACTTTGTTATGAGAGTAGCATATGTGTGTGGCCCTTTAATGTCTGGCAGCAGGTGAGTGACGTCAGTGAGTGTGCGGGTGGGCAAGCAAGTGAGAAAGCGGTCGCTGTGGGCGGGTGAGAAATACATTGGCATCAAACTCCGTAACTTGCTAGCTTTCTGAGACTCTTATTTTGTTAGCACAGGCAGGATGAAACAGGTATTTTATGGTGAAGACAGGAACCGTGCAGTCGGTCTTTAGAGTTTTGACGGTAGGTATTGAGTCTCTAGAAATAAAATGTGTTTCTCTGCGTCCGCCCTGTTAGTAATTTTTTTCTTAAATATGAGCCAGCGTCATCTCACAAGATCCTCAGGTGCCGAGAATGTCAAACAACTGACGAAAGTGAAGTCTTGGTATGATTGATGATTGCTCATTTTTATGTCTATTGTTTAATGCCTGGCTTGAGATCGACTGACACACCCTCCGAGATCGACCAGTCGATCGCGATCGACGTAATGGGCACCCCTGTTTTAAACGATCATGCACCGGCACCTCTTTGGGCGTGTTGGCGTATTCCTTCACTCTCTCCACTGACACGATGTTGTTCTCCACGTCGGTCCAGGATCGAACAATCCAGCTCAGAATCCCTGTCACCTGCATGTGCACATGTTGTCATTAATATACTTCATCATCTGGTTACTGTCACATGGTTCTATCTCTACTTCTGTTAAAACGCAATAATCACTTATTCTTTTGTTGTTTGGACACTTTGCACTAGTTTTGGGTCCATCCATCCATCTAAATGGAATTCTGTCTCCGTCTAATTCAATCGATCAATCAATGTTTACTTATATAGCCCTAAATCACTAGTGTCTCAAAGGGCTGCACAAACCACAACAGGAACCACTACGAAATCCTCGGTAGGCCCACATAAGGGCAAGGAAAACTCACACCCAGTGGGACGTCGGTGACAATGATGACTATGAGAACCTTGGAGAGGAGGAAAGCGATGGATGTCGAGCGGGTCTAACATGATACTGTGAAAGTTCAATCCATAATGGATCCAACACAGTCGCGAGAGTCCAGTCCAAAGCGGATCCAACACAGCAGCGAGAGTCCCGTTCACAGCGGAGCCAGCAGGAAACCATCCCAAGCGGAGGTGGATCAGCAGCGCAGCGATGTCCCCAGCCGATACACAGGCAAGCAGTACATGGCCACCGGATCGGACCGGACCCCCTCCACAAGGGAGAGTGGGACATAGGGGAAAAAGAAAAGAAACGGCAGATCAACTGGTCTAAAAAGGGAGTCTATTTAAAGGCTAGAGTATACAGATGAGTTTTAAGGTGAGACTTAAATGCTTCTACTGAGGTGGCATCTCGAACTGTTACCGGGAGGGCATTCCAGAGTACTGGAGCCCGAACGGAAAACGCTCTATAGCCCGCAGACTTGTTTTGGGCTTTGGGAATCACTATCAATCAATCAATCAATGTTTACTTATATAGCCCTAAATCACTAGTGTCTCAAAGGGCTGCACAAACCACAACACAAACCACTACGACATCCTCGGTAGGCCCACATAAGGGCAAGGAAAACTCACACCCAGTGGGACGTCGGTGACAATGATGACTATGAGAACCTTGGAGAGGAGGAAAGCGATGGATGTCGAGCGGGTCTAACATGATACTGTGAAAGTTCAATCCATAATGGATCCAACACAGCAGCGAGAGTCCCGTTCACAGCGGAGCCAGCAGGAAACCATCCCAAGTGGAGGCGGATCAGCAGCGCAGAGATGTCCCCAGCCGATACACAGGCAAGCAGTACATGGCCACCGGATCGGACCGGACCCCCTCCACAAGGGAGAGTGGGACATAGGAGAAAAAGAAAAGAAACGGCAGATCAACTGGTCTAAAAAGGGAGTCTATTTAAAGGCTAGAGTATACAGATGAGTTTTAAGGTGAGACTTAAATGCTTCTACTGAGGTAGCATCTCGAACTGTTACCGGGAGGGCATTCCAGAGTACTGGAGCCCGAAATGAAAACGTTCTATAGCCCGCAGACTTTTTTTGGGCTCTAGGAATCACTAATAAGCCGGAGTCCTTTGAACGCAGATTTCTTGCCGGGACATATGGTACAATACAATCGGCATTCCTTGCTTCTTCATCCATTTTCTACCGCTTATTCCCTTTCGGGGTCGCGGGGGTGCTGGCGCCTATCTCAGCTACAATCAGGCGGAAGGCGGAGTAGACCCTGGACAAGTCGCCACCTCATCGCAGGGCCAACACAGATAGACAGACAACATTCACACTCACATTGGAATAGCATAGCTCGGTTGGTAGAGTGGCCGTGCCAGCAACTTGAGGGTTGCAGGTTCGATCCCTGCTTCCGCCATCCTAGTCACTGCCGTTGTGTCCTTGGGCAAGACACTTTACCCACCTGCTCCCAGTGCCACCCACACTGGTTTAAATGTAACTTAGATATTGGGTTTTCACTATGTAAAGCGCTTTGAGTCACTAGAGAAGAAGCGCTATATAAATATAATTCACTTCACTTCACTTCACATTCACACACTAGGGCCAATTTAGTGTTGCCAATCAACCTATCCCCAGGTGCATGTCTTTGGAGGTGGGAGGAAGCCGGAGTACCCGGAGGGAACCCACGCACTCACGGGGAGAACATGCAAACTCCACACAGAAAGATCCCGAGCCTGGATTTGAACCCAGGACTGCGGGACCTTCGTATTGTGAGGCAGACGCACTAACCCCTCTCCCACCGTGAAGCCCAAAGAAGCAGACAAAGAAGTCCTTGCTTCTTTGTCTTGTTTAATCGATATCATCAGTGTTTGAACCTGACAGTGGGGTGTTTTGGCCACGTTAGTCGATGTGTGTTTCATACCTGGAGAGAATGTGACACGGCCAAACCCACCACGCCTGGACTGAGCACATGTCGATTTTGCACCGAAAAGACGGCAGCGGCCAGAACCAGAAGATTCCCCAGGAACTCCAGGTTCACCGCCAACCATCTGACACACATCCATGTTTCTTTCATCAAATCCATTCAAAGAGAAATTCCCACTAAGTCCAAACTGGATCATTAGTTTTTGCAACATGAACACAAATTGTCGTTTATTTAGTTCCGACGCACCTGGTGGCCACAAATCTGGGAAAATAGGCCTCTTGGTTCTTATCGATGCGATGGTCGGCCAGCTGCACAAAGCGTTGCTGTTCGCCGAACGCTCGAATCACACAGACGCCCTGGACAGTCTCGTTGAAGTGGCTGTAAATGGGCGAGCGACTGACCGCCTCCAGTCGCCGAAGCTGACACGACGCCGCCACGTAGAAGCTCTGCAAAGCGGGACGATCACAAAACCCGGTTTACCTAACGGCGGTGGCGGCGAGGAGCGAGCAGGTCACCTGTATGAAGATGTAGAGGAGGGTGAGCGGGAGCAGCACCAGCCCGCTGAAAGGTGTGGCCGCCAAGACGATGATGCAGACTTCCAGCAGCTTGAACAAGTAGCCCAGCATCATCTTGAGGCCTTCGGGGATCATGCAGTCGATGGCGTCGATCTCCTTGGAGAAGCGGTTGAGGAGGTTCCCGCTGGGCGTCACCTCGAAAAAAGACATTGGCGAGCGCAGAACGTTGTGGAGCAGGTCGGCGTGAAGGTGGCGTGACGCCACGATCCCACCCAGGGCGATGGCCAGGGTCGTCCCAAACATGGCCAGACCTGAGGGATAATCACGTCCGAGATGAAGAAGTTATGGATCTTTGTTCGGCAGGTTTTGTCTGCTCTTCACAACATTTTGCTCACAACATTGCTTACGTACTTTTTACTTTCACACCACAGCAGTACCTCCACCTACGAGCTTAATTGGTTCTCCACTCAAAACACTTTTATCTCAAATCAACGCCGCCCACTGAAAGGAATTGGTTCCTTGTCCCCGCCCCAAAGATTCTGTTCATAACTTTTATGGACAGAATTTCTAGGCGCAGTCAAGGCGTTGAGGTGATCCGGTTTGGTGGCTGCAGGATTAGGTCTCTGCTTTTTGCAGATGACGTGGTCCTGATGGCTTCATCTGGCCAGGATCTTCAGCTCTCACTGGATCGGCTAGCAGCAGAGTGTGAAGCGACTGGGATGGGAATCAGCACCTCCGAGTCCGAGTCCATGGATCTCGCCCGGGAAAGGGTGGAGTGCCATCTCCGAGTTGGGGGGGGGAGACTCTGCCTCAAGTGGAGGAGTTCAAGTACCTAGGAGTCTTGTTCACGACTGAGGGAAGAGTGGATCGTGAAATCGACAGGCGGATCGGTGCGGCATCCTCAGTAATGCGGACGCTGTACCGATTCGTTGTGGTGAATAAGGAGCTGAGCCGGAAGGCAAAGCTCTCAATTTACCGGTCGATCTACGTTCCCATCCTCACCTATGGTCATGAGCTTTGGGTTATGACCAAAAGGACAAGATCACGAGTACAAAGAGCTTTCTACTGATCACCACGATCTAGGTCTCTATCCTCACCTATGGTCATGAGCTTTGGGTTATGACTGAAAGGACAAGATCACGGGTACAAGCGGCCGAAGTAAGTTTCCTCCGCCGAGTCATAGTCTAAGAAGCTCTGCTATCTGGGGGGAGATCAAAGTAAAGCCGCTGCTCCTCCACATGGAGAGGAGCCAGAGGAGGTGGTTCAGGCATGTGGTCAGGATGCCACCCAAACGCCTCCCTAAGGAGGTGTTTAGGGCACGTCCGACCAGTAGGAGGCCACGGGGAAGACCCAGGACACGTTGGAAAGACTATGTCTCCCGGCTGGCCTGGGAACGCCTCGAGATCCCCGGGAGAAGCTGGATGAGGTAGGGAGCTGGGGAGAGGAAAGTCTGGGCTTCCCTGCTTAGGCTGCTGCCGCTGCGACCCTACCTCGGATAAGCGGAAGAAGATGGATGGATGGATAGTTTCATGAAGTAACAATAATGTAGAACATTTACTTCGGTAAATGTTCCTGCGGTTACTTTGGTAACCGCAGGATTAGGTCTCTGCTTTTTGCAGATCATGTGGTCCTGATGGCTTCATCTGACCGGGATCTTCAGCTCTCACTGGATCGGCTTGCACCCGAGTGTGAAGCGACTGGGATGGGAATCAGCACCTCCGAGTCCGAGTCCATGGATCTCGCCCGGGAAAGGGTGGAGTGCCATCTCCGAGTTGGGGGGGAGACTCTGCCCCAAGTGGAGGAGTTCAAGTACCTCGGAGTCTTGTTCACGACTGAGGGAAGAGTGGATCGTGAGATCGACAGGTGGATCGGTGCTGTGTCTTCAGTAATGCGGACGCTGTATCGATCCCTTGTGGTGAAGAAGGAGCTGAGCCGGAAGGCAAAGCTCTCAATTTACCGGTCGATCTACGTTCCCATCCTCACCTATGGTCATGAGCTTTGGGTCATGACCGAAAGGATAAGATCACGGGTACAAGCGGCCCAAATCATTTTCCTCCGCCGTGTGGTGGGTCTCTCCCTTAGAGATAGGGTGAGAAGCTCTGCCATCCGGGAGGAACTCAACGTAAAGCCGCTGCTCCTCCACATCGAGAGGAGCCAGATGAGGTGGTTCGGGCATCTGGTCAGGATGCCACCCGAACGCCTCCCTAGGGAGGTGTTTAGGGCATGTCCAACCGGTAGGAGGCCACGGGGAAGACCAAGGACACGTTGGGAAGACTATGTCTCCCGGCTGGCCTGGGAACGCCTCGGGATCCCCCGGGAGGAGCTGGACGAAGTGGCTGGGGAGAGGGAAGTCTGGGTTTCCCTGCTTAGGCTGTTGCCCCCGCGACCCGACCTTGGATAAGCGGAAGATGATGGATGGATGATGGATTTACTTCGGAGAGTGGACTTCTACGGTTACCTCCTTTCAGTTGTTTCTCCGTCCAACACACCATCAGCTTCTTCTCCATGTTTTCATGGATAAATATCCTCACTTAAGGTAAAATCTTAACATTCTTGGCTGGCGTTGGAATCTTTCTGCTTCAGTATGGAGCAGATTAGTGGCGCTACGCTAGCATTGCTTCATCAAGTTAGTTGTTTTTTGATGATTCCTTTTTTTTTAATCATTAAAATCACTTTTTCTTCTCAGCACTGTACTTTACACTTACTTTCTTGTGTCTTAGGAAAACAAAGTGAGGTCCATATCTGGCTATAAGCTAATTAGCGAATCTTTCAGAGTTCATTGTGACATTTGCCATGCTAACTAATGGTGGGGATGCTTGTAACTTAAAACATAACAACTAGTTGTTATCGCAAATCACTCTTAAGTTGAGGCACCACCGTACTTCTCCTATATCAGGGGTCGGGAACCTTTTTGGCTGAGAGAGCCACGAAAGCCACATATTTTAAAATGTATTTCCGTGAGAGCCATATAATAGTTTTTAACAATGAACTAAATGCCTGCATTTTTTTAGTAAGACCAACATTTTTAGAGTATTGTAGGTCTCCTATTCTTTTTAATAACATTGTTATTCTGAAGCTAACCAATATCTGACAAATACTTCTTATCATGAATGAGACTTCTTGAACAGGTGCGGTAGAAAGCGGATATTTTGACACTGTGATTACCAGCGTAATTATGTAGGTAGGTAAGTATTGTTATTGCCCAAGTACAACACAACTTTGTTGATTGACTGATTGATTTGATTAGACAAACAAACAGTGTTTAGGGCTGAAAAAAAAAAACTCCAGAGCAAAGCATATATACGTATCACAACATACATCTCCAGACTTGCAACAGAGGGGAGGGAGTGGGGGGCTACGGTGGCGGGCTGCAGCTCTTCAGGCACTGCCCAGTTGTCCATCACCCCTAAGGGATTCGCGTCAAGGGCGTTGGATGAATTATTCATTACTTATCGTGTTAAGCAATGTCAGCTAAGATTTATCTTGAGAGCCAGATGCAGTCATCAAAAGAGCCACATCTGGCTCTAGAGCCATAGGTTCCCTACCCCTGTCCTATATGATCATCAAATTAAGACTTTCTTTCCAATGCTGTGACCAAACTGCTTTTAGAGAAATTCAAGAAACCTTGAGTCAGGCCGAGGGCTCCGAACACGCTCAGTCTGAGCACGTGGTCGGCCTGGGTGCCGTTTATGGGAAGGTCGTCGGCCCACAGGCTGAGCCAGTAGCTGTACGCTAACGAGGCGGACTGGTGGAAGGCGCACAGGAAGAGGATGGTCATGATGAAGGTCAGGCCGACGGTTCTGAAGTATTCCTGGTATACTTGCAGCTTTACCTGACAACAGAAGGCAGAGGAGTCACGGTACAGTCGGGAGCATTGATCGTTCTGTGTTCACTTTCTGCGTCTCTTAGTGGTTTTTCGTTCCACTCCATATTTCAGGTTTGTGCTCTCAATTTTTCTCCGCTGGACTTGCCAGAAAACATCCATGAAAACCTTGTCATGACGTTAACGTTCTCTAGATTGATCAATGTTCCTTAATTGGCTCATTCTTGGGTCGCAAGCACTTCAATCAATCAATCAATCAAAGTTTATTTATGTAGCCCTTAATCACAAATGCCTCAAAGGGCTTCGCAAACCACAACGACATCCTTGAATCGGATCCCACATCCAGGCAAGGAAAAACTACACCTAATAGGTGACCAGTACAATGGACGCTGAGTGGATACAGTTACAAATGTGAGAGTCCAGTCCATAGGGGGGGTCCTCTTGCATGTAGACAAGTCGGGGGCAGAAAACAAGTATGGACAGTTGGACAAGTTGGGCCGGGAGGTAAAAAATGTTAAGAACCGCCGTTTTAGAATAGTCAGGTTTAGTCGTCGTCTCGGCAGTCCAGTAGAGCGCAAGACAATCCTGGCATCTGAGGTCCTCGCTAAACCCTCCAATCTCTGCTGTGTTTATTTGGTAATCGGCAAAGGTGGGTAGTAACACGCTACATTTACTCCGTTACATTTACTTGAGTAACTTTTGGGATAAATTGTACTTCTAAGAGTAGTTTTAATGCAACATACTTTTACTTGAGTATATTTCTAGAGAAGAAACGCTACTTTTACTCCACTCCATTTATCTACATTCAGCTCGCTACTCGCTACTGATTTTTATCGATCTGTTAATGCACGCTTTGTTTGTTTTGGTCCGTCAGACAGACCTTCAAAGTAGTATTTATCACATGCCTGCGTTTCACCAATCAAATGCAGTCACTGGTGAAGTTAGACTCCGTTTCACCAATCAAATGCAGTCACTGGTGAAGTTAGACTCCGTTTCACCAATCAAACCGAGCCAGACGGTCATATGATTAACTGCACTTTTTTATTTATTTTTTTATAAACCTTTATTTATAAATTTCAACATTTAAAAACAGTTTAAAATAATAATCAAAGTAAGTACAAAAACAGTACAAAACAGTATAAAAACCGTACAAAACAGCGCCAGGGGGTTGTAAATTCAAAGTAACTAAAATAGAAAGCAAAAAATATATATATATATAAAATAAAGTGCAAAGCCGTTGGCTCACTCAATCTCGGTAAATAACTTAAATTTGGAACACAACATCATTGTTTTCACAGCTTTTTGGTTGTTAGAGGTAGAGAGTGTTTTAATGTAGAGTTCTAAATCTTTTTCAAAGGCACAAAAAACAGGTCGGGTATTGAGAAACTTACATTTATGAATATAAAACTTAGCCAATAGTATAATGAGGTTGCAAAAGTAAAATTCATTTTCAGTTTTTTTTTTTCAACACAGTGTAAAACCAAATATATATTACTTAATATATATTATTGTTTTAGTTGCTTAAGAGATATTCATGGCTCTGAGTTTGTTCATTGCTATTTTCATGTTTTTGTGCATTACTTACCGTCATCATTAAACGAACAGGTTACTCATCAGTTACTCAGTACTCGAGTAGTTTTTTTCACAACATACATTTAAGTAAATATTTGGGTGACTACTCCTTACTTTTACTTGAGTAATACATCTCTAAAGTAACAGTACTCTTACTTGAGTACAATTTCTGGCTACTCTACCCACCTCTGGTAATCAGAAAGTTTTAGCCTTTAATGGCCATAGGGGTCCATCTATATAGGTGTGTATATAAATATATATAATAAATATTGCCAGTCACAATTAACCTATGCTCAGCTGGGAAAATAAGTATATATACTTAATATGTCATCCATTTATCTAATATTATGAACTGTTACAGGTGTATTTAATATTAATGCTAATATGAAAAATGTAACTTAATAGAATGTGGGGATGTAAAATGTGACCGGGCGCAAGCAGGAATTGACGTCACACACCACCTGGAGCACTTGTCAGCCAAAGCGTTTTGCTACGGAGCCACTTCATGGAATGAATCCTCATTTTTGACCGTTTCTGTGGACTTACCATTGGCCTGAGAAGAACTGGGATGGACAGAGACTCTTACCAGGAGGACTTTGAGTTGGATGCGCGGTACCGTGAGTACGCTGCGGCTACCAAACGTTTGATTTCTTGCCCGCACGTGCATGTCACGTACGTAATTTTGGGGACTTTGGGGAAATATATGTGCTGTATTAACTTTGGGATTGAGTGTGTTGTGCAGGGGTTTGAGTTGTATTGGCGGGTTGTATGGACGGGAGGTGGAGATGTTTGTTATGCGAGATTAATTTGTGGCATATTAAATAGAGATGTTCGATAATATCAGAATGCCGATATTTTCGGCCGATAAATGCTTTAAAATGTAATATCGGAAATTATCGGTATCGGTTTCAAAAAGTCAAATTTACGACTTTTTAAAACGCCGCTGTACGTAGTGGTACACGGACGTAGTGAGAAGTACAGAACACCACAAACCTTAAAAGGCACAGCCGTTGTGTGCCGGCCCAATCATATAATATCTACGGCTATTCACACACAAGTGAATGCAAGGCATACTTGGTCAACAGCCCTACAGGTCACACTGAGGGTGGTCGTATAAACAACTTTAACACTCTTACAAATAGGCGCCACACTGTGAACCCACACCAAACAAGAATGACAAACACATTTCGGGAGAACATCCGCACCGTAACACAACAGAACAAATACCCAGGACCCCTTGCAGCAGTAACTCTTCCGGAACGTTACAATATACAATACATTCGGTTGATATCGGAATCAGTATTTCAGAGTTAGACAATATCGGATATCGGCAAAAAAGCCCTTATCGGACATCTCTAATATTAAACATAAGCCTGATCGTGTTGTGGCTAAAAAATTATACATGCTTTGTGTTTATTTATCGGTTTAGTCGTTCCCAGCTGAATATCAGGTCCCACCCGTGACTCCTTAATTTGTGTAGTGGCAGCAACACCCGGAGAACTTGGGTGCATTTGTTACAAGCATTTGTACGATGGAAAAATTTGATCTCTATTTGTAGCCATTAGCCGTTATGCTCTTCCAAGCATTAATTCTGGCACACAAAAACCCAATTTTGACCGTCGACTGTGGGCAAATAATTGCGAATCAGATTGGACTATGAAAATCCATAGCCCTGATATTTAGTTTTTAGATCGTGCTGCCTCATCCAGGTAATGTAGGGGTTTGCGAGGCTACGAAATTAAATTAAAAAAAGAACTCACCCTCCCAACTTTAGCTGTGTCAGCCTGAGTGAGTTTCCCAGAGTCGTCAGACGGCAAGTCTTGGAGCGTCCCCACCACCTGAACACTGGCACCACCCATGTCACAGCTGAAAAAAGTAAGGTACATGTACAATTACATGATTGTTTGCTCATGTTCGAATAATTTTATCTAAGTTGTCACAAAAACTTTGTGGTGAAATGAGTTCCCGGCGAGAAGACCAAAAGCTGCCTTTGAACCTAACAAGGCTTGTAAAACTCCACTGTGTAGGGGGGGAAGCAACATTAAGGTGTTTGTTATTTTCATGTATTGTAATCAACAGAAAGATATTGTCTGACCCAAGAACTACAATAGCGAAGAGGAAGCAGGACCAGACTCCCCTCCAGGTACCGCTTTTTTAAACTCTTTTACGACCCTCTTTTTGAACTGTTTTACGACCTCTTTTTGAAGTCTTTTACGAACCTCGTTTTGAACTCTTTTACGAACCTCTTTTTGAACTCTTTTACGACCTTTTTTTTGAACCGACCTTTACTTTTTAACTGTTCTGTAACCAAAGGCGATGGCTGTTTACGACCCCATCCCTTAGGAAGCAGCTGTTGCCATGTGGTCAGGAAAGGTCCAAATAAAAGGAGGCAGCGTGCAATCTTTTGGCAGAGCGTGATGACACTGTACACCTTTTTAGACCAGTTGATCAGCCGTTTCTTTTCTTTTTCTTCTATGTCCCACTCTCCCTTGTGGAGGGGGTCCGGTCCGATCCGGTGGCCATGTACTGCTCGCCTGTGTATCGGCTGGGGACATCTCTGCGCTGCTGATCCGCCTCCGCTTGGGATGGTTTCCTGCTGGCTCCGCTGTGAACGGGACTCTCGCTGCTGTGTTGGATCCGCTTTGGACTGGACTCTCGCGACTGTGTTGGATCCATTGTGGATTGAACTTTCCCAGTATCATGTTAGACCCGCTCGACATCCATTGCTTTCCTCCTCTCCAAGGTTCTCATAGTCATCATTGTCACCGACGTCCCACTGGGTGTGAGTTTTCCTTGCCCTTATGTGGGCCTACCGAGGATGTCGTGGTGGCATGTGCAGCCCTTTGAGACACTAGTGATTTAGGGCTATATAAGTAAACATTGATTGATTGATACTGATGTACACGTTTCTCCTCACTGAGCTAAATTGAATTCTGTCTCTGTTTGATTCTTTGCTTCTTGTCTTGTTTAATAGATGTCATCAGTGTTAGAACATGACAACTATGGACATTTTTTTCTCAGCTCATGGACTTCAGATGTCACGAAGTATCCTGTTCAGCTTGACTTTTTGCCCCACGTGAGTGGAATGTGGGCTGTTTGCATGACTAAATGAATGAGTTGTTGTCATTTTGATGAGATTGTGTGTAGGAAACAGATTATCTGCTGGTTTGCATGATTTAGAGCACACGTGTCAAACTCAAGGCCAGATCCGGCCCGACACATCATTTAATGTGGATACTTCATCTTTCTTACAAGATGTTTTCATTGTTTCCATTTTGACAGAAAAAAAAATTATGTAATACATGAAATTTAGTATATTTTAAAGTTTGATATACATACAATCTTTGGGCACATCGCCATTCGATTCCAATTCTTGGGGTAAGGATTTGATTCATAATCGATACTCAATTCAACACGATTCTTGATTGAAAATGATTTTTGCAATGTATTGTTTGGTATAACAATAACAACAACACCTTAAAAAGTGAAGTGAAGTGAATTATATTTATATAGCGCTTTTCTCTAGTGACTCAAAGCGCTTTACATAGTGAAACCCAATATCTAAGTTACATTTAAACCAGTGTGGGTGGCACTGAGAGCAGGTGGGTAAAGTGTCTTGCCCAGGGACACAACGACAGCGACTAAGATGGCGGAAGCGGGGATCGAACCCGGAACCCTCAAGTTGCTGGCACGGCCGCTCCACCAACCGAGCTTACAGGTTACAAAACCTCATTTTGTTTGCTGATGTATAACACATATGTGCACCTAGTAAGCATTTAGATGGCCTAAACATTTTTTTATTTAATTAGTCAAACAAAAATAAATGGCTGTTAAGGACCCCCCCTCTCTTAGAAACAGCTGTTGCCATGTAATCAGGGAAAGTCCAAATAAAAGAGGAGGCGTACAATCTTTCATCAGAGCGTGATGGGAGACTTTACAAGAGTACGGCCCAGACGTTTCTCCTCAATTGAGCCAAATGTAATTCTGTCTCTGTTTAATTCCTTGCTTCTAGTCATTTTTAATAAATGTCATCAGTGTTTGAACCTGATACATAGGCAATAATATAATGATACTTTTATATTATTGCATTCACTGATTAAACCGGCCTCTGAGAGCAACCATGACTTCCATGTGGCCCTCCATGAACACAAGTTCCACACCCCTGATTTAGACAGTGAATGTTAGGTTTCATGAACAGCCCAACCTTTTAATCTCTAGAAAAACATCATGTTGATCTTCATCCTTCCTGGTCACAAAGCTCCAGGAACCAGTTTGTCCATGAGCATTTAAGTAGTTGACACACTACATTCCTAATGGCTGTGCATCCTAGGTAACAACTGTTCAGATGGGTTTATTTCAAGTGTGTGACTAATGGTACCTGATCAACTGCTCCTGGGAAAGGTCGATAGAGAAGTCGGTGATACTCAGACGTGACAGCGACTTCCTGCTGACTGCAGTCACACCAACAAATGTTCGGTAAAATGACCCTGTCATGTTTATGGATGTTCTGGGTGTTTTATCATACCATTTTCTACAGCAAAACTACTTTTCTCCTTGTAGGCAGAGCTTTCTTTGGGCTTGTTTCCACTGAAGTTGTGGATCAATTTGGCGAACGCTCGTTTCTGGTCCAAGAGCTCAGCGTACGAACCCATCTCAGAGATGTGACCGTCTTCCATCACCACGACCAAATCCACCTTCGGCAGCAGACTGAGGCTGTGAGTGACAAGCACTCGCGTCTGCACAAAGGCAACAATTCAGGTGATTGCAATGATAACACTCTGTGCTTTAAGATCAGTTCTTCACCTTGTTCTTCAGAAGTCCTTTGGGTCCGAGGACTCGGTCGAAGATATGCTGCCCCACATGAGTGTCGACGGCGGACAGTGGGTCATCCAGCAGGTAAACGTCCGAATTCCTGTACACAGCTCGAGCCAAGCTTACCCTCTGCTTCTGACCTCCAGACAGGTTGAGTCCCTGCACCCAATCATCACGCCGTCATCAGCAGCCCATCGTGTGAATTAGTGAATTATGTTTATATAGCGCTTTTCTCGAGTGACTCAAAGCGCTTTACATAGTGAAACCCAATATCTAAGTTACATTTAAACCAGTGTGGGTGACACCGGGAGCAGGTGGGTAAAGGGTGAAGTGAAGTGAAGTGAATTATATTTATATAGCGCTTTTCTCTAGTGACTCAAAGCGCTTTACATAGTGAAACCCAATATCTAAGTTACATTTAAACCAGTGTGGATGGCACTGGGAGCACGTGGGTAAAGTGTCTTGCCCAAGGAATGATCCATCACATGGCTGGATTACTTGTAACACATCAAATAAAAACTTTTAATCTCCAAAAAGTGACTAATCAATGTTGGTTTTAGAAGTAATAATATATATACACATATATACATACAGAGTATATACAGTACATGTAAAGATCCATATAGATATAAACTGTATATATATATATATACTGTATACATATATACACACACACACACACACACACACACATAATACATTATATATATATATATATATATATATATATATATATATATATATATATATAGATACACGCACACACACACACACATATATATATATATATATATATATATATATATATACACACACACACACACACGCACTCTTGGCATATAAAGGGTCTTGCCCAAGGACACAACGGCAGTGACTAGGATGGCGGAAACGGGAATCGAACCTGCAACCCTCAAGTTGCTGGCACGGCCACTCTACCAACCGAGCTATGCCGCCCCACGCTTCCTGGTTTCATACCATTTTCTTATACGAATGTCAGATAGCCTGTGTTTGTATTTGGTTACAGAATTCTTTAGATTATCCTACTAAGGTAAAAAGTGCACATGTCCATCACAAACTCTCCGGAAAGTGGTGGCTCTTGCCCCCAGGAAATTGGAATCCTACAAAAATGCAGGTTTGGATGTTAGGAGTGATAATGGGAAATGGGTTATACTTGAATAGCACTTTTCTACCTTCAAGGTACTCAAAGCGCTTTCAATCAATCAATCAATCAATGTTTACTTACATAGCCCTAAATCACTAGTGTCTCAAAGGGCTGCACAAACCACTACGACATCCTCGGTAGGCCCACATAAGGGCAAGGAAAACTCACACCCAGTGGGACGTCGGTGACAATGATGACTATGAGAACCTTGGAGAGGAGGAAAGCAATGGATGTCGAGCGGGTCTAACATGATACTGTGAAAGTTCAATCCATAATGGATCCAACACAGTCGCGAGAGTCCAGTCCAAAGCGGATCCAACACAGCAGCGAGAGTCCCGTTCACAGCGGAGCCAGCAGGAAACCATCCCAAGCGGAGGCGGATCAGCAGCGCAGAGATGTCCCCGAGCAGTACATGGCCACCGGATCGGACCGGACCCCCTCCACAAGGGAGAGTGGGACATAGAAGAAAAAGAAAAGAAACGGCAGATCAACTGGTCTAAAAAGGGAGTCTATTTAAAGGCTAGAGTATACAAATGAGTTTTAAGGTGAGACTTAAATGCTTCTACTGAGGTGGCATCTCGAACTGTTACCGGGAGGGCATTCCAGAGTACTGGAGCCCGAACGGAAAACGCTCTATAGCCCGCAGATTTTTTTGGGGCTTTGGGAATCACTAATAAGCCGGAGTCTTTTGAACGCAGATTTCTTGCCGGGACATATGGTACAATACAATCGGCAAGATAGGATGGAGCTAGACCGTGTAGTATTTTATACGTAAGTAGTAAAACCTTAAAGTCACATCTTAAGTGCACAGGAAGCCAGTGCAGGTGAGCCAGTACAGGCGTAATGTGATCAAACGTTCTTGTTCTTGTCAAAAGTCTAGCAGCCGCATTTTGTACCAACTGTAATCTTTTAATGCTAGACATGGGGAGACCCGAAAATAATACGTTACAGTATTAAGTAAGCGCTTTGCCACTATTTCCACACACACACACCGATGGCGGGAGCTGCCATCAGGAGCAAGGGTGAAGTGTCTTGCTCAAGGACACAAGGACGTAATGAAGTTGTAGAAGGTGGGGATCGAACCAGGAACCATCAGGTTACTGGCACGGCCACTCTCCCAACTGCTCCACACCGTTGGGGACGGCGTGGCACAGTTGACAAGCAATCGCGTCTGAACAAAGGCAACATTTCTGGTGATTGCAAAAATAGTGAAGTGAATTATATTTCAATCAATCAATCAATCAATGTTTACTTATATAGCCCTAAATCACTAGTGTCTCAAAGGGCTGCACAAACCACCACGACATCCTCGGTAGGCCCACATAAGGGCAAGGAAAACTCACACCCAGTCGGACATCGGTGACAATAATGATCCAGTGGGACGTCTGTGACAATAATGATTATGAGAACCTTGGAGAGGAGGAAAGCAATGGATGTCGAGCGGGTCTAACATGATACTGTTAAAGTTCAATCCACAATGGATCCAACACAGTCGCGAGAGTCCAGTCCAAAGCGGGTCCAACTCAGCAGCGAGAGTCCCGTTCACAGCGGAGCCAGCAGGAAACCATCCCAAGCGGAGGCGGATCAGCAGCGCAGAGATGTCCCCGAGCAGTACATGGCCACCGGATCGGACCGGACCCCCTCCACAAGGGAGAGTGCGACATAGGAGAAAAAGAAAAGAAACGGCACATCAACTGGTCTAAAAAGGGAGTCTATTTAAAGGCTAGAGTATACAAATGAGTTTTAAGGTGAGACTTAAATGCTTCTACTGAGGTGGCATCTCGAACTGTTACTGGGAGGGCATTCCAGAGTACTGGAGCCCGAACGGAAAACGCTCTATAGCCCGCAGACTTTTTTTGGGCTTTGGGAATCACTAATAAGCCGGAGTCCTTTGAACGCAGATTTCTTGCCGGGACATATGGTACAATACAATCGGCAAGATAGGATGGAGCTAGACCGTGAAGTATTTTATACGTAAGTAGTAAAACCTTAAAGTCACATCTTAAGTGCACAGGAAGCCAGTGCAGGTGAGCCAGTACAGGCGTAATGTGATCAAACTTTCTTGTTCTTGTCAAAAGTCTAGCAGCCGCATTTTGTACCAACTGTAATCTTTTAATGCTAGACATGGGGAGACCCGAAAATAATACGTTACAGTATTAAGTAAGCGCTTTGCCACTATTTCCACATTCACACACCGATGGCGGGAGCTGCCATCAGGAGCAAGGGTGAAGTGTCTTGCTCAAGGACACAAGGACGTAATGAGGTTGTAGAAGGTGGGGATCGAACCAGGAACCATCAGGTTACTGGCACGGCCACTCTACCAACTGCTCCACACCGTTGGGGACGGCGTGGCGCAGTTGACAAGCAATCGCGTCTGAACAAAGGCAACATTTCTGGTGATTGCAAAAATAGTGAAGTGAATTATATTTATATAGCGCTTTTCTCTAGTGACTCAAAGCGCTTTACATAGCGAAACCCAATATCTAAGTTACATTTAAACCAGTGTGGGTGGCACTGGGAGCAGGTGGGTAAAGTGTCTTTGACTAGGATGGCGAAAGCGGGAATCAAACCTGCAACCCTCAAGTTGCTGACACGGCCACTATACCAACCGAGCTATACCGCATAATACTCTATGCTTTAAGATTAGTTCTTCAGAAGTCCTTTGGGTCCAAGGACTCGGTCAAGGATATGCTGCCATTCTGTCCCCAATGGCGTGGCGCAGTTAATAAAAACATTATCAACATCTGGTAGGAAGCCCCCACAAGTAGGAGTAGAGGATAGAGGTCGAACATTATCAACATCTGGTAGGAAGCCCCCACAAGTAGGAGTAGAGGATAGAGGTCGAACATTATCAACATCTGGTAGGAAGCCCCCACAAGTAGGAGTAGAGGATAGAGGTCGAACATTATCAACATCTGGTAGGAAGCCCCCACAAGTAGGAGTAGAGGATAGAGGTCGAAAGTCACCCAATTCAAACTGCTCAGAAAAATATTGTCAAGGAGAGACTGACCGGCTCCAAGGCTAGAACTACAAAGAGTAAAGGTCTTCGTGTAAAAGGTATTTAAGGACAGTTGTCCAAGAAGACAAGAGTGATCAGGCTCATACTCTTTCTCCTGGAGCTGCAGCTCTAGTCTGACGCTCGCTGAAACAAATTAAACTTTTTGTTCGACGATTCCTTTTTGGGGTCTTCTTGGCACGACCAACACATATACAACAATACGGAATCGGGTTTGTACCTTTTCACCGATTTCCGCCGCATCCCCAGCTGGTAGCACTTCCAGATCCGGCAACAGAGCACAGGCCTCAACCACACGGTGGTACCAACTCTCTTTCCTCTCCAGGCCAAACAAAATGTTGTCCTTCAGCGTGGCATTCTGGATCCAGGCCTGTTGAGGTACATAGCCCATGGAACCCTGTGAAAGCCAAGTGGACAAAGGAGATATTTCAGCAATATGGACATTTCCACAGAGCAAATAACGATTCTAAGAGTGTAACATTTCTCATCTTGGTCCGTCTTTAAAGACTCGAGACCAACACGAACCACTATGCTTTTGCACTTACAGAACAATGACAGGTAGGAAAAACACTAACCTTGTAGCTTATACTTTTGAAGTGGTATTGTCAGAATAATTGTACCTAAGTTATCAGGAAACTTTGTGTTCCCATAAATTCTCGGCGAGCAGACAAAAGCTGTCTTTGATCTTACCAAGCAAAAGGCTTGTAAAACTCCACTGAGTACGATGGGAAGTGACATGAAGTGTCGGTTTCTTTGATCTATTGTGATCCACAAGGTGATCTTGTCTTGACCCGAGATCTACAAACCGGAGAGGAAGCAGGACCTGGCACAAGCTCCAGGCATCTTTTCTTTGAACTGTTTTGTGACAGACGGCAATGGTCGTTTACGACCCCCTGTCCCTTTAGAAAGAGCTGTTGCCATGTAATCAGGGAAAGTCCAAATAAAAGAGGAGTGCAATCCTTTTGTCAGAGCGTGGTGGAAGACTGTACAAGAGTACAGCCCAGGCGTTTCTCCTCCTTGAGCTAAATTGAACCCTGTCTCTGTTTAATTCCTTGCTTTTTGTCTGTTTAATAGATGTCATCTGCAACGTTCCCTCTAAAGTACGTGCCTGTGAAATTGCACACTGCTCACGCGTCCTCTGCGCACGACAAATCTAGGCCGCGCACAAAATCATATAAAAAGATAAGCGCATAACAGTGTGCATGTGTGCGGTCGCTCACATGTGCTCAAGGAGTTTTGGCGTTTGCTCACACACATGAAAAATTGGAGGGAAAATTTGGTCATTGGTGTTTGAACCTGACATCTTCTTGGTCCTTCCAGTTTTCCCGTCAATCTTCAGATCCCAGCTGGGGTGAAGAAAAGTAGTTCCTCAATCAGGAGATGTTTGCCATGGTCTTCTGGTTTCACTCATTCTGCTGGAATCGTCAGATTTGTTGGAATCCGCACAATGAGGAGAGCGTGGGACAACGCTGTACAAGAGTACAGGTTTACGCGCTCTCATTGAGCTTAATTGAATCCTGTCTCTGCTTCTTGTCTGTTTAATAGATGTCATCGATCTTTGAACCTGACAGATATAATTATAATATGTATAAGATATAATTTGCGTTAAGTTAAAGTACCCATGATTGTCACGCACACACTAGGTGTGGCGAACCTATACTTTGCATTTGACCCATCACCCTTGATCCCTCCCCTGGGAGGTGAGGAGAGCATTGAGCAGCAGCGGTGGCCGCGCCCGGGAATCATTTTTGGTGATTTTAACCCCGAATTCCAAGCATTGATACTGAGTGCCAAGTAATGGCTCCCATTTTTATAGTCTTTGGTGTGACTCGGCCGGGGTTTGAACTCAAGACCTACCGATCTCAGGACAATCATGGGTACTTTAACTTTACTGTGTGGAACAATTTTCCTTGTGGATCATTAAAGTGAGAAGCTCAAAGTAAAGCCGCTGCTACTCCACATGGAGAGGAGCCAGATGAATTGGTTCGGGCATCTAGTCAGGATGCCACCCAAACGCCTCCCTAGGGAGGTGTTTCGGGCACGTCCGACCGGTAGGAAGCCACGGGGAAGACCCAGGGCACGTTGGGAAGACTATGTCTGCCAGCTGGCCTGGGAATGCCTCGGGATCCCCTGGACGAAGTGGCTGGGGAGAGAAAAGTCTGGGCTTCCCTGCTTAGGCTGCTGACCCCGCGACCAGACCTCGGATGAATGGATGATCATTAAAGTTTGTCTATGTCTAAATGTAAGTTAACTGGATGGATGGATGGATACCCCTACTTTTTTTTCCCTTCATGTCCAAGGAATAAGACGTTTTGCACGGCCTGAATGGGTAAAAAAATGACAGGTGGACCCACCCTGACTAGGACGGAGCCCCGCCTCTTCACCATCTCCCCCAAGATGGCCGACAAGAGCGAGGATTTGCCCGAACCGACATGGCCGACCACGGCCACCAGAGTGCCGCTCTTCACCTTCAGGTTGACTCTCTGCAAGCACAGCGGCCCGTTGTTGGACCAAGCAAAGTGTCCTTCTTCGATAAGCACGCCATCGCCGTCTGGGGGAGAGAAAGACCTCACGTCTGTTTCTGCCTTCCCATCTACTTTTTTTTTTTTTTTTAAGTACCTTGAACAAGCATAATTCACTTAAAAAAATAAAAAATAAAGTACTTTGAACAAGCATTATCTACTTTTCTTAAAAAAGCATATTTTTTGGTGGTGGAAGACTGAGTAGACTATGCTTGTTCAAGGTACTTAATTTTTTATTTTTGTAAGTAGATTATGCTTGTTCAAGGTACTTTATTATTTTTTAAGTAGATTATGCTTATTAAAGTTATTTTTTTTAAGGAGGTTATGCTTGTTCAAGGTACTTTTTTAAGTTATGCTTGTTCAAGGTACTTTTTTTAGGTAGATTATGCTTGTTTGAGGTACTTTTTTAAAGTAGGTTATGCTTGTTTAAGATACTTTTTTTTCTTCCTTTTTTAAAGAATTATGCTTGTTGAAGGTACTTTGAAAAAAAAGTGGATTATGCTTGTTCAAGGTACTTTTAAAATATATATATAGAGATTATGCTAATTCAATGTACTTGTTTTTTAAATAAATTATGCTTGTTCAAGGTATTTAAAAAAAAAAGTAGATTATGCTTGTTCAAGGCACTTTATTTTTATTTTTTTTAAGTAGATTATACTTGTTTAAGATACTTTTTTTTTAAGTAGAGAATGCTTGTTCAAAGTACTTTGTTATTATTTTTTTAAGTAGATTATGCTTGTTTGTGGCATTTAAAAAAAAAAAGTAGATTATGCTTGTTCAAGATACTTCATTTTTTTTTTTTAAGTAGATTATGCTTGTTCAATGTACATTATTTTTTCTTTTTTTAAGTAGATTATGCTTGTTGAAAGTACTTAAAAAAGGTAGATTATGCTTGTTCAAGGTACTTCTAAAAAATATATATAGAGATTATGCTTGTTCAATGTACTTTCTTTTAAAGTAGATTATGCTTGTTCAAGGCACTTTATTTTAAAAAAATTTAAGTAGATTGTACTTGTTTAAGACATTTTTTTTAAGTAGATAATGCTTGTTCAAAGTACTTTGTTTTTATTTTTTTAAGTAGATTATGCTTGTTTGTGGTACTTTTTAATTAAAAAAAATTAGATTATGCTTGTTCAAGGTACTTCATTTAAATTTTTTTTTTTAAAGTAGATTATGCTTGTTGAAAGTACTTTTAAAAAAAGTAGATTATGCTTGTTCAAGGCACTTTATTTTTATTTTTTTTAAATAGATTATACTTGTTTAAGATACTTAAAAAAAGTATATAATGCTTGTTCAATGTACTTAAAAAAAATTTGATTATGCTTGTTCAAGGTACTTTATATATATATTTTTTAAATAGATTATGTGTGTTCAAGGTACTTAAAAAAAAAGTAGATTATGCTTGTTCAAGGCACTTTATTTTTATTTTTTTTAAGTAGATTATACTTGTTTAAGATACTTTTTTTTTAAGTAGAGAATGCTTGTTCAAAGTACTTTGTTATTATTTTTTTAAGTAGATTATGCTTGTTCGTGGCACTTAAAAAAAAAAGTAGATTATGCTTGTTCAAAATACTTCATTTTTTTTTTTTTAAAGTAGATTATGCTTGTTCAAGGTACATTATTTTTTCTTTTTTTAAGTAGATTATACTTGTTGAAAGTACTTAAAAAAAGTAGATTATGCTTGTTCAAGGTACTTCTAAAAAATATATATAGAGATTATGCTTGTTCAATGTACTTTCTTTTAAAGTAGATTATACTTGTTGAAAGTACTTTAAAAAAATAAATAGATTATGCTTGTTCAAGGCACTTTATTTAAAAAAAAATTAAGTAGATTATACTTGTTTAAGATATTTTTTTTAAGTAGATAATGCTTGTTCAAAGTACTTTGTTTTTATTTTTTTAAGTAGATTATGCTTGTTCGTGGTACTTTTTAATAAAAAAAAGTAGATTATACTTGTTCAAGGTACTTCATTTTTAATTTTTTTTAAATTAGATTATGCTTGTTCAAGGTACTTCATTTTATTTTATTTTTTTAAAGTAGATTATGCTTGTTCAAAGTACTTTGTTTTTATTTTTTAAAGTAGATTATGCTTGTTCGTGGTACTTTTTAATAAAAAAAAGTAGATTATGCTTGTTCAAGGCACTTTATTTTTAATTTTTTTAAATAGATTATACTTGTTTAAGATACTTAAAAAAAGTAGATAATGCTTGTTCAATGTACTTTGTTTTTATTTTTTTAAGTAGATTATGCTTGTTCGTGGTACTTTTTAATAAAAAAAAGTAGATTATGCTTGTTCAAGGCACTTTATTTTTAATTTTTTTACATAGATTATACTTGTTTAAGATACTTAAAAAAAGTAGATAATGCTTGTTCAATGTACTTAAAAAAAAAATTAGATCATGCTTGTTCAAGGTATTTTATATATATATTTTTTAAGTAGATTATGTGTGTTCAAGGTACTTTAAAAAAAAAGTATATTATGGTTGTTCAAGGTACATTATTTTTTATTTTTTTAAAGAGATTATGCTTGTTCAAGGTACTTTATTTATTTATTTATTTTTTTAAGTAGATTATGCTTGTTCAAGGACCTCTTTAAAAAAAAAGTAGATTTTGCTTGTTCAAGGTACTTTCTTTTTTTTTTTTTTAAGTAGATTATGCTTGTTCAAGGTGCTAGATTTTTTTTTTGTAAGTAGATTATGCTTGTTCAATGTACTTGATTTTATTTTTTTATGTAGATTATGCTTGTTCAAGGTACTTTTTTTTTCATTTTTAAGTAGATTATGCTTGTTTCAGGTACTTTATTTATTATTTTTTTAAGTAGATCATGCTCGTTCAAGGTACTCAAAAAAAAAAAGTAATTATGCCTGTTCAAGGTACTTATTTTCTTTTTTCAAAGTAGATTATGCTGGTTCAAGGTACTTTATTTTTTATTTTATTACGTAGATTATACTTGTTGAAGGTACTTTTAAAAAAAAATTTAAAAGTAGATTATGCTTGTTCAAGGTATGTTAAAAAAAAGTAGATTTTGCTTGTTCAATGTACTTTAAAAAAAAAAGTAGAATCTGGACTTTTTGGAAAGGAGTGGGTTACTTCCTACTTTGGGTTAGGGGAAGCTTCTCCACGTTGTCCCACTTCAGTTCATCCTGGCACAGGAAGTTCCCCAAACGTCTGAGTGACACAAAGGCCTGAAACCCCCCAAAGAAAGTCAGCATCCATCATGGTTTCATGTCGCCACGGACCAAGGTGCCACGTCGTCACAGAGCCGTCTTCAAGGTGTGGGGCGGCGCCGTGAGACTTGCCTGCATGGTGGTGCTCATGGCGAAAGGAAGCTGACTCAAAGGCGTTTTCAGGATGTTGATGAGAGCGACAGACACAAATATTTTCTGCGCGTCCAGAACGTGGCGCTCGTCGCTCAGCACGTAAACTGCAAACATGGAGAAGGCGATCTGAAAAGAACAGATAGGTGATAAAATAATCAACTTCAGTTGAGGTTTATTAGGAAAGTGCATAGGACACAATGTCACGCATCACATGTTTGTACTTGTTTCATTGCAGCGTTTCAGAAAAGGAGTAGGAAGAAGCAGATTTGATGTAATTCTACCCCTTTTTATATCATAGCGATTGTATCCCATTTCCTTGTTTTCTGTAACAGGACAGTTATTTAATAATAAAAAATGGATGGATGGATATATAATATATATATATATGCTTGTTCAAGGTACTCAAAAAAAGTAGGTTATACTTGTTCAAGGTACTTTTTTAACTAGAGATTATGCTTGTTCAAGGTACTTTTTTAAGTAGGTTATGGTTGTTTAAAGTACTTTTGTAAAAGTAGATTCTGCTTCTTCAAGGTACTTTTTTTTCAAAAGTATATTATGCTTGTTCAAGGTCCTTTTGAAAAAAAGTAGATTATGCTTGTTCAAGGTACCTTTTTAAATAGATTGTGCTTGTTCGAGGTACTTTAAAAAAAAAATAGACTATGCTGGTTCAAGGTACTTTATTTTTTATTTTTTTTAAAAGATTATGCTTATTCAAGGTACTTAAAAAAAGTAGATTATGATTGTTCAAAGTACTTTTTTAAATTTTTTAAAGTAAATTATGCCTGTTCAAGGTACTTAAGAAAATAGATTATGCTTGTTTAAGGTACTTTTTTGTTTTTTTTAAGTAGATTATGCCTGTTCAAGGTACTTTATTATTTTTTAAGTAGATTATGCTTGTTAAAAGTACTTTTCGTAAGTACATTATGCTTGTTCAAAGTACTTTTTTTAAGTAGATTATGCTTGTTCGAGGTACTTTTAAAAAAAGAATAGACTATGCTGGTTCAAGGTACTTTATTTTCTATTTTTTTTAAATAGATTATGCTTATTGAAGATATATAAAAAAAAGTGGATTATATTTTTTTTTAAAGTAAATTATGCCTGTTCAAGGTACTTAAGAAATGGATTGTGCTTGTTTAAGGTACTTTTTTCTTTTTTTTAAAGTAGATTATGCTTGTTCAAGGTACTTTATTATTTTTTTTAAAGTAGATTATGCTTGTTAAAAGTAGTTTTTGTAAGTACATTATGCTTGTTCAAAGTACTTTTTTTAGGTAGATTATGCTTGTTCAAGGTACTTTTCTGTAGAGTAGATTATGCTTGTTCATGGGTACATTTTTAAGTAAATGATGCTTGTTTAAGGTACTTTTTTCTTTTAAAAAAATAGATTATACTTGTTCAAGGTACTTTTTAAAAAAAAAAGTAGATTATGCTTGTTCAAGGTACTTTTTTAAAGTAGATAATGCTTGTTCAAGGTACTATATTTTTTTTGTTTAGTTTTTTAGTAAATTATGCTTGTTTAAGGTACCTTTTTTTAAGGAGATTATACTTGTTCAAGGTACTTTTTTAACTAGAGATTATGCTTGTTCATGGTACTTTTTTAAGTAGATTATGGTTGTTGAAAGTACTTTTGCAAAAGTAGATCATGCTTCTTCAAGGTACTTTTTTTTTTTTTTCCAAAGTAGATTATGCTTTTTCAAGGTCCTTTTAAAAAAAAAAGTAGATTATGCTTGTTCAAGGTAGTTATTTAAGTAGATTGTGTTTATTCAAGGTACTTAAAAAATAATAATACACTATGATGGTTCAAGGTAATTTATTTTACATTTTTTTAAATAGATTATGCTTATTCAAGATGTTTTAAAAAAAGTAGATTATGCTTGTTCAAAGTACTGTATTAATTTTTTTTAAGTAAATTATGCCTGTTCAAGGTACTTAAGAAAATAGATTATGCTTGTTTAAGGTACTTTTTTTCTATTTTTAAGTAGATTATGCTTGTTCAAGGTACTTTATTATTTTTTTTAAGTAGATCATGCTTGTTAAAAGTACTTTTTGTAAGTACATCATGCTTGTTCAAAGTACTTTTTTAAAAAAGATTATGCTTGTTCGAGGTACTTTTTTAAAATAGATTATGCTTGTTCGAGGTACTCTTCTGTAGAGTGGATTATGCTTGTTCAAGGTACTTTAAAAAAAAGTAGATCATGCTTGTTCAAGGGTACCTTTTTAAGTAAATAATGCTTGTTTAAGGTACTTTTTTTCTTTTCTTTTTTTTTAAAAATAGATTATGCTTGTTTAAGGTACTTTTTAAAAAAAATGTAGATTATGCTTGTCCAAGGTACTTTTTTAAAATAGATTATGTTTGTTCGAGGTACTCTTCTGTAGAGTAGATTATGCTTGTTCAAGGTACTTTAAAAAAAAGTAGATCATGCTTGTTCAAGGGTACCTTTTTAAGTAAATAATGCTTGTTTAAGGTACTTTTTTCTTTTCTTTTTTTTTTTTAATAGATTATGCTTGTTTAAGGTACTTAAAAAAAAAAAAGGAGATTATGCTTGTTCAAGGTACTTTTTTTTAAAGTGGATTATGCTTGTTCAACGTACTTTATTTTTAAGTAGATAATGCTTGTCCAAGGTCCTTTAAAAAAAAAAAAAGTAGATTATGCTTGTTCAAGGTACCTTTTTTAAGGAGATTATACTTGTTCAAGGTACTTTTTTTTAAAGTGGATTATGCTTGTTCAACGTACTTTATTTTTTAAGTAGATAATGCTTGTACAAGGTCCTTTTTAAAAAAAAAAAAGTACATTATGCTTGTTCAAGGTACTTTATTTTTTGTTTTGTTTTTAAGTAGATTACGCTTGTTTAAGGTACCTTTTTTTAAAGAGATTATACTTGTTCAAGGTACTTTTTTTTTCACAAGAATTTGCACGCACATTGCATGGCCCATTTGTCGTTTTGTGCAAATAGAATAGTTTTATTGTCATCAGAAGCCAAAATTGAAATCCAGACTAAAGTTTGATTATTTGTCCAGACTCTACCGTGGCTCAAAAGGTTTTTGCCACAACACCTCTCCGTCACAAAGTGAAAATGGAGCAATGACAGAGTCTCACCAGGAAGGAGGAAGAGTTGAAGGAGGCCAGAGAGAGCGAGTAGAGGACCTGAGACTTCTTCAGGGTGTGCAGCTCGCCCTCCCTCAGGGCGCCGATGCGACGCAAGAAGGCGTCCTCCCAGGCGTAGAATTTGAGGATCTTCACGCCGCTCAGAATCTCATTCATCAGCTTGATGCGACCGTCCATGAAGTCCATCTGCACCTCCTGAGGACACAATAGATGGGTTACCATGGCGACGTCACCGTCCCGTGAACCCCACCTGCAGCTTGCTCCTCCACTTGGCGATGAGTCCGTTCAGAGGGAAGATCAGGACGATGGCGCTGACGCCGGCCAGGGCAGACGGCCCGAGGAGCTGACAAGCAGACGCAGCGAGAGCTCAGGCGTTCGTGTAGCTCACAGAAAACAATACAGGAAGTTGATCTTACTTGGTACAGGAAGTAGAAGGACAGCGCAATCTCAATGGGCGCCACCCACACGTTGTTGACGTAAACGACCAAGTCCATCATCTTCTGCGTGTCCACTGAAATCAGGTTGATGATTTCTCCCACCGTGCACTGGCGGCGAGCGCCGCTGCTCATCAGCAGACTCTGACCACAACACAATCACAGACTCTGACCACAACACAATCACAGACTCTGACCACAACACAATCACAGACTCTGACCACAACACAATCACAGACTCTGACCACAACACAATCACAGACTCTGACCACAACACAATCACAGACACTGACCACAACACAATCACAGACTCTGACCACAACACAATCACAGACACTGACCACAACACAATCACAGACACTGACCACAACACAATCACAGACTCTGACCACAACACAATCACAGACACTGACCACAACACAATCACAGACTCTGACCACAACACAATCACAGACTCTGACCACAACACAATCACAGACACTGACCACAACACAATCACTGACCACAACGCAATCACAGACACTGACCACAACGCAATCACAGACACTGACCACAACGCAATCACAGACACTGACCACAACGCAATCACAGACTCAGACCACAACGCAATCACAGACACTGACCACAACACAATCACAGACACTGACCACAACACAATCACAGACACTGACCACAACACAATCACAGACTCTGACCACAACACAATCACAGACTCTGACCACAACACAATCACAGACTCTGACCACAACACAATCACAGACACTGACCACAACACAATCACAGACTCTGACCACAACACAATCACAGACTCTGACCACAACACAATCACAGACTCTGACCACAACACAATCACAGACTCTGACCACAACACAATCACAGACACTGACCACAACACAATCACAGACTCTGACCACAACACAATCACAGACACTGACCACAACACAATCACAGACACTGACCACAACACAATCACAGACTCTGACCACAACACAATCACAGACACTGACCACAACACAATCACAGACTCTGACCACAACACAATCACAGACTCTGACCACAACACAATCACAGACACTGACCACAACACAATCACTGACCACAACGCAATCACAGACACTGACCACAACGCAATCACAGACACTGACCACAACGCAATCACAGACACTGACCACAACGCAATCACAGACTCAGACCACAACGCAATCACAGACACTGACCACAACACAATCACAGACACTGACCACAACACAATCACAGACACTGACCACAACACAATCACAGACTCTGACCACAACACAATCACAGACTCTGACCACAACACAATCACAGACTCTGACCACAACACAATCACAGACACTGACCACAACACAATCACAGACACTGACCACAACACAATCACAGACACTGACCACAACACAATCACAGACACTGACCACAACACAATCACAGACTCTGACCACAACACAATCACAGACTCTGACCACAACACAATCACAGACTCTGACCACAGCACAATCACAGACTCTGACCACAGCACAATCACAGACTCTGACCACAACACAATCACAGACATTAACCACACCACAATCACAGACACTGACCACAACACAATCACAGACTCTGACCACAACACAATCACAGACACTGACCACAACACAATCACATACACTGACCACAACACAATCACAGACACTGACCACAACACAATCACAGACTCTGACCACAACACAATCACAGACACTGACCACAACACAATCACAGACACTGACCACAACACAATCACAGACACTGACCACAACACAATCACAGACTCTGACCACAACACAATCACAGAATCTGATCACAACACAATCACAGACTTTGACCACAACACAATCACAGACACTGACCACAACACAATCACTGACCACAACGCAATCACAGACACTGACCACAACGCAATCACAGACACTGACCACAACGCAATCACAGACTCTGACCACAACGCAATCACAGACACTGACCACAACGCAATCACAGACACTGACCACAACACAATCACAGACACTGACCACAACACAATCACAGACTCTGACCACAACACAATCACAGACACTGACCACAACACAATCACATACACTGACCACAACACAATCACAGACACTGACCACAACACAATCACAGACTCTGACCACAACACAATCACAGACACTGACCACAACACAATCACAGACACTGACCACAACACGATCACAGACACTGACCACAACACAATCACAGACACTGACCACAACACAATCACAGACACTGACCACAACACAATCACAGACACTGACCACAACACGATCACAGACTCTGACCACAACACAATCACAGACTCTGACCACAACACAATCACAGACTCTGACCACAACACAATCACAGACACTGACCACAACACAATCACAGACACTGACCACAACACAATCACAGACACTGACCACAACACAATCACAGACTCTGAGCACAACAGAATCACAGACTCTGACCACAACACAATCACAGACACTGACCACAACACAATCACAGATACTGACCACAACACAATATCAGAAACAGGGGCGGTATAGCTCGGCTGATAGCGCGGCCGTACCACCTCATCTGGCTCCTCTCCATGTGGAGAAGCAGCGGCTTTACTTTGAGCTCCCCCCGGATGGCAGAGCTTCTCACCCTATCTCTAAGGGAGAGACCCGCCACCCGGCAGAGGAAACTCATTTGGGCCGCTTGTACCCGTGATCTTGTCCTTTCGATCATAACTCAAAGCTCATGACCATAGGTGAGGATGGGAACGTAGATCGACCGTTAAATTGAGAGCTTTGCCTTCCGGCTCAGCTCCTTCTTCACCACAATGGATCGATACAGCGTCCACATTACTGAAGATGCCACACCGATCCGCATGTCGATCTCACGATCCACTCTTCCCCCACTCGTGAACAAGACTCCTAGGTACTTGAACTCCTCCACTTGGGGCAGGGTCTCCTCCCCAACCCGGAGATGGCACTCACCCCTTTTCCGGGCGAGAACCATGGACTCGGACTTGGAGGTGCTGATTCTCACCCGAGTCACTTCACACTCGGATGCGAACCGATTTCAGTGAGAGCTGAAGATCCTGGCCCGATGAAGCCATCAGGACCACATCATCTGCAATAAGCAGAGACCTAATCCTGCAGCCACCAAACCGGATCCCCTCAACGCCTTGACTGCGCCTAGAAATTCTGTCCATAAAAGTTATGAACAGAATGGGTGACAAAGGTCAGCCTTGGCGGGGTCCAACCCTCACTGGAAACGTGTCCGACTTACTGCCGGCAATGCGGACCAGACACTGATCATACAGGGAGCGGACCGCCACAATAAAACAGTCCGATACCCCATACTATCTGAGCACTCCCCACAGGACTTCCCGAGGTACACGGTCGAATGCCTTCTCCAAGTCCACAAAGCACATGTAGACTGGTTGGGCAAACTCCCATGCACCCTGCCGAGAGTATAGACCTAGTCCACATTTCCACGACCAGGACGAAAACCACATTGTTCCTCCTGAATCTGAGGTTCCACTTTCCGGCGTAGCCTCCTCTCCAGTACACCTGAATAGACCTTACCGGGAAGGCTTGTGATTTAGTGCTGTATAAATAAACATTGATTTATTGATCTCCGGGCATTCAATCAACTGGACTGATTGGTTCGTCTTGTAGCAACTAGGAAGTAGTCTTTCCGCCAGCACAGTTGGTAAACAGTGTCACTAATCGAACATTAGATTGAAAAAAACTAAACAGCTATGCTTACCTTCCTGTAGACGAGACCCATGATGGCGGTTTTTAGCCTCATTCCGACGGTGAAGCAGCGATACATGTACTGATGGTGCAGGAGGGACTGCAGGCAAGACAGGATGAAGAGCAGACAGGCAAACAGAAAACCCTTCCACATGGCGGCGTCTTCATCCCGCATGAACCCCAGCAGGAGGCTGGGGGGCCGCACAAAAACAGATCAACCACCACCGAGCAGTGTGTGTTTCGCTCATTGCATTTTCTTTCCATGAATGACAATTGAAAAACCAAAAAAAAAAACAAAAAAACTACTGATTTATGTGGAATTTTCTTTTCAAATACTAAAAAAAAAAATACATTGAAAAATGTGTTCTTTTTACAGCGGTAACTAGATCCAATATTTTCATTTTCTATTTCATATAAATAAAATGAAAATCAGTCAGAAGAAATAACAAGAAAAAACTAAATTTAAAGACCAGATTTCAAGTTGGCCTGGACGGAAAAAGATGGTCCGTGTACTTTCTCTTCATTCTATTTCCACTTCTGAAACAAAAATCAAAAAATAAAATCAGTGCCGTTTTTCGATTTTTATTACATATGGCAGATTTTTAAAAAAAAACAAAAAAAGGGTTGATTATTATTAAAATATTACCGTAAAATTGGATTTTGAGCTGTTTTCCTATTATGGAATTGAATTTTTATTTTATTTAATTTTTTTCTATTTTATTTTATTTTTCCAGATAAACACAAAAATCGAAAAAATGTGTGACATTTTGAACCGGAATGACAAATTCAACCGGAAGCGATATTTTAGGCTTTCCTTAACTTTTAGCATGTTTAGGTAACATCTTTGTTCAGCAGGAGTCCTAAAAAAAATGTATATTTTCATTTCTGAAACAAAAGCTATTTAACGACACTTTTTTTTATACATATTTAGTACTCAAAAGGACTCCTGCTGAACAAAGATTTTCCTTTTATGGATTTATATTTTTCCAGATAAACACAAAAATCGAAAAAAATGTGCAAAAATGCAAAATTTGTCTAATGACAAATTGACCCAGAAGCAGTATTTTAGCCTTTCTTTTACGTTTAGCATGTTTTTAGCACAGTGCTAACATCTTTGTTCAGCAGGAGTCCTAAAAAAATGTATATTTTCATTTCTGAAACAAAAGCTATTTAACGACACTTTTTTTTATACATATTTAGTACTCAAAAGGACTCCTGCTGAACAAAGATTTTCCTTTTAAGGATTTATATTTTTCCAGATGAACACAAAAATTGAAAAAAATGTGCAAAAATGCAAAATTTGTCTAGTGACAAATTGACCCGGAAGCAGTATTTTAGCCTTTCTTTTACGTTTAGCATGTTTTTAGCACAGTGCTAACATCTTTGTTCAGCAGGAGTCCTAAAAAAAAGGTATATTTTCATTTCTGAAACAAAAGCTATTTAACGACACTTTTTAAAAAATATATTTAGTACTCAAAAGGACTCCTGCTGAACAAAGATTTTCCTTTTATGGATTTATATTTTTCCAGATAAACACAAAAATTGAAAAAAATGTGCAAAAATGCAAAATTTGTCTAATGACAAATTGACCCGGAAGCAGTATTTTAGCCTTTCTTTTACGTTTAGCATGTTTTTTAGCACAATGCTAACATCTTTGTTCAGCAGGAGTCCTAAAAAAAAGTATATTTTCATTTCTGAAACAAAAGCTATTTAACGACACTTTTTTTAATACATATTTAGTACTTAAAAGGACTCCTGCTGAACAAAGATTTTCCTTTTATGGATTTATATTTTTCCAGATAAACACAAAAATTGAAAAAAATGTGCAAAAATGCAAAATTTGTCTAATGACAAATTGACCCGGAAGCAGTATTTTAGCCTTTCTTTTACGTTTAGCATGTTTTTTAGCACAATGCTAACATCTTTGTTCAGCAGGAGTCCTAAAAAAAAGTATATTTTCATTTCTGAAACAAAAGCTATTTAACGACACTTTTTTTAATACATATTTAGTACTTAAAAGGACTCCTGCTGAACAAAGATTTTCCTTTTATGGATTTATATTTTTCCAGATAAACACAAAAATCGAAAAAAATGTGCAAAAATGCAAAATTTGTCTAATGACAAATTGACCCGGAAGCAGTATTTTAGCCTTTCTTTTACGTTTAGCATGTTTTTAGCACAATGCTAACATCTTTGTTCAGCAGGAGTCCTAAAAAAAAAAAGTATATTTTCATTTCTGAAACAAAAGCTATTTAACGACACTTTTTTTTATACATATTTAGTACTCAAAAGGACTCCTGCTGAACAAAGATTTTCCTTTTATGGATTTATATTTTTCCAGATAAACACAAAAAATAAAAAATAATGTGCAAAAGTGCAAAATTTGTCTAATGACAAATCTACCCGGAAGCAGTATTTTAGCCTTTCTTTTACGTTTAGCATGTTTTTAGCACAATGCTAACATCTTTGTTCAGCAGGAGTCCTAAAAAATTTTATATTTTCATTTCTGAAACAAAAGCTATTTAACAACACTTTTTTTAAATATATATTTAGTACTCAAAAGGACTCCTGCTGAACAAAGATTTTCCTTTTATGGATTTATGTTTTTCCAGATAAACACAAAAATCGAAAAAAATGTGCAAAAATGCAAAATTTGTCTAATGACAAATTGACCCGGAAGCAGTATTTTAGCCTTTCTTTTACGTTTAGCATGTTTTTAGCACAGTGCTAACATCTTTGTTCAGCAGGAGTCCTAAAAAAAATGTATATTTTCATTTCTGAAACAAAAGCTATTTAACGACACTTTTTTTTTATACATATTTAGTACTCAAAAGGACTCCTGCTGAACAAAGATTTTCCTTTTATGGCTTTATATTTTTCCAGATAAACACAAAAATTGAAAAAAATGTGCAAAAATGCAAAATTTGTCTAATGACAAATTGACCCGGAAGCAGTATTTTAGCCTTTCTTTTACGTTTAGCATGTTTTTAGCACAATGCTAACATCTTTGTTCAGCAGGAGTCCTAAAAAAATTTATATTTTCATTTCTGAAACAAAAGCTATTTAACGACACTTTTTTTTTATACATTTTAGTACTCAAAAGGACTCCTGCTGAACAAAGATTTTCCTTTTATGGATTTATATTTTTCCAGATAAACACAAAAATCAAAAAAAATGTGCAAAAATGCAAAATTTGTCTAATGACAAATTGACCCGGAAGCAGTATTTCAGCCTTTCTTTTACGTTTAGCATGTTTTTAGCACAATGCTAACATCTTTGTTCAGCAGGAGCCCAAAAAAAAAAAAAGAGTCTATTTTCATTTCTGAAACAAATGCTATTTAATGACACTTTTTTAAAATATATTTAGTACTCAATAGGACTCCTGCTGAACAAAGATTTTCCTTTTATGGATTTATATTTTTCCAGATAAACACAAAAATCGAAAAAAATGTGCAAAAATGCAAAATTTGTCTAATGACAAATTGACCCAGAAGCAGTATTTTAGCCTTTCTTTTACGTTTGGCATGTTTTTAGCACAATGCTAACATCTTTGTTCAGCAGGAGTCCTAAAAAAAATGTATATTTTCATTTCTGAAACAAAAGCTATTTAACGACACTTTTTTTTATACATATTTAGTACTCAAAAGGACACCTGCTGAACAAAGATTTTCCTTTTATGGCTTTATATTTTTCCAGATAAACACAAAAATCGAAAAAAATGTGCAAAAATGCAAAATTTGTCTAATGACAAATTGACCCGGAAGCAGTATTTTAGCCTTTCTTTTACGTTTAGCATGTTTTTAGCACAGTGCTAACATCTTTGTTCAGCAGGAGTCCTAAAAAAAAAAAGTATATTTTCATTTCTGAAACAAAAGCTATTTAATGACACTTTTTTAAAATATATTTAGTACTCAATAGGACTCCTGCTGAACAAAGATTTTCCTTTTATGGATTTATATTTTTCCAGATAAACACAAAAATCGAAAAAAATGTGCAAAAATGCAAAATTTGTCTAATGACAAATTGACCCGGAAGCAGTATTTTAGCCTTTCTTTTACGTTTAGCATGCTTTTAGCACAATGCTAACATCTTTGTTCAGTAGGAGTTCTAAGAAACTAAGTTTCGGCCCATTTTTTTCTATTATCGTTTCTGAAATAAAAGTTGGACAACTATTTAATGACACTTTTTTTATTTATAGGACTCCTGCTAAACAAAGATGTTAGTGTTGTGCTAAAAACATGCTAAACGCCAAAGGAAAGGCTAAAATACTGCTTCTGGTTCAATTATTCATCACACAGATAACCACGCATTTTTGCAAAATTTTTTTTGCGTTTATCTGGAAAAATTCAAATCCATAATAGCATAACAGCGCAAAATCCAATTTTATGGCAATATTTTAATGAAAATCAACCCTTTTTTGTTTGTTTTAAAATCTGCCTTGTATAATTGAAATAGAAAAACGGCCCTAATTTTGTTCAAATTAAATTAAATTTATATGGTAGGCTAATATAGCTAATATAGACACTTACATCATGTGTTGCCTTCATTATAACACTTATATAAGACTTTCATAGTAGGCTAATATAGACACTTACATCATGTGTTGCCTTCATTATAACACTTATATAAGACTTTCATAGTAGGCTAATATAGACACTTACATTATGTGTTGCCTTCATTATAACACTTATATAAGACTTTTAAAGTAATTTTGATAGTAGGCTAATATAGACACTTACATCATGTGTTGCCTTCATTATAACACTTATATAAGACTTTTAAAGTCATTTTGATAGTAGGCTAATATAGACACTTACATCGTGTGTTGCCTTCATTATAACACTTATATAAGACTTTTAAAGCCATTTTGATAGTAGGCTAATATAGACACATCATGTGTTGCCTTCATTATAACACTTACATAAGACTTTTAAAGTCATTTTGATAGTAGGCTAATATAGACACATCATGTGTTGCCTTCATTATAACACTTACATAAGACTTTTAAAGTCATTTTGATAGTAGGCATATTTAGACACTTACATCATGTGTTGCCTTCATTATAAAACTTATATGAGACTTTTAAAGTCATTTTGATAGTAGGCTAAAATAGACACATCATGTGTTGCCTTCATTATAACACTTTTATAAGACTTTTAAAGCCATTTTGATAGTAGGCTAATATAGACACTTCATGTGTTGCCTTCATTATAACACTTATATAAGACTTTTAAAGTCATTTTGATAGTAGGCTAATATAGACACTTACATCATGTGTTTTCTTCATTATAACACTTATATAAGACTTTTAAAGTCATTTTGATAGTAGGCTAATACAGATACTTACATAATGTGTTGCCTTCATTATAACACTTATATAAGACTTTTAAAGTCGTTTTGATAGTAGGCTAATATAGACACTTACATCATGTGTTTTCTTCATTATAACACTTATATAAGACTTTTAAAGTCATTTTGATAGTAGGCTAATATAGACACTTACATAATGTGTTGCCTTCATTATAACACTTATATAAGACTTTTAAAGTGATTTTGATAGTAGGCTAATATAGATACTTATATCATGTGTTGCCTTCATTATAACACTTATTTAGGACTTTTAAAGTCATTTTGATAGTAGGCTAATATAGACACTTACATAATGTGTTGCCTTCATTATAACACTTATATAAGACTTTTAAAGTGATTTTGATAGTAGGCTAATATAGACCCTTACATAATGTGTTGCCTTCATTATAACACTTATATAAGACTTTTAAAGTCATTTTGATAGTAGGCTAATATAGACACTTACATAATGTGTTGCCTTCATTATAACACTTATATAAGACTTTTAAAGTCATTTTGATAGTAGGCTAATATAGACACTTACATAATGTGTTGCCTTCATTATAACACTTATATAAGACTTTTAAAGTCATTTTGATAGTAGGCTAATATAGACACTTACATCATGTGTTGCCTTCATTATAACACTTATATAGGACTTTTAAAGTGATTTTGATAGTAGGCTAATATAGACACTTACATCATGTGTTGCCTTCATTATAACACTTATATAGGACTTTTAAAGTGATTTTGATAGTAGGCTAATATAGACACTTACATCATGTGTTGCCTTCATTATAACACTTATATAAGACTTTTAAAGTCATTTAGATAGTAGGCTAATATAGACACTTACATCATGTGTTGCCTTCATTATAACACTTATATAAGACTTTCATAGTAGGCTAATATAGACACTTACATTATGTGTTGCCTTCATTATAACACTTATATAAGACTTTTAAAGTAATTTTGATAGTAGGCTAATATAGACACTTACATCATGTGTTGCCTTCATTATAACACTTATATAAGACTTTTAAAGTCATTTTGATAGTAGGCTAATATAGACACTTACATCGTGTGTTGCCTTCATTATAACACTTATATAAGACTTTTAAAGCCATTTTGATAGTAGGCTAATATAGACACATCATGTGTTGCCTTCATTATAACACTTACATAAGACTTTTAAAGTCATTTTGATAGTAGGCTAATATAGACACATCATGTGTTGCCTTCATTATAACACTTACATAAGACTTTTAAAGTCATTTTGATAGTAGGCATATTTAGACACTTACATCATGTGTTGCCTTCATTATAACACTTATATGAGACTTTTAAAGTCATTTTGATAGTAGGCTAAAATAGACACATCATGTGTTGCCTTCATTATAACACTTTTATAAGACTTTTAAAGCCATTTTGATAGTAGGCTAATATAGACACTTCATGTGTTGCCTTCATTATAACACTTATATAAGACTTTTAAAGTCATTTTGATAGTAGGCTAATATAGACACTTACATCATGTGTTTTCTTCATTATAACACTTATATAAGACTTTTAAAGTCATTTTGATAGTAGGCTAATACAGATACTTACATAATGTGTTGCCTTCATTATAACACTTATATAAGACTTTTAAAGTCGTTTTGATAGTAGGCTAATATAGACACTTATAATGAAGAAAACACATGATGTAAGTGTCTATATTAGCCTACTATCAAAACGACTTTAAAAGTCTTATATAAGTGTTATAATGAAGGCAACACATTATGTAAGTATCTGTATTAGCCTACTATCAAAATGACTTTAAAAGTCTTATATAAGTGTTATAATGAAGAAAACACATGATGTAAGTGTCTATATTAGCCTACTATCAAAATGACTTTAAAAGTCTTATATAAGTGTTATAATGAAGAAAACACATGATGTAACACTTATATAAGACTTTTAAAGTCATTTTGATAGTAGGCTAATATAGACACTTACATAATGTGTTGCCTTCATTATAACACTTATATAAGACTTTTAAAGTGATTTTGATAGTAGGCTAATATAGATACTTATATCATGTGTTGCCTTCATTATAACACTTATTTAGGACTTTTAAAGTCATTTTGATAGTAGGCTAATATAGACACTTACATAATGTGTTGCCTTCATTATAACACTTATATAAGACTTTTAAAGTGATTTTGATAGTAGGCTAATATAGACCCTTACATAATGTGTTGCCTTCATTATAACACTTATATAAGACTTTTAAAGTCATTTTGATAGTAGGCTAATATAGACACTTACATAATGTGTTGCCTTCATTATAACACTTATATAAGACTTTTAAAGTCATTTTGATAGTAGGCTAATATAGACACTTACATAATGTGTTGCCTTCATTATAACACTTATATAAGACTTTTAAAGTCATTTTGATAGTAGGCTAATATAGACACTTACATCATGTGTTGCCTTCATTATAACACTTTTATAAGACTTTTAAAGCCATTTTGATAGTAGGCTAATATAGACACTTACATCATGTGTTGCCTTCATTATAACACTTATATAAGACTTTTAAAGTCATTTTGATAGTAAGCTAATATAGACACTTACATCATGTGTTGCCTTCATTATAACACTTATATAAGACTTTTAAAGTCATTTTGATAGTAGGCTAATATAGACACTTACATCATGTGTTGCCTTCATTATAACACTTATATAAGACTTTTAAAGTCATTTTGATAGTAGGCTAATATAGACACTTACATCATGTGTTGCCTTCATTATAACACTTATATAAGACTTTTAAAGTAATTTTGATAGTAAGCTAATATAGACACTTACATCATGTGTTGCCTTCATTATAACACTTATATAAGACTTTGATAGTAGGCTAATATAGACACTTACATCATGTGTTGCCTTCATTATAACACTTATATAAGACTTTGATAGTAGGCTAATATAGACACTTACATCATGTGTTGCCTTCATTATAACACTTATATAAGACTTTTAAAGTCATTTTGATAGTAGGCTAATACAGACACTTACATCAATCAATCAATGTTTACTTATATAGCCCTAAATCACTAGTGTCTCAAAGGGCTGCATGTGTTGTCTTCATTATAACACTTATATAAGACTTTTAAAGTCATTTTGATAGTAGGTTAATATAGACACATCATGTGTTGCCTTCATTATAACACTTATATAAGACTTTCATAGTAGGCTAATATAGACACTTACATCATGTGTTGCCTTCATTATAACACTTATATAAGACTTTTAAAGTCATTTTGATAGTAGGCTAATATAGACACATCATGTGTTGCCTTCATTATAACACTTATATAAGACTTTTAAAGTCATTTTGATAGTAGGTTAATAGACACGTGTTGCCTTCATTATAACACTTATATAAGACTTTTAAAGTCATTTTGATAGTAGGCTAATATAGACACTTACATCATGTGTTGCCTTCATTATAACACTTATATAAGACTTTTAAAGTCATTTTGATAGTAGGCTAATATAGACACTTACATCATGTGTTGCCTTCATTATAACACTTATATAAGACTTTTAAAGTCATTTTGATAGTAGGCTAATATAGACACTTACATCATGTGTTGACTCCATTATAACACTTATATAAGACTTTCATAGTAGGCTAATATACACTTACATAATGTGTTGCCTTCATTATAACACTTATATAAGACTTTTAAAGTCATTTTGATAGTAGGTTAATATAGATACTTATATCATGTGTTGCCTTCATTATAACACTTATAGAAGAGTTGTTGTTGTTGGTTTTTGTAGTTCCAGACAGATTCTTTTTTTGTTGTATTTTTGTCCAATTTGGCTCTTTCAAAATTTTGGGCTGCAGACCCCTGTTCCATAATGATGTACAATAAATGGATTTTAGCATCGTTAATGTACAAAACTTATGTTGTTCTTTCAATTTTCTGTATGCAGACCTCAGTTGAAAAAGTTTGGACAGCCCTGTCTTATAGTGTCAGACGGTGAGGTTGACTACTGGGTGGCCTCCGTTACACTACACCATTTAGAATTACAACACTTTTTTTTAAATCCTGGAATGAATGTTTGATGTTGGTAAGTAAAGCAAAAGTTCCTACTGGACACCAACCTGAGCACTTGCGGTACTGCGAACACGACGGTGTCATGCAGGAGCAGGAACAAGGTCCCACACAGGAAGTACGGCCCAAAGGTCCTCCCAAGAGTGCACAGCAGGAAGTGAAGGTAGCTCAGTCGTTTTCGGGGCTTTCTGATCAAAGGGCTTTTTTCATCCGAGTCGAAGCGAAACGACCCGGAGGAGACAGACTCCTTCCTGCTGAATTTCAAAAGAATTGTAAGAAAACTTTTATGCACGTTATTCCCGGGGGAACACAGCGTCTTCTTACCGCTCACACTCCCGCGCCCAGGCCGCTTCCATCTCACACATGATCCGCTTGGACGAGTCCTCATCCCGCAGGGTCCACAGGTCTGATGCCTGCAGGGGGCAGCGGTAGCCCTGCACCACCAAACTGACGGAAAGAAACATTTTGACTCCTTTCATGTTTGTGTCGAGAGAGCGGTGCAAGCTCCAGCCATATTTTCCTTGAACTGTTTTGAGACCGAGGGCAACGGCTGTTTATGACCCACCTCCCTTAGAAACAGCTGTTGCCATGTAATCAGGGAAAGTCCAAATAAAAGAGGAAGCGCACAATCTTTCGTCACAGCGTGGTGGAGACTGTACAAGAGTACAGCCCAGACATTTCTCCTCAATTGAGCCAAATTTAATTATGTCTCTGTTTAATTCTTTGCTTCTTGCCTGTTTAATAGATGTAATCGTGTTTGAACCTGACAGTTATGTCATGCAATAAATCACAAACGGCTATTCAGGCTGATAGAATAGTTTGTATTCTTTATGATTTTTGCATTTGGAGCGGTTAGAAGTGGAGAGGGTGTCGAAGAGGCCAAAATGGGCTATAAAATTGGCCCCCCGTGCGGCCCCCGGCTTATTTTCGGTCCTTTTCATTAAGTTCAAATCACATGCCTGTGACAAGTTACATGATTATTCAAATTCATACTATGGCCACGGTATTTTAAACTTTATAGTCTGGCCTCTTTATGTTGGATGTGTTTTTATTCGAAAAAAAAAAAAAACTACAACTTTTTTCCCCCCAGACAAAAGCAAATAGATATGTTATAGATGGGTTAATCCCATCTTTTAAAATGTAAAAGCCAAACTAAGGTTTCAACGAGTTTTTTTTAAAAAGCTGCTTTTTGTCATGATCTGTGGTCCGGATTATGTTTTTGTTATTTTTGGGACTCTTTTAGTTCCTGTTGGCGCTCCTTTTTTGGTTACCATGGCGACTCATTAGTTTCACCCGCCGCTGGTGTTCGGACACGCACCTGCTGTAGTTAAGAGACTACTATTTAAGCCTGTATTTGCCAGTCAGTCGTCCCGGCGTCATTGCTCTTTTCATGCCAGTTTCACGCCCATTGCTTAATTTACGTTGCTCGTTCCATGTCCGATTCCAAGTTTTGCTCGTTATTTGTTTCATGCCACAGTAAGTTTTTTTTGTTCTATGCCATAGTTTGGTTCGTTGTTTTCATGTCTATAGTTTCATGGGTTGGGTTGTACTTTTACTTGTATAGCGCTTTTCTACCTTCAAGGTACTCAAAGGGCTTTGACACTACTTCCACATTTACCCATTCACACACACATTCACACACTGACGGAGGGAGCTGCCATGCAAGGCGCCAACCAGCACACATCAGGAGCAAGGGTGAAGTGTCTTGCTCAGGACACAACGGACGTGACGAGGTTGGTACTAGGTGGGGATTGAACCAGGGACTCTCGGGTTGCGCACGGCCACTCTCCCACTGCGCCACGCCGTCATGTTCTAAGTTTTTTTGCCATAGCTTCCGCGTGCGAGAGGCACGCTTGCCTTCGGGTTGTTTTGTTTTTTTGTACTTTGTTGAGTGTTAGTGAATAATTAAATACGTTCCTACCTGCTAACCTTGTCCAGAACTTCGCAGCAAGCTGCAAACCCCGCCCCCCCAGTCATGACAGTTTTAATCAAATCCATGCAATATTTAGTTTGTTGTGCATGTAATCAAGTGTGTGTGTTTTTGGGGGGCTTTACGAGTTCTGTGCACGAATCTGGAGCGGCCTCCTTGGTTGTCAGTGCTTGGAATGCGATAATTATCAGGGGATTCATCAAAGCAAGATAGACGGCTTTGGCAATCGGCTAGGAACTGTAAGGAGAACTCTGCATGTGTTTTTGTACCTGCTGAACCAAAAGAATAAAAACTTGGAAAGAAAGGAGGCATCTTCTTCTGGACATTCGCTCTGAAAATACAAAAAGGCAAGATGACGTTCAGGAAAATCGGGCTAATCGGGACCATCGCTTTTTTCCTACCTCGACATGCTGACTGCGCAGCGGTCGGCGGTCTGAAAAGCCGCTGAGAAGCATTTGAAGGACTTGGAGGAAAAAACAGATAAAGAAGGCCACAAAGCGAACAGCATCCGATAAAAAGCCCTGAAAGGGAAAACATTGGCAAACAGAGGGGAAAAAAGGTAATTGTGTTGTGTCGAGCATCCATAGGGTGATTGACCCGTACCGGGAAACAAAGACTTGGCAGCGGCTTGTGAGCTGCCGAGAAGTGTTTAAGAACGCGGCGTGAAATTAAAAAATGTCCTTCGGCGTGCTGTGACATTTGGCAAGTGAAGGAAGAGGAACACGCCGAGATAAAAGCTGAACACGGAAAAAGACCGAGGAAATACAAAACACAAAACCAGTAAAGTTGGCACGTTGTGTAAATGCTAAATAAAAACAGAATATAATAATTTACAAATCCTTTTCAACTTGTATTCAATTGAAATCACTGGAAAAACAAGATATGATACAGGCCAGTTTAGTACCCACACTCTTTTATTATGAAGCCACGCTGAAATAAGCAGGGGCGTCCATGAAAAAGACGTTGCTTGGATGGAAACACATTTTGCTCCAAAACCTGTATGTACCTTTCAGCATTAATGGTGCATTTATAGATGTGTAAGTTACCCATGCCTTGGGTACTAATACACCCCCATACCATCACAGATGCTGGCTTTTACACTTTGTGCCTATAACGGTCCTGATGGTTCTTTTCCTCTTTGGTCCGGAGGATCATGACATCCACAGTTTCCAAAAAAAACTTGAAATGTCAGACCACAGAACACCTGTACACTTTGCATCAGTCCATCTTAGATGAGCTCGGGCCCAGTGAAGCCGGCGGCGTTTCTGGGTGTGGTTGATAAATGGCTTTGGTTTTGCGTAGTAGAGTTTCAACTTCCTCTTACAGATTTAGAGACAATTTGTAGTTACTCACAGTGGTTTTCTGAAGTGTTCCTGAGGCCATGTGGTGATATCCTTTACACAGTGATGTCCCTTTTTGATGCAATACTGCCTGAGGGACCGAAAATCACAGGCGTTGCCGCTTACGTGCAGTGATTTCTCCAGATTGTCTGGACTTTTTGATATTACAGACCGTAGATGGTGAAATCCCTAAATTCCTTGCAATAGCTCGTTGAGAAATGTTCTTAAACTGTTTGACAATTTGCTCACGAATTTGTTGACAAAGTGGTGGCCCTCGCCCAGTCCTTGTTTGTGAATGACCTAGCATTTCACGGAAGCTGCTTTTATACCCAATCATGGAACCCACCTGTTCCCGATTAGCCCGTTCACCTGTTGGATGTTCCAAATAAGTGTGTGATGAGCGTTCCTCAACTTTCTCAGTCTTTTTTGCCACTTGTGTCAGCTTTTTTTGAAACATGTCACAGGCATCAAATTCCAAATGAGCTAATATTTGCTTTGAATAACAAAGTTTTGCAATTCGAACGTTGAGTATCTTGTTTTTATTTACAATTTACACAACCTGCCAACTTCACCGGTTTTGGGGTTTGTACATGTGATCCAACAAAACCTCAAAACGTGATCTAATACCTGATCAATGATCTGTTCCACCGCAGCCTTCAGAGGAACAACGGAGCAAAGAACCAGAAGAGTCCAGAAGAGGAAGAGGAGGACGGATGAACGACTGCCTTTCATCCTCTCAACGTGGATTATTATGACAGACAGAACCTGGAGAAGAACATTGTCAAATCATCCGGAGCCCCAGATCCCTCAAACTATTAGGGGTGTCCCGATCCGATACTGATATCAAATATCAGGTCGATATCAGCAATAAAACAAATCGGCTTGCTTGTAAAATCTAAATGTCCTCCAATAAAACGAGTCTTTTCTTGTATTTTGGACTTTATCAGTGAATTTTCAGTTTGTCGCTAATCGAGTGACGCACGCAGATAATATAACTGTAATGGGGGATTTTAACATCCAGACCCTCTGCGTGTCCTGCGATGAGGTGGCGACTTGTCCAGGGTGTAAACCGCCTTTCCGCAAGAATGCGGCTGAGATAGGCTCCAGCGATCCCCCGCCACCCCAAAACGGGACAAGCGGTAGAAAAATGGATGGATGGATGTATTTTAGTCAAGTCTTTGACAGAAGATAAACCGTGTTGGTCATAGGTTACTAGAAGCTAGCAGCTACACAGCAGCTAAGCACATAAATGAGTATTTTCTTGTATTTTAGTCAAGTCTTTGACAAAAAATAAACCGTGTTGGTCATAGGATAGTAGAAACTAGCAGCTACACAGCAGCTAAGCACACAAGACGAGTATTTTCTTGTATTTTAGTCAAGTCTTTGACAAAAGATAAACAGTGTGGGTCATAGGCTACTAGAAACGAGCAGCTACACAGCAGCTAAGCATGTAATATTAGTATTTTCTTGTATTTTAGTCAAGTCTTTGACAAAAAATAAACAGTGTTGGTCAAAGGCTAGTAGAAACTAGCAGCTACACAGCAGCTAAGCACACAAGACGAGTATTTTCTTGTATTTTAGTCAAGTCTTTGACAAGAGGTCAACAGTGTGTGTCATAAGCTAGTAGAAGCTAGCAGCTACACAGCAGCTAAGCATGTAATATTAGTATTTTCTTGTATTTTAGTCAAGTCTTTGACAAAAAATAAACCGTGTTGGTCATAGGCTAGTAGAAACTATCAGCTACACAGCAGCTAAGCACACAAGACGAGTATTTTCTTGTATTTTAGTCAAGTCTTTGACAAAAGATAAACAGTGTGGGTCATAGGCTACTAGAAACGAGCAGCTACACAGCAGCTAAGCATGTAATATTAGTATTTTCTTGTATTTTAGTCAAGTCTTTGACAAAAAATAAACAGTGTTGGTCATAGGCTCGTAGAAACTATCAGCTACACAGCAGCTAAGCACACAAGACGAGTATTTTTTTGTATTTTAGTCAAGTCTTTGACAAAAGGTCAACAGTGTGGGTCATAAGCTAGCAGCTACACAGCAGCTAAGCACACAATAGCACTCAAGCTAGACAGTCCTTAATTGAACAACATGCAGTCTAAAACAAGCGTCAACATAAACAAGTATCAAATAATTATAGTTGCATATTACTTAGTCTCCAAGGTTGAAGCATATTAGAAAGTATTCAGTTAACTTAGTAGTCATGAGGACCCTAATTTAATAAATTATTGTGTCTCAAAAACACAGATTACTATTCCACTTACACTTAAAGACAGCATACGTCCATTTCAAACAGTAAATAATACATAAACTAGCGTTTTGCATACCTACAATTGTTCTCTGTTGACTATTTTTACTAGATCTAACATTTTCTTTCTACGAAATATTACTATTTTGTATGAATCGTGCTGGTATCGTATCAGCGTCGGGCAATACTCAAGGTGGTGAAAAGCTGCATCGGGACACCCTTACAAATCACAGCAAGGCGAACAGAGCACACCTTTACAAAGACCTCAGTGAAAGACTCGTACCAGTGAAAAACATCGGACCAGCGGGCTGAGCAGGAAGACCATGTGACTGTAGAGCTCCGTGTTCTTCCATACCAGAAGGTAAAATACCTCCAAGAGGCTAAACGATGCCAGGCTGAGACTTACCAGCTGCAGAGATAAACAAATAAATGGGAAAAAAAAAAAAAAAAAGAGTGAGAAAACACAAGAATGTGTGATAAACACTTTATACACGCTTATGTAAAAATGTAACATTTAATATGATACTCACTTAAGTCATAAACACTATATGCACTCTAATGTACAAACATATGACACAGACCTGGAAAAATGAAGGCTCATGTGTTAAACTTTTCAATCAGGCCCGCCGGACATTCCCAAATAGCTTGTTTTCTAATGACCGTGAGTCTTGAACTATACAAAGAATCTGCACTTTTGCATGATACACTATTTACTATGGTCATCTAATTAGTTACTAAGGGAAGGGGGTGTAGTCAGCACTGCTTGCAGGAGGAAAAGTCACGCCATCATTTTTGGTGATTTAACCCCCAATTCCAACCCTTGATGCTGAGTGCCAAGCAGCGAGGTAATGGCTCCCATTTTTATAGTCATTGGTTTGAACTCACGACCTACTGATCTCAGGGCGGACACTCTAACCACGAGGCCACTGAGCAGGTCTCTTTATAATCTACAATAAAGTTTGACGAGCACGTAAAACGTAAAAAAGGAAGCAGCTGATCAGTCGATCATGTCAACATTGGCACATATTTTAGTGATCAGGGCATTGCTGTAAATAGTTTGTCTGCATTAGCACTTATAAAAACAATATCACTAATACTTGGTTAATACTTGGTCCAACCACTATTCATAATGCAAAAAAGGGCCATCAGACTGATACATAACACAGGACCCCGAGAACACACTAATGGATTATTTATAAAAACATTTGATTTAAAACTACCAGATCTCATCCAACTCAAGACTGCCCAAATGATTTATAAAGCAAGTAAAGATTTACTTCCAACAGGGTTACAGAGAAGTTTTTTAAAAAGAGAAGGGAATTATAATTTAAGAGGAGAACTACTTTTTAAGATCCAATATTGTAGAACGCAGAAACGAATGAGTATAACAATAGCAGGGGTTGAAATATGGAACTGTTTAAAGGATGAAATAAAACACAGCACCAACATAAACCAGTTTAAAAAGCTTTTTAAATCATTTATCATTAGTAAATATAAGAAAGAAGAGCAAACATTGTTTTAGAAAGACAATAATATATATGTATATAAATACAATTTATGATTTCATAATTATACATATAGGTTATATTAAAATGTATATATCACCACTTTATATGGAATTTAAATGAATTGTGTGTGTATGATATATATATATATATGTATGTGTGTGTATGTATATATGTATGTATGTGTGTGTGTATATATATATATATATATATATATATAAGTGTACAAATGTATATGTTTGATTTAAATGTTAAACTGTGTATATGAGACGTGTGCTACATATATGTTGCTTATATATTGTTTAAAAAAAAAAAAGTAATATAAGTGAAGCATGTTTTAGATTTTATATATTTTGAACCTTGTTCTTGTTGTGATGGGGTAGGTTTATATAAGCGTTGCTTCAACCTACACCCTTTCGGCTCAATCATTGCTCAAATGAGTGTTTTTTTTTTTTCTTGTTGTTGTTCTTTGTTTTATGTGAAGATTGCCGAAATAAAATACATTGATTGATTGATTGATTGATATTCAAGTCTCCAGTACTCTGGAATGCCCTCCCGGTAACAGTTCGAGATGCTACCTCAGTAGAAGCATTTAAGTCTCACCTTAAAACTCATCTGTATACTCTAGCCTTTAAATAGACCTCCTTTTTAGACCAGTTGATCTGCCGCTTCTTTTCTTTCTCCTATGTCCCCCCTTCCCTTGTGGAGGGGGTCCGGTCCGATGACCATGGATGAAGTACTGGCTGTCCAGAGTCGAGACCCAGGATGGACCGCTCGCCTGTGTATCGGTTGGGGACATTTCTACGCTGCTGATCCGCCTCCGCTTGGGATGGTTTCCTGTTTCCTGCTGTCTTGGATCCGCTTGAACTGAACTCTCGCGGCTGTGTTGGAGCCACTATGGATTGAACTTTCACAGCATCATGTTAGACCCGCTCGACATCCATTGCTTTCGGTCCCCTAGAGGGGGGGGGGGGGGGGGGGGGGTTGCCCACATCTGAGGTCCTCTCCAAGGTTTCTCATAGTCAGCATTGTCACTGGCGTCCCACTGGATGTGAATTCTCCCTGCCCACTGGGTGTGAGTTTTCCTTGCCCTTTTGTGGGTTCTTCCGAGGATGTTGTAGTCGTAATGATTTGTGCAGTCCTTTGAGACATTTGTGATTTGGGGCTATATAAATAAATAAACATTGAAGTCACAAAATGTGATTCAAGTATTTTTGGCACTTTTTGAAGGTTTTTTTTTATTGGGTTTTATGGGCAGAATGGAGGACCTCCAACTGGCTTGGCTGTAAACAGACTTTATTTAAGAGTTAGAATGCATTAAAAAAAATACATCTGTTGCCATATATTCCATGATTGCGAATGATAGGCAAAATTCCCCCCAAAAAGTGCAGTTCCCCTTTAAGGATATTATATATCCTTATTTTTATCAGTATTTACATTCACATCAAGGTCTAGGTTTACTTCCTTACATTTCCTGGTCAGCCTGTTGATTAATTTGAGCAATGCTGCCACCTAGCTGGAGGTTTGTGTATCATTCAGGTATGAAATGAGGTTGATGGTATCGGCATTCAGGCCCCCACTTCAATAAAAAAAAAGAAAGAAAGACACTGCAGTATAGGATCATGTTTTAAATCTAAATATGGTATTTCTGGACTTGTTTCACAATCAGTCTGGCCATCTTTACACCTCAGAGGTTCTGCCTCGATGATATACTCCTATGTTACATACTTGATGCAAATTAATCTAATTAGTTGATGAATACTCTTTCGGCTGTTTTTGATCATGACAATTAAACATTTGATTTCTTTGGGATGAGTCGCTCTCATCAAATTCAAAATGAGCGAAATTCTCCTGTTGTGTTTTCTATGTTTTAATAGGAATGAAATGTGGGTTTACTAAAATTTACAAAACGTACCTACATTATACTTGGGTTGTCCCGATATCAATATTTTGGTAGCGGTACCAAAATGTATTTCGATACATTTCTAAATAAAGGGTATCACAAAAAAATGACATTATTGGCTTTATTTTAACAAAAAATCTAAGGGTACATTAAACATATGTTTCTTATTGCAATCGAAGAAAAATGTAGTCCTTTAATAAAATAGTGAACATACTAGACAACTTGTCTTTTAGTAGTAAGTAAACAAACAAAGGCTCCTAATTAGTCTGCAGTAACATATTGTGTCATTTATATACCTATTATTTTGTCAACATTATGAGGGACAAGCTGTAAAAATGTATTATTAATCCACTTGTTCATTTACTATTAATATCTGCTTGTTTTCTGTTTCAACATGTTCTATCTTCACTTCTGTTAAAGTGTAATAATTACTTATTCCTCTGTTGTTTGGATGCTTTAAATTAGTTTTGGATGATACCACAAATGTAGGTATCGATCCGATACCAAGTAGTTACAGGGTCATACAGGGACAAGCGGTAGGAAATGGATGGATGGATACATTGGTCATATTCAAAGTCCTCATGTGTCCAGGGACATATTTCCTGAGTTTATAAACATAACATAATAATAATAACATTATTACATTTTATTTGTAAAAAGCACTTTACATTGAGCAAACGACCTCAAAGTGCTACAATTTATTAAAAATAATATTAGTAATAATAATAGTAAGATAATAAAAATAAATAAAAATAAAAACTAGAACAGCCTAATAGCTAGAACTAGTATGCATATATCTATAAAAAGGCTTTGTTTTTTGTTTTGTTTTGTTTTTTAAGCCTTTTTTTAAAAGCATCCACAGTCTGTGGTGCCCTCAGGTGGTCAGGGAGAGCGTTCCACAGACGGGGAGCAGCGGAGCAGAAAGCCCAGTCCACCATAGTTCATAGCTTTGTCCTTGGAGGTTGGAGGAGGTTATCCTAATAATATACATTTTCAAAAAAGGAAAAAAAGAATATTGTGACGATAAAAATATCGGTTATCATAGTAGTATCGACTAGATACGCTCTTGTACTTGGTATTATACAGTGGATGTCAGGTGTAGATCCACCCGTGGCATTTGTTTGCATTCAGGAGTGCTATCTTTTGTTAGCTATTGTATTCTAAAGCGTGTTTAGGTATTCCTTTTCCTGAAGGGATGATACTCGTGTAAGAAACATACTTTATTCATCGCCAAGTGATTTAGAAGTAGCCATGTCTTAAAGCACCTGTTCCTGGGGGTGTTTTAGTATTACAACTTCACCTGTATTGTCAGTTTTAAGCCCAAAATGTGTCAATTCTCCCTTTTTATGTCTATACACTGTGTCTGCTTGCAAGGACTGTGATTGTGCGCTGCCGAACATGCTCCTCTGCTCATAAAACCAACAATGTCATGATGTGACGATGCGCCGCCATGCCCGTTAAAAAAAAGAAAGAAGAAAAAAATGGGGAACCGATACTTTTCGAACAGAGTACAGTACCATTTTCGATTCCTTAGTACCGCGATACTATCCCAGTACCGGTATACCGTACAACCCTACATTATACAAGGTTCCTGTAAAGGGGTTGTACACACACAGTGTGTGTGTTTATTGTGTTCAGTGGATGTAGGCTTATTAAAATCAGTGTGATGTTAACTTTGTGTTGTTAGTGAAATATTTTCCCTCCTCTTGGCAGAAAAGAAACATCTTAGAATTGTCCTTCATTCTGCTAGGAGATAAACATAATGAATGCACCCTTATATAGAGGAGAATTGAAAATGAAAATTGACTGAACACATGTACGCTAAACAAACCTCTTTGGCATCTGGACATTTATCTAACCTAATCTAAAGGCCTACTGAAATAAGATGTTCTTATTTAAACGGGGATAGCAGGTCCGTTCTATGTGTCATACTTGATCATTTCACGATATTGCCATATTTTTGCTGAAAGGATTTAGTAGAGAACATCCACGATAAAGTACGCAACTTTTGGACGCTGATAAAAAAAAGCCTTGCCTGTACCGGAAGTAGCGGACGATGTGCGCGTGACGTCACGGGTTGCGGAGCTCCTCACATCTGAACATTGTTTACAATCATGGCCACCAGCAGCGAGAGCGATTCGGACCGAGAAAGCGACAATTTCCCCATTAATTTAAGCGAGGATGAAAGTTTCGTGGATGAGGAAAGTGAGAGTGAAGGACTAGAAAAAAATAAAATAAAATAAAAAGACTATACAGTGCAAGCGATTCAGATGTTATTAGACAAATTTACTAGGACAATTCTGGAAAATCGCTTATCTAAAATTGGCCCTAGTGTGTGAATGTTGTCTGTCTCTGTGTTGGCCCTGCGATGAGGTGGCGACTTGTCCAGGGTGTACCCCGCCTTCCGCCCGATTGTAGCTGAGATAGGCGCCAGCACCCCCCGCAACCCCGAAAGGGAATAAGCGGTAGAAGATGGATGGATGGATGGATGTGTTACTAGTGTTTTAGTGAGATTATATGGTCGTACCTGTACAAACTGAAGGTCGGCCCCGCACCTTTCTTCAGCACCAGTCGACGGGTGGTGGCGATGCCCATCTCTGCCCTTCGCAAGGGACCCTCTTCGAAACACGATCTTTCGAAATGATCGCTGCATAATACACTGTACTTTGTGTGTGTGGTCCAATCCAACCGTGTTCGCTTGACATCTTTGTTCCATAGTAAAGCTTCACCGTCATCTTTCGGGAATGTAAACAATGAAACCCCGGCTGTGTTTGTGTTGCTAAAGGCGGCCGCAATACACCGCTTCCCACCTACGGCTTTCTTCTTTGACGTCTCCATTATTCACTGAACATATTGCAAAAGATTCAGCAACACAGATGTCCAGAATACTGTGGAATTATGCGGTGAAAACAGACGACTTATAGCTGGGAGCGGTGCTGGAACAAAATGTCCTTGACAATGCGTGACGTCACGCGCACGCGTCATCATACCGCAACCTTTTAGCATGATATTTCCGCATGAAAGTTTAAATTGCAATTTAGTAAACCAAACCGGCCGTATTGGCATGTGTTGCAATGTTAATATTTCATCATTGATATATAAACTATCAGACTGCGTGGTCGGTAGTAGTGGCTTTCAGTAGGCCTTTAAACACCTAATGATTGAGGGTTAAAGTTTTTGACCTATGAGGTTCCATAACCACGTCAATCCATCGTCTTACCGTCTTGGTGCAGCACAGTACGGACAGGGGGATGGACGCTTTTGGGGGGCGCAGGTGCAAGTAGAGCAGGTAGAAGGGGCAACAGGTCAACAGGAAAGAACAAGGGAACCAAACCAGCACGGTGTGTTGGAAACACTGAGTCAGGTCCGGCTTGGCCGTGTACCACGTCAAGTTCCAGTCCTGAAAGCAGACGTTTCAAGAAATAATGAAATGAGTAGTGAGAGAGTTTCCACCTCAAAACAGGCTTGAAAAATGTCATGACTTTTTCCATTTCTTTGACGTCACAAACTCTTGATTTAGGCTTCAAGTTGTTCCAGACAATGAACACCTGACATCTGTGATGGACCTCTCCAACTTTTATCTCTGGATAAAGTTAAAGTAGGGGCTTCACGGTGGCAGAGGGGTTAGTGCGTCTGCCTCACAATACGAAGGTCCTGCAGTCCTGGGTTCAAATCCAGGCTCGGGATCTTTCTGTGTGGAGTTTGCATGTTCTCCCCGTGAATGCGTGGGTTCCCTCCGGGTACTCCAGCTTCCTCCCACTTCCAAAGACATGCACCTGGGGATAGGTTGATTGGCAACACTAAATTGGCCCTAGTGTGTGAATGTGAGTGTGAATGTTGTCTGTCTATCTGTGTTGGCCCTGCGATGAGGTGGCGACTTGTCCAGGGTGTACCCCGCCTTCCGCCTGATTGTAGTTGAGATAGGCGCCAGCGCCCCCCGCGACCCCGAAAGGGAATAAGCGGTAGAAAATGGATGGATGGATAAAGTTAAAGGACCAATGATTGTCACACACACACACACACATTAGGTGTGGCAAAATTATTCTCTGCATCTGACCCTTGTTCCCCGCAGGGAGGTGAGGGGAACGGTGGCCATGCCCGGTATTCATTTTTGGTGAAAACCGGGCACCAAAAATGACTCCTGGGCGCAGCCACCACTGCTGCCCACTGCTCCCCTCACCTCCCAGGGGGTGGGTAAAATGCAGAGGACACATTTCATCACACCTAGTGTGTGTGTGTGTGACAATGATTGGTACTTTAATTTAGCATCAAGAGTTGGGATTAAAGTTGAGTGCCAAGCAGGGAGGTAATGGGTCCCATTTTTATAGTCTTTGGTATGACTCGGCCGGGGCTTGAACTCACAACCTAACCATCTCAGGGCGGACACTAACCACTAGGCCAGAGTAGGATGAATGGATAAAACAAATTTTAAAGACAAACAAAAAAATGTTGTGTGAAGCCCTCAGGAAGCTTAGGTCCTTTAATGCAGTGGTTCTCAACCTGTTTTCAGTGATGTACCGCATGTGAACATTTTTTTAAATTCAAGTACCCCCTAAGCAGAACAAAGCATTTTTGGTTGAAAAAAAAAAGAGATAAAGAAGTAAAATACAGCACTATTGCATCAGTTTCGGACTTATTAAATTGGATAACAGTTCAAAATATTGCTCATTTGTAGTGGTCTTTCTTGAACTATTTGGAAAAAAAGATATAAAAATAACTAAAAACTTACTGAAAAACAAACAATCCATCCATCCATTTTCTACCGCTTATTCCCTTTTGGGGTCGTGGGGGGCGCTGGCGCCTATCTCAGCTACAATCGGGCGGAAGGCGCGGTACACCCTGGACAAGTCGCCACCTCATCGCAGGGCCAACACGGATAGACAGACAACATTCACACTCACATTCACACACTAGGGCCAATTTAGTGTTGCCAATCAACCTATCCCCAGGTGCATGTCTTTGGAAGTGGGAGGAACCCAGAGTACCCGGAGGGAACCCACGCATTCACGGGGAGAACATGCAAACTCCACACAGGAAGATCCCGAGCCTGGATTTGAACCCAGGACTGCAGGACTTTCGTATTGTGAGGCAGACGCACTAACCCCTCTGCCACCGTGAATCAACATAAAAAACACAATATACACTTACAATTAGTGCACCAAACACAAAAACCTCCCTTTTTCATGACAAAAACGTCCCTTTTTCATGACAAAGAAGAAAAAAAAAAAAAAAAAGGACCCCCCCACACCCGGGCCGCGGGACAAATTATTAAGCGTTGACCGGTCCGCGGATACAAAAAGGTTGGGGACCACTGATATACAGCACTATGTCATCAGTTTCTGATTTATTAAATTGGATAACAGTTCAAAAATATTGCTCATTTGTAGTGGTCTTTCTTGAACTATTTGGAAAAAAAGATATAAAAATAACTAAAAACTTGTTGAAAAACAAACAAGTGATTCGATTATAAATAAAGATTTCTACACATCACCTTAAAGTGGCCTCTTTGGGGATTGTGATAAAGATTCATGAACTTACTTCTAAACATTTGTTCACAAAAAAAGAAATCTTTAACATCAATATTTATGGAACATGTCCACAAAAAATCTAGCTGTCAACACTGAATATTGCATTGTTGTATATCCTTTCACAGTTTGTGAACTGACATTCATATTTTGTTGAATAATTATTCAATAAATATATTTATAAAGGCATTTTGAATTGTTGCTATTTTCAGAATATTTTTAAAAAATCTCACGTACCCCTTGGCATACTTTGCAAGTACCCCCAGGGGTACGCTTACCCCCATTTGAGAACCACTGCTTTAATGTGTGCAGCAAGCTGTTTGAGATCTTTTTTCAGTCTGCTGTGGCTGGTGAATATAGAATATAATTTGGTGTATTACCTGATTCTGATGACTTGCATTGATTGGAATCAGACAAGATTCTCAGTAGTGCTGACAACATCCATATTTTCGATTGTACATCATGGGGGAGTAAAAAAGACCTCCTTTTTGTCCCATACAACATAAAAGTGGTTTGTTGTTGGCATCTTAATTGTCCAGCTTCCATACTCCTTTTTATTCACTTTACAAAATTTACAAGGAACACATTGGCGGGAAACTCCATGGTTTGCTAGCTTTCGAAGACTCTTATTTTGTTAGCGCAGGCAGGATGGAGCAGCGCTTTTATTGTGAAGACAGGATATGTGCGGTCAGTCTTTAGGCTTTTGACAGTACGTACTGTTGAAATAAAAACTGTTCCTCGCCCTCCTGACGGTCTTTTTTCCCCTCCACAGCGAGCTGGCAGTAGCCAGCATCATTTCGCAAGATCCTTGAGTGCCTTCAATGTCAATCAAGTGACTTTATGATCGCTAATGTTTAGGTCTATTTTTTCAATGCTTGGCCGGCGATCGACCGGTAGCTCGCAGCCCTGATATGAATAATAAAAAGAGCCCTGGGCACCCCCTAGTGGACAGTCACAAATTACACCAGGCATACTTGCTGAAAGTCTTAGTATTTTTTTTATAAGATATGTTGCCTCTGTTTCAAATAGCATAAAGATAATGACCGCAGTGTTGAGTGGAAATCTGCTTCCTAAATAAAGGACAATTCAAATCAATCAATCAATCAATGTTTACTTATATAGCCCTAAAAAGATTTTTTTATTTTATTTTAATCTTCTATTTTTTTCTCCCCCCCCTTATTTACCTGTATCTCATCTTTTTTTGTAAGGGGCGCTGGAAGCCGGCAGACCCGTCAGCGATCCTGTTCTGTCTCCCTTTAATGTTTGTCTGATCTTGAATAGGATTGTGCTGAAAATTGTAATTTTCCTGAAGGAACTCTCCTGACGGAATAAATAAAGTACTATCTAATCTAATCTAAATCACTAGTGTCTCAAAGGGCTGCACAAACCACTACGGCATCCTCGGTAGGCCCACATAAGGGCAAGGAAGACTCACACCCAGTGGGACATCGGTGACAATAATGACCCAGTGGGACGTCAAATGCTGCCAGTCACATCCATCCATCCATTTTCTAACACTTATTCCCTTTTGGGGTCGCTGGCGCCTATCTCAGCTACAATCGGGCGGAAGGCAGGGTACACCCTGGACAAGTCGCCACCTCATCGCAGGGCCAACACAGATAGACAGACCACATTCACACTCACATTCACACACTAGGGCCAATTTAGTGTTGCCAATCAACCTATCCCCAGGTGCATGTCTTTGGAAGTGGGAGGAAGCCGGAGTACCCGGAGGGAACCCACGCACTCACGGGGAGAACATGCAAACTCCACACAGAAAGATCCCGAGCCTGGATTTGAACCCAGGACTGCAGGAACTTCGTATTGTGAGGCAGACGCACTAACCCCTCTGCCAGCGTGAAGCCCAGTCACATAAATACTCAAAAAAATCCTCTCTAATATGGATTAAAACTCTTGGAAAGAAATATAAATTGAGATGAACACAACGGGAGATGCGGATGCCAACATTTTGTAATTTTCCAGCATTCTCTTTGCTTTGGGTGAAATAAATTAACGTCATCAAAATGAGTAACTCTGCCATTTTAATTCCGTTTAAGTAGCTCTAAGAATAAACAAGAATGCAGACAATGGAATTTTGATATAGTTGAGAGATGACTGCCTTTGTGCATCCCTCTTGAAATTTTACTACAATCACTTTCCATTTTCCATCAATTAAAACCTTTAAAATGTACACAGGTTAAAAATAAAAATGGCTACCTAGTAGAGGTGGGAATCTTTGGGTACCTCGCGATTCCATTCCGATTCTAAAGGTGACGATTCAATTTAGAATCAATTCTTGTAACATATTTGGTATATTAATTTTAACAAAACCTTTTGAAAACAGATTACTTTAACTGTTTTATATTCCATCCATCCATTTTCTACCGCTTATTCCCTTTTGGGGTTGCGGGGGGCGCTGGCGCCTATCCCAACTACAATTGGGCGGAAGGCGAGGTACACTCTGGAGAAGTCGCCACCTAATCGCAGGGCCAACACAGAGACAGACGACATTCACACACTAGGGACCATTTAGTGTTGCCAATCAACCTATATTTTAATTTTTTATCCTGTAAAGCGTTTTTGAGTATTCATAAAAGCGCTATACCAAATAAAATGTATTATTATTATTATTATTACTACGGGTTACAAAATGTCTTTGTGGCTGCTGACGTCTTTTAAAATAACTTTTGTTTTAAGTTTAGTAACAAAAATCACAGTATGTTAAACAATCTTATAAAAGAAAATAGAGCAACTCCAACTCCAAATTAATCCCAGCTTTGTACACTAGAAATAAACAAAGAAGTTAAGACATGCAGTGGGGCAAAAAAGTATTTAGTCAGCCAGCGATTGTGCAAGTTCTCCCACTTAAAATGATGACAGAGGTCTGTAATTTTCATCATAGGTACACTTCAACTGTGAGAGACGGAATGTGAAAAAAAAATCCAGGAATTCACATTGTAGGAATTTTAAAGAATTTATTTGTAAATTATGGTGGAAAATAAGTATTTGGTCAATAACCAAAATTCAACTCAATACTTTGTAACAGAGGTCAAACAATTACTATAGGTCTTTACCAGGTTTGCACACACAGTAGCTGGTATTTTGGTCCATTCCTCCATGCAGATCTTCTCGAGAGCGGTGATGTTTTGGGGCTGTCGCCGTGCAACACGGACTTTCAACTCCCTCCACTGATTTTATTTGGGGTTGAGGTCTGGAGACTGGTAAGGCCACTCCAGGACTTTCAAATGCTTCTTACGGAGCCACTCCTTTGTGTGTTTGGGATCATTGTCTTGCTGGAAAACCCAGCCTCATTTCATCTTCAAAGCTCTCACTGATGAAAGGAGGTTTTGGCTCAAAATCTCACGATACATGGCCCCATTCATTCTTTCCTTAACACGGATCAGTCGTCCTGTCCCCTTAGCAGAAAAACAGCCCCAAATCATGATGTTTCCACCCCCATGCTTCACAGTAGGTTTGGTGTTCTTGGGATGCAACTCAGTATTCTTCTTCCTCCAAACACGATGAGTTGAGTTTATACCAAAAAGTTCTATTTTGGTTTCATCTGACCACATGATATTCTCCCAATCCTCTGCTGTATCATCCATGTGCTCTCTGGCAAACTTCAGACGGGCCTGGACATGCACTGACTTAAGCAGGGGGACACGTCTGGCACTGCAGGATTTGATTCCCTGTCGGCGTAGTGTGTTACTGATGGTAACCTTTGTTACTTTGGTCCCAGCTCTCTGCAGGTCATTCACCAGGTCCCCCCGTGTGGTTCTGGGATTTTTCCTCACCGTTTTCATGATCATTTTGACCCCACGGGATGAGATCTTGCGTGGAGCCCCGGATCGAGGGAGATTATTAGTGGTCTTGTATGTCTTCCATTTTCCGATAATTGCTCCCACAGTTGATTTTTTCAAACCAAGCTGTTTGCCTATTGTAGATTCACTCTTCCCAGTCTAGTGCAGGTCTACAATTCTTTTCCTGGTGTCCTTCGACAGCTCTTTGGTCTTGGCCATAGTGGAGTTTGGAGTCTGACTGTTTGAGGCTGTGGACAGGTGTCTTTTATACAGATAACGAGTTCAAACAGGTTCCATTAATACAGGTAATGAGTGGAGGACAGAAGAGCTTCTTTAGGAAGAAGTTACAGGTCCGTGAGAACCAGAGATCTTCCTTGTTTGAAGTGACCAAATACTTAATTTCCACCATAATTTACAAATAAATTCTTTAAAATTCCTACAATAAGAATTCCTGGATTTTTTTTTCACATTCTGTCTCTCACAGTTGAAGTGTACCTATAACGAAAATTACAGACCTCTGTCATCATTTTAAGTGGGAGAACTTGCACAATCGGTGGCTGACTAAATACTTTTTTGCCCCACTGTACTAATACAATACTAATGAAATTCAACACTAAAAAAATGGAAAACCAAAATCAACAAATGCAACATTATCAATAATAGTTGTTTAATTATTTTATTCCAAAAAATGATTCTGAAAAAAAAAAACTTTTTAAAAAAGGATTTTTTTTTCCCTTAATGTGAATACACTTTTGAGCACCTTGTATTAGATCTTTTGACTCAAAGGCCACATTGAATAAAAATATTTTGACCGGGTGCCGGGCTCTCTCTCTCTCTCTCTCTGTGTGTGTATAGTTTGTAAAGCATTGATGTGGCTGTGGTCAATAGTGAATATATATATGTATGTATATATATATATATATATATATATATATAAACAGGTGTAAAAGAAAGTACATCTCTACCCTCCTTCAAAACCGCACTAAAAGAACACCTCAAGGCAACTACAACCCTAGACTAACACCCTCCCCCCACCACATCCCACCTCCCCGGAGTGTAATTAATGAAATGTAAATAACCATATGTCTAGACTGGTTTTTGTGCTTTCTGAACTCACCATGTTCACTGCTCGCTGTACATATCCTACCAAGTCAGACCTACACTGTTTCACTGTCCATTTCTCAGATGATGCAATTGTTGATGGATAACAACCGAACCTAACCCCCCGCACCTCAACCCCCTGGATTGTAAATAATGTAAATAATTCAATGTATATACTCTGATGATTAACTTGTGTGAAGACTGTAATATGCTGATAGTGTATAGTTATACCATGAATTGATTAACGTGGACCATGACTTAAACAAGTTGAAAAACTTATTCGGGTGTTACCATTGAGTGGTCAATTGTACGGAATATATACTGTACTGTGCAATCTACTAATAAAAGTATCAATTAATCAATCAATCAATGGCGCCAGCTTTGAAATAGTTCAACTCACCCATAAAGGATCCAAACCGCTCAGGCGACACAAATCCTCCATTTGTCTTCTTGGGCTGGTTTGGGCTTCTCTTTCACTCGTCTTTTTAAAGACTGCTGCTCTGCTTGGATGCCAAGTTGAAGTCTTTAGCACCAACCTGGCAAATAACGCGCTCACACACGCACATACATGAACACACACACACAGTGAGTTGGATGAGTCTTCATTACTGACCCCATCTGGTGCTGAAAGTTCAAGAGAAAGTTAGCCTGGTAACTTCTTACATGTGAACGGTCATGTATCAAATATGAGGAGTCTCACCCATCTGTGACGGCGTGGGTTGAGTCATGTGACACGCCATCTAGCACAACCATCAAACTTATTAGCTTGTTGAACAGAGAATTACAAAGAAAGTAAAATATCAGAAAAGCAAACATTTTTTTCCACAGAATTTATTGGATTTTCAGAGGCAAAACTGGAACATTTGACAAATAAAAGAAGCTTGAAATAGAGCGCGTGCAGCAGAGGATTCTGGGAAGTCAAGGTACACTAAAATAAACATTTTACATCTTGCTGCTGTGATGAAAAACATTTTCTATTCGACAATAAAACATGATGATGTTGTCTTTCAACTTTTTTTTTTAAACACCAAACAAAAACATCACTGGCTGTGACAGGAAATGACATCACCGCATCATCTGTGGTAGCGTCCTCTCTCTTTATCCCGGTCTCGGTCCCTGCCGCGCTCTCGCTCTCGCTCGCGTCGGGGTGCGGCCCGCTCGCGTTCACGCTGTCGCTCTCGTTCTCGCCGACTGCTCACCACCGCCTGCGTCCGCCGCAGGAAGTCGTCCACGCGCATGTCGTAGTCGTGCTGCGCGGAGGACACAAAAGAAGACTCCGATGAAGACAGAATATCCTTTTGTCATGACTGGGAGTAAAAAAAGGTTAGACACGCCCCCAGAAAGTGGATTTTTTTTTCAAACTTTCACAGCAGAACTAGAAGAGACTCACTGGACTGGAAGCAAAGGCACGATGTTGCGGTACAACTCGCTGTTTGTCTCTGAAGCGAGGGGGCGGAGCCTCGTGCTGGGGCATAGGGGGGTGGTGGTGGTGGTATGCCTGGTGAGGAGGGGGCGGCGCGTGGCTGTGATGGTAGTAAGGTGGGTGGTGGTTGGGTGGCTGCTCCACGCCGGGGTACGTCACCTAAAGATGTCATATGGGAGTCAGTTAAAGACGTCGACCTTCATTTCAACAAATGGAAAGTACCATTGCCTGCCAAGGGGGCGGCGGTCCCACGTTGTGTTGATAATCTCTCATATAGTAGTAAGACTGACAGGAAACAGGGAGCGAGCGTTAAGAGTGTCGCTAACAAAGATGTGGCGGCGGCACGAGCCAAGCACTCACCCCGTTAAGGAAACCGTCTCGTCTCACGTTGGAGAAGCGCCTGAAAAAGCCAGAAGGCAAGACGACCACAGCAGAAATAAGAAGCTTTTGACGTTGATCTTTATCACCGCTAGACTGACTCCGCCCACTCACCTGTCCACCGGCTGGTTTCGCAGGTCCTGGATGAACCCTGGAAATGAATTCAAATGAGATTCTTCTGTTAAGTTGCAACACAGGTGTGTGGGGCCCAACGACTAACTACACAATGTCAAAGAACATTTCAGCCTTGTTTTTTTTTTTCCCTTTCCACTTTCATTTCACAACCTGGTCGCTGGTTGAAGTCTGGGCACTCGACTCGAGGTCGCTTCCTGCCATGAAGGTCGAACTCTTCAAGACGACGCCTACGTGGGACAAGTTGACAGGTAAGACATCCACACACACGCCCGCTTGTTGTCACACACACACAGCAGCATTTGTGTGACATTCATTTAACAACGCTTTCCACAGGAAACCAATTCTCTGAAAATACTATAGCTCAAGACAAACACCAAGTCGTCCTACTGCTCCCCAACTCTACTAAGATGTGGCGGAGTCTATCCAGTTAGTCCCACTGGCCCCAGACTCTGCCAGAAATGATGCAGAGTCTACCTAGTATGTCTTACTGGCCCCAGACTCTGCCAGAAATGATGCAGAGTCTACCTAGTATGTCCTACTGGCCCCGGAGTCTGCCTGAAATAATGCAGAGTCTAACTAGAATGTCCTACTGGCCCCGGAGTCTGCCTGAAATGATGCAGAGTCTAACTAGAATGTCCTACTGGCCCCGGAGTCGGCCTGAAATGATGCAGAGTCTACATAGTCTGTCCTACTGGCCACAGAGTCTGCCAGAAATAATGCAGAGTCTACCTAGTATGTCCTACTGGCCCCAGAGTCTGCCTGAAATAATACAGTTTACCTAGTGTGTCCTACTGGCCACAGAGTCTACATGCAGTCTACAGAGTTAGTCCCACTGGCCCCAGAGTCTACCTAGTGTGTCCTACTGGCCCCAGAGTCTGCCTGAAATGAGACAGTCTACTTGGTGTATCCTACTGGCTCTTAAGTCTACCATGATGTTGCAGAGTCTACCTAGTGTGTCCTACTGGCCCCAGAGTCTGACTGAAATAATGCAGAGTCTACCTAGTATGTCCTACTGGCCCCAGAGTCTGACTGAAATTATTCAGTCTACCTAGTATGTCCTACTGGCCCCAGAGTCTGCCTGAAATGATGCAGAGTCTGCTTAGTGTGTCCTACTGGCCCTTAGGTCTACCAAGATGTTGCAAAGTCTACCTAGTGTGTCCCACTGGCCCCAGAGTCTGCCTGAAATGATGACGAGTCTATTTAGTATGTCCTACTGGCCCCAGAGTCTGCCTGAAATATTTCAGTCTACCCAGTGCCCTACTGGCTCCAGAGTCTGCCTGGAATGAGACAGAGTCTACTTAGTATGTCCCACTGGCCCTTAAGTCTACCAAGATGTTGCAGAGTCTACCGAGTGTGTCCCACTGGCCCCAGAGCCTGTCTGAAATTATGTAGAGTCTACCTAGTGTGTCCTACTGGCCCCAGAGTCTACCTGAAATAATGCAGAGTCTACCTAGTATGTTCGACTGGCCCTAAAGTCTACCAATATGTTGCAGAGTAAACCAAGTTGGTCCCACTGGTCCTTAGCGTTACCTAGAACAGACCAATTCTATGGTCTGTTCGACCGATCTCCAAGTCTACTTAGTTGGTCTCACTGGTGCCCAGGTCTGACTGTAGGGTGTCAGGCCTACCTAGTCGATCCCACTGTTCCCGAAGTCTATCTGATTGCTGCAGTCTTATTCCACTGGCTCTTTAGTCTATCTGGGTGATGCAGAGTCTACCTAGGCGGTCACCCTGGTCCCCAAGTTTACCCATATAGTGTCACTGTTACCTAGTCTGTACCACTGGTCCCAAAGTCTACTTGGATGATGCAGAGTTTACCTAGTCAGTCCTACTGGTTGCCAAGTATACCTGGATGCTGCCGAGTTATGTCCTTCTGGCTCTTAGGTATCCCTGGATGCTTCCTAGTGCATCTTGTCCATCCCGCTGGCCCCCAACTCCATTCTGAGACCATACAGTTTTCATTTTGTCTCCATGATTGTTACCTTTATCTAGTTGGTCACAAGAGTTTACCCAGTTTGTCCCACTGGTACCCAAGCCTAACTGGATGGTTCTCAAGTCTATTTGTGGGCTATTCCTTGCTCTTCCTGATGGTTACATTTCCCTAAGTCTACCCACTTATTACCAGTAATCCCCAAGTCTTTTCGGTCAGTGCCTTAGATTACCCAGTTTGCCTCCACGATTGTGACCAAGTCTACCCAGTTGGTCCATGAAATCACCCAGCTTGTCTCACTGGTTCCCAAGTGTATTTCCTGGTTCATCTTAAGAAAGTTTCCAAAGCTATGTAGTAATCATATTGTTATAAAAACAACAACTAACAAAACATATCAAATATTGGCGTCAACATACCGCTTTTGAGGTAAATGTGGACTTTCGATTTTATCCGTCCATGATAAAGGATTTTTAAATAAACCCTCTTAATTGGAAAAGATGAAGGTGTACTGATGGTTTGGTGGTGCAGTCCTGTCAGAGAATAAACAAAGCCCAACCCGTGGTAAAGACCCGCTTCTGCAGACTTTGTCGTTTAGTCCTTCAAATACACACTCAGTTCATTAGAGAGCAACACACACACCCAAAAACACCGTCCTTACTAAGCATGTGTGTGTGTGCGTGTGTGTGTGTTGGCCTGATAGAGGGGGACACCAGGGTTTTTAAACTGTTCTCCCATGTGAGGGGTAACCGTATCAGTCCCATTCCTAAAAGTCCATCTTTTCCGCAATTACCTGATTGGACAATTTGTCACCCCCTCATCAGAACGAGTCCAGTGGACCACCCCCTGCAAACATGACCAACCTGCCCTCTTTTCCAAAAAAAAAAAAAAAAGAAGAGAAACAGTCCAAGGAAGATCACAGTCCCTCTCTGTTTAAGCTCCCTTTCCCCATCCTGCTCCTTTAGTCCAGCCAATGGTGCTCGTCCTTTCTGCTTTTACTCTGAAAGGCTCAGCAACAGTCCATTTAGATGCCAAACATTTAGCTAATTTCACCTTCTTATGACTTTAACTCCTGCAAAGGAAAAAAAGTTAAACCATGACTGTTAGCTGAGCACCACCTCAGCAACGTCAACTTCCTGCCTCACTCATCAACTTTGAACCGAGATGTTGGACGCAGAGTGAGGCGTCACTCCAGCGGAAAACTCCAGACTGGGAGAGCAACAATGACCCCGACCGGATTCGGCTCAATGCTAGCCAGTGGCTAAACGCAGCGGGGGTCTCCGATGTCCGGCGGCAGGTGGCGCCACGGTTGAAGCAGGAGCAGAACAACAGGAAGTGGGAGGAGGAGCTTGGCGTTTGGCTAACCTTCCCGGTTCCCGCAGAGGTGGTCGGCCACGAGGCCGTGTGGCAGACGGGGTCCGACGCTTGTGACGAATACGGCTAGCCACCCGGTGAATATCTACGCTTTCGTCCAATGGAAACAGCAAACAGAGCTGGCCGCCGATGTCCGGCTTGATTTCCTGAGAAATTACAAAATTTTATGATTACGCTGCTTGGAAGACACGAAGAAACAACAAAAAAAAAAAGTGTTTTTTTCTTCAAGTCTGACCTGTCCATCACGACCAATCTTGACTGGCTTGTTTTCATTCCAGGGATTTAAAAGGTGAGTTGTCTTTGTAAACGGAAGTTCTCGTCTGTTGAGGATATTCAAAGATGTGAGGACACCACTAGGGGGCAGTGCGGAAGAAGCCTGACCAGAGTCTTGTATAAAGAGAGTGTGGCCAACTAAACAACAGGCGCCATGTTGGCTACCAAGGATGTGTGCGGCTGTGCCTAGATACATGCAATTGTTGTCGTTTTGATGTTAGTTTTTTGGACAAATTAAACCAAAATGTCTATAAATAGTTCTAAACATACATGCTTCTATTTCCTGAAAGTAGAATTTGCGGCCGCATTAGACATACTATGTTGCTACATTCCTACAGTGTTTCGTGAACAGCCCGCTGTCAACAAACGTAAAAAAAAAAAAAAATCACAAAAAAACAACAACTAATATATTACCTTCATTTTGTCAAAATCTTCATTAGCTTTGGACCAACAATCCCAGAGAAAGTGTGACTTTTGTGTGGAGTATGTCAACTGTGGCTTCTGCCTCCAATGTATTTCTAATCACTCTGTGTATCGCGCATCATGTATTATTCTAAGTTTTTTGTAACATGCTAATAAGTGTGTACTTTTGCACTTATTTCCCCATATTTCTGCACAATAAGTCATCTATGGTAACACTGGTGAGCAGTAAAGAATTGGAGTGATTTTTGGTCAACAACAATTGGAATTGGGGGTTAAATAACCAAAAATTATACCCCGGCGCGGCCCAATGCTCCCCTCACCTCCCATGGGGTGAACAAGGGGTTCAGTAAATAATTAATGAATTTGCTTATGAATTTAAATATTAAAAAAAAAAAAATACATAAGAGTTAAAAAAATCTGTGGGTTTTACCACAGTTTTTTTACAGAAAAAAACCTGGCAGCTGAGTTGACAGACTTTTACTGTAAAATATATATGGTCATTTTTTTTTTATGTAAATAGAAATACACTACCGCTGTTTAATTTTATTTTGGCATCTTGGCTGCCATTTTTTATCTTAATAAAATGTGGTACCATTAAATCATTTTTACAGTAAAAAAACAAACAAAAAAATGACAGCTCAGTTGACAGAATTTTACTGTTAAAAAAAAAAATGTTTTTTTTTTCAACTTACTGTAATATGCTGTAAAAAACTCCCTGAATTATACAGTAAAATCTAGTAGTCATTTTTAGTGTTGCTTGGAAATCATAAGTTACGCAGATATTTAAGTATTTATTTGAATTTTGACAAAAAAGGTAGATGATAATATTCATGGCAATATTGGACACTATTCTTATCCGTGTCAAACTACAAAAAAACCCTGATACCTTTAGTAAGAAAATAAGAAAGTAAAGAAAGAAAATATAGGGTATTTTATTGACACACATTATTTCCAGGCTTTTGCTGGCCATATGAATGAATGAATGAAATAAGTTTATTTCGGTCATATAATCAACCATCAACCATTTTGTGTGAGCAGTTTAACAGTACAGATTAGACATATTTAACATTCATACACATCCATCCATCATCTTCCGCTTATCCGAGGTCGGGTCGCGGGGGCAGCAGCCTAAGCAGGGAAGCCCAGACTTCGTCTAGCTCTTACGGGGGATCCCGAGGCATTCCCAGGGCAGCCGGGAGAGATAGTCTTCCAACGTGTCCTGGGTCTTCCCCATGGCCTGGGTCTTCCCCTGTGTGGTGTTTAGGGCCGTTGGACGTGCCCTAAACACCTCCCTCGGGAGGCGTTCGGGTGGCATCCTGACCAGATGCCCGAGCCACCTCATCTGGCTCCTCTCCATGTGGAGGAGCAGCGGCTTTACTTTGAGTTCCTCCCGGATGGCAGAGCTTCTCACCCTATCTCTAAGGCAGAGCCCCGCCACCTGGCGGAGGAAACTCATTTGGGCCGCTTGTACCCGAGATCTTGTCCTTTCGGTCATAACCCAAAGCTCATGACCATAGGTGAGGATGGGAACGTACATCGACCGGTAAATTGAGAGCTTTGCCTTCCGGCTCAGCTCCTTCTTCACCACAACGGATCGATACAACGTCCGCATTACTGAAGACGCCGCACCGATCCGCCTGTCCATCTCACGATCCACTCTTCCCTCACTCGTGAACAAAACTGAGGTTCTTGAACTCCTCCACTTGGAGCAGGGTCTCCTCTCCAACCTGGAGATGGATGGCACTCCACCCTTTTCCGGGTGAGAACCATAGATCTGGACTTGAAGGTGCTGATTCTTATCCCAGTCGCTTCACACTCGGCGGCAAACCGATCCAGTGAGAGCTGAAGATCCTTGCCAGATGAAGCCATCAGGACCACATCATTTGCAAAAAGCAGAGACCTAGTCCCGCAGCCACCAAAACTGGATCCTCTCAACGCCTTGACTGCGCCTAAAAATTCTGTCCATAAAAGTTAAGAACAGAATCGGTGACAAAGGGCAGCCTTGGCGGAGTCCGACACTTACTGGAAACGTGTCTGACTTACTGCCGGCAATACGGACCAAGCTCTGGCACGGATCATACCGTGTTTTAATGTATTAATTTTTTCTGTTCTTATTTGTATTAGCTCCTGTGTGTTCTCTTCTGAAGAAAACGCAGACGTTGTGTATTTACCTCACACAAGACGCTGTAATCGGAGGCTCTCCAGTGTTTGCGAAAAACTTCACTTCCCATAATTGTCTTTTTTCCGTGTTGTGGGAAAATCGATGTGAAAGCTTTCCACAATTCTTGCGGGTAAAGCTGCTCCATTTTTACACAGCGAAAATGAAGGAGAAAGCATCCCAAACACATGGGATCAGCTCAAAGTTGGTAGCCATGGCGCCTTCTGACCAATCATTGAGGATATTGCCATACTCTATTTATACACGACCCTGACCCCGACACTAATGATGTCAATTCTGGAATGAGTAGTTCGCTGCTCAATTATTGCCTACCTGCACAGCCAATCGATCTTAAAGACTCCGCCCAGCATCTTGGCATTCATGCCAGCAGGAAGAACCCAGTGAATGGGAGATCCGCCGTGCTGAGACTCAGAAGCCAAGCGAGCAACACCTAAAAGAGCAGATGATGGAAAAAGCAACCTTTAAGATCCAAACGACTAGCGTTCATTTAGTGTCCGACTTTGTCTGTACGTTTATCTCACCTTGGAATTTGCCGCTCTCCCGCACAGAAAAGACGAGGATGACGCTGCGGACGGAGCGGAAAGCTGCGTTGAGTTTCTTCTCGTTGACAGGCAGCGTGGACCAAACGCCCTGGAGGACATCATGCGCGTGTTACTGAAAGTGGCGTTCAGCTTGGAAAAGAATAGCCAGCATGTTTGCATACTTTAGCTTTCGCCAGAGAGACGTTCTCGTGGTTGTTACTCTTGATGAGGAAGAAGCGGGCGTCCTCCATGATGTAACGGAAATCTGGTACAAACAGGAAGACGGTCACTATGGCCGCAGCACGAAGCGAGGACGACGAATGACAGGAAGTAACGGACTTACTTTCCATCCCTTTGGAGACAGCTCGTACAGACGACGAGAGCTTGTCACGTTTCTTCTCTGAACCTTTTGCCCCCCCCAAAAATGAAAGACTTTGTTAGAAATTTAACAGGTATACATTGGAGAAAGCGTGCCGTCGTTGCCACGGTTACCTGAGGCGTCAGAGCCTGAGACAGAGCGCGCCGAATTGTCGGAGAAACTGATGGAGGACGCAGAGCGGGAATCGCCCGCTTCACTGCGGGTATCATAGTCGTTAGCCTCGCCCCGTCGTTCGTACTCCACCTCTTCCTCCTTCTCTCCATCCTCATCTTCCTCCTCCTGTTCATCCTCCTCTTCGTCGCCTTCTTCCTCCTCCTCTTCATCGCCTTCTTCCTCCTCCCCTTCTTCTTCGTCGTCCTCTTCCTGTTCTTCTTCCTCTTCGTGAGAGGCAGCAGGGGACGAGCTTCCTGATCGCTGCTCTGAACCATACTCTGGGGCAACCTCGTCTTCTGATTGGTTCACCTCTGGACGGTGGGCGGGGTTTGTGTGACGCTCGCCACGCAGATGCTTCTAAACATGCAAAAAAAGGAGCAGGGATAAAGAGAAGCTCTGACACAAATCAAACTTATTTTAATGCAATGATTATGTCCCGTTTTTATTATTGTATAACATGTTGGTCGCAGGACACTGAGGCCATTGGAAACTTTGCACAAACAATCGCTCAAAATCCTTGACCGAAAACCACAACACCACCATCACTGTTTAGTTCTCCAAAAATATAGATTGTTAAACTTAGCTAAAATTCAAAGATTAGCATCAATACGAATGGCCCATCGAATTCTAAATAACACTGCACCAGCGCCACTTAAGCACTTTGTCCAGTTTACATCTGCTGTGACAACTAGAAACACACGAGCCTCCACCAGGGGGCAGTGTAGCGTACCCAAATGTAAAACATCTTTTGCACAATCAGCCTTTTCATATAAAGCCATAAAGGAATGAAACGATCTCACAACATACTTGAAAAGTCTCAACAGATTACTCTTCATTCACAATTGAAGTTCACAAGTGGCTTTGGAGCAATCAAAGCTGCCCACACGGTCAGTAAGGTGGGCACTATGTTTGACAGATCAACTTAATATGTATCATATTTATCCATGACAGCATGGATAAATATGCTGGTTTAGTCAGTAACCCTCCATTATTATATCTTATAAATAGTAAACCAAGTTGTGGTAGTAGTTTAGTCAGTAGTTTAATCGTGGATGTACACTGTATAGTGGTTAGGGTTAGGGTTGGACTAAACCAGGGGCGCTCACACTTTTTCTGCAGGCGAGCTACTTTTCCATTGACCAGGTCGAGGAGATCTACCTCATTCCTATTTATAATTTATATTTATTTACATTTACATTGGGGTGTAAATGTATGATCGTATAATTGTCCATGACAGCATTTTTGTTGTAAATTGTGAAGTGTGTCTGTTAAAATTATGGTTTTTTTTTTACAACTGATGACAGATGTGAACAAGAGCATATATTGTTTTTGTGTGATGATATAAATGAGGTGTGGTTGCATTGTATATTAAGTATGTGTACATGAAATGGCATTTTATAACTTCTCTTAATTTGATTACATGCTATGGTATCATTTTATTGTCATCATTTTATTGCATGATTTTTGTATCCCTTTAATTTAGGTAACCATGGACTGCAGATGGAAATTAGCTATTTAGCTATAATCTGGTACAGAACATATTTGTCTTTCAGCTTAATGTTTCTGTGCAGTCCCTTCAAATAAAGACTAAACTAAAAAAAAACTAACAAAACACACTTAGGGCTTCCATGTGCCTCAATAACCAATAACTGCAGGCAAGGGGGGTTCCACCCAAACAACAGAGGTCTCCCTCCATTGTACCTTTAGTACGGCTGTCAACGTTAACACGATAACAATTTACTTCAAAACAATACAATTATTTTTGGATGCGCCCTTAATCCATATTGTGCCGAGTTAAAAGCTGCGGCTTTCCTGCTGATGTTGAGCCAGGAATAGCGAGCAAAAATTGATAAAAAAATACAGTCATTCCTCGTTTATTTGGGTTTCGATGGGCTGAAACCAGGGACGTGTGTGTTCCAAAAACTTGGGTCTACTTGACAGTCGTTGTTAGCATCACGTGTCCACTATGACTCACGTCAAAGGCTCACCTATGTCAAGTGGAACTGGATGAAACGCATCCTAGAACCAGCAGAGTTCTAATAGCAGTCGTGTGAGCATGAAGTGGCTTGCTGGTTCTGGTACATCTCACGTCAAATTGTCACCATTATGAAGATGTGTTATTAATGAGGCAGGGGAAAAAAACTAAATGCCGTTCTACAAAAAAATGTGTCGACTTGTCACGGAAAAGATACGGTAGCGCCAAAACTAGCTGCAGTATTGTTAGCATTGTTACCCTTAACCCGGAAACGGACGATGACTGTCTTTATCAATCACCACAAAATAGTACAAATACAACACGCGTAACACAAGAATAGGAGGCAATGTAGTGAAGCACGATGTAGCGAGGGATGACTGCATTGAATGGCACGTTTAGTTTCAAAAGCCCTGGCAGGTCGCTCTCTCCACAAGACCAAAGTTATTTCCATCTACTGTTGCAAGTTGATTTATCACAGAGAAAGGGGGAGCCACTTATTAGCTGCTAGCAGCTAGCAACTTCTTAGTAGATCAACCAACATAGCAATTGTTAAATGGGTTGTCGGCTGATATTAATGAAAATGTGTGATTGCCTGTGGCTAATATTGTATTTGTTTTGAGACCCCTCACGATATATCAAGTATATTGGATATATTGCCCAGCCCTACCTGATTGACACCTGCCAAGTCTCTGGGAGAGTGTTGACGTCGAGCGACCTCGCTTACTCGGCTCCGGGTGGCGTCTCTCGCTCCTCTACGGCTCTTTCGATCCTCGTAGTAATCGCCACGGTAGCTTCCGCGGCGGCCATGTGGACTGCTTGCCACCCTCTTGGAGGACGAAGACGAGAGAGGACCACCTGAGCCTCTCTTATTGCTGAGGGATGACCTGGAGGGGGCGTGGCTAGAAGAGGTCCGCGGCCTCTTCCGATTGTGACTCTCTGAATGTTGGCTCTTTCGCTTGGCTCCTAGAACGACGGCAAAAAAATGTTTAAAGAAAAAAAATCACAAACAGAAAGTGCAGGTAGAATCTTAGCGGAGGATGAGCAGTACCTTTCTTGTCTGTGACATTTCGCTCGGTTTCGGGGTTGTAAAGCTCATCATCGTGATCTGGAGCTTCCGTCAAAATATCTTCCAGAACGTTGAGCTCGCCCTCTGCCATTTCACAAAGTAAACATGATTATGTGAAATTAAGCTTTTCGTTTCCATAAAAGCCGACAGTCATTTGTTGCTGCACAAAATGAGATTGAAGCAACATAAAAGTTAGTTATTGCTATGCGGGCGGTTGGTAGAGTGGCCGTGCCAGCAACTTGAGGGTTCCAAGTTCGACTCCCACTTTCGCCATCCTAGTCACTGCCGTTTAGACTCTTTAACCACCTGCTCCCAGTACCACCCACACTGGTTTAAATATAACTTGGATATTGGGTTTCACTATGTAAAGCGTTTTCAGTCACTAGAGAAAAGCGCTATATAAATATAATTCACACTATTGTGCTGGTCAACTAAAAATAATAATACTAATAATAATAAATTAGACCCCCATCCAACGCCCTTGCTGTGAATCCCTTAGGGCAGGTTTTTCGGCGGAGGGCTGCAGCTCTTCAGCAATGCCCATCCGTCCATCAGCCCTAAGGCAGTGTAAAACAAACGTGTATAACAGTGGTGGGGGTTAAACTAAGGAATTCTCTTTACAATGAGATAAAAGACTGTAAAAATATATTCCAATTAAAACAAATATATAAAGACAGAAAAATAAGATCATGTGGACAGCCATAATTGTTTACATTTTGCTTTATATTTATTATTTTACTTATTTTTTTTGTCTGGTTTTGTATTATCCTGTGAGGTGTATATCATATCTATTATTATTATTTTGTTTGCTTTGTACTTCATGAAGTTTTGCACTTTTTGTGTTTTTTTGTTTGTTTTCATTATATTTGGATGTATTTGTTGGTTTGTATGATCATCAATCAATCAATCAATCAATGTTTATTTATATAGCCCCAAATCACAAATGTCTCAAAGGACTGCACAAATCATTACGACTACAACATCGTCGGAAGAACCCACAAAAGGGCAAGGAAAACTCACACCCAGTGGGCAGGGAGAATTCACATTCAGTGGGACGCCAGTGACAATGCTGACTATGAAAAACCTTGGAGAGGACCTCAGATGTGGGCAACCCCCCCCCCTCTAGGGGACCGAAAGCAATGGATGTCGAGCGGGTCTAACATGATACTGTGAAAGTTCAATCCATAGTGGCTCCAAGACAGCAGTGAGAGTCCAGTCCACAGGAAACCATCTCAAGCGGATCAGCAGCGTAGAGATGTCCCCAACAGATACAGGCGAGCGGTCCATCCTGGGTCCCGACGAGCGGTCCATCCTGGGTCTCGACTCTGGACAGTCAGTACTTCATCCATGGTCATCGGACCGGACCCCCTCCACAAGGGAGGGGGGGACATAGGAGGAAGAAAAGAAGCGGCAGATCAACTGGTCTAAAAAGGAGGTCTATTTAAAGGCTAGAGTATACAGATGAGTTTTAAGATGAGACTTAAATGCTTCTACTGAGGTAGCATCTCGAACTGTTACCGGGAGGGCATTCCAGAGTACTGGAGCCCGAACGGAAAACGCTCTATAGCCCGCAGACTTTTTTTGAGCTCTAGGAATCACTAATAAGCCGGAGTCTTTTGAACGCAGATTTCTTGCCGGGACATACGGTACAATACAATCGGCAAGATAGGCTGGAGCTAGACCGTGTAGTATTTTATACGTAAGTAGTAAAACCTTAAACCTTAAATGATATCCATTAAGTAAGACTACGTATTGTGTTGAAGGGGGCAGGAAAATATAAGATTTTTCTTCATCCTGCTCCTTCTTAGGCATTGGAGTGTAAATGTATGATCGTATAATTGTCAATCGATCAAAGATGCACATCAATGAAGAAGATAAACAAAAAAATGAATGAATTAAAAAAAAAATGAATGTACTTTGTGAACACCGTCTTTGCTCCACAGTAAGTCTTTGCGGTCGTCCAGCATTCTGTTTTTGTTTACTTTGTACCCAGTTCAGTTTTAGTTACGTTCTGCATAGCTTTTCCTAATGTAACACAGGTGTCAAATACTTACATACATTAAGTGGAGACTATTAGGCTCTTGCCTTTTTATTTACTCTTTGTGCTCTTCCTGGTCATGTGACCGCCAAAGTCCAATCAGCTTTAGTTGTATGCCGGTAGCAGGAAATGAATGGTATGCTCTTGCTCTGTTTACTCTTCGGGAGCTCGGCGCACTCGTCTTCGTCACGTGACCGCCGCGGTCCAATTAGTGGTGCTTATAAGCCGGTAGCAGGAAGTAGCCAGGAACCAGGACGTGAGGGAAGATCGATTGTATTTCTGCTCGAGGTAGGTTTTAAATCTTGGTTTCACCTGAAATATTGTGCTGATGGATTTTAAACTACATGCCTATTTGTAACTTCATAGAGCCGACTTCCAGCGCCGGATTATTTGTCATTAAGCTGTGTTGACTGTAGAAGCTGAGTTGGTGAGTCCATATTTATGACAATAACACCTTAAGCATTGATCTTTCTTCATTGCAAAAGTCTTTGTGGCATATTCTCAATCGTCCATATAAAAGGTTTGAGACTTAAACTAATGATCACAATTGTGTATTGAATGTACTTTTATGTGACCTCGGACTACGTTAAGGTAACGTGTGGAGTTCCCCAGGGTTCGGTCCTTGGCCCTGCACTCTTCAGCATATACATGCTGTCGCTAGGTGACATACGCAAATACGGTGTTAGCTTTCACTGTTGTGCTGATGACACCCAACTCTACATGCCCCTAAAGCTGACCAACACGCCGGATTGTAGTCAGCTGGAGGCGTGTCTTAATGAAATTAAACAATGGATGTCCGCTAACTTTTTGCAACTTAACGCCAAAAAAACTGAAATGTTGATTATCGGTCCTGCTAGACACCGACCTGTATTTAATAATACAACTTTAACATTTGACAACCAAACAATTAAACAAGCCGACACGGTAAAGAATCTGGGTATTATCTTCGTCCCAACTCTCTCCTTTGAGTCACGCATTTAAAGCGTTACTAAAACGGCCTTCTTTCATCTCCGTTATATCGCTAAAATTCGCTCCATTCTGTCCACTAAAGACGCCGAGATCATTATCCATGCGTTTGTTACGTCTCGCCTCGACTACTGTAACGTATTATTTTCGGGTCTCCCCATGTCTAGCATTAAAAGATTACAGTTGGTACAAAATGCGGCTGCTAGAATTTTGACAAGAACAAGAAAGTTTGATCACATTACGCCTGTACTGGCTCACCTGCACTGGCTTCCTGTGCACTTAAGATGTGACTTTAAGGTATTACTACTTACGTATAAAATACTACACGGTCTAGCTCCATCCTATCTTGCCGATTGTATTGTACCATATGTCCCGGCAAGAAATCTGCGTTCAAAGGACTCCGGCTTATTAGTGATTCCCAAAGCCCCAAAAAAGTCTGTGGGCTAAAGAGCGTTTTCCGTTCGGGCTCCAGTACTCTAGAATTCCCTCCCGGTAACAGTTCGAGATGCCACCTCAGTAGAAGCATTTAAGTCTCACCTTAAAACTCATTTGTATACTCTAGCCTTTAAATGGACTCCCTTTTTAGACCAGTTGATCTGCCGTTTCTTTTTGTTTTCTTCTATGTCCCACTCTCCCTTGTGGAGGGGGTCCGGTCCGATCGGGTCCGGTCCGATCCGGTGGCCATGTACTGCTTGCCTGTGTATCGGCTGGGGACATCTCTGCGCTGCTGATCCGCCTCCGCTTGGGATGGTTTCCTGCTGGCTCCGCTGTGAAAGGGACTCTCGCTGCTGTGTTGGATCCGCTTTGGACTGGACTCTCGCGACTGTGTTGGATCCATTATGGATTGAACTTTAACAGTATCATGTTAGACCCGCTCGACATCCATTGCTTTCCTCCTCTCCAAGGTTCTCATAGTCATTATTGTCACCGATGTCCCACTGGGTATGAGTTTTCCTTGCCCTTATGTGGGCCTACCGAGGATGTCGTAGTGGTTTGTGCAGCCCTTTGAGACACTAGTGATTTAGGGCTATATAAGTAAACATTGATTGATTGATTGATGTTTATCAGCCATGTTGATTAAGAATCAGACATTCCTCATTGTATTATATAAAAAGTGACATTATTTCGTAGGTGAAGTCAAATAATTTTAGAGTTAGATGCTGTTGACATCATTCTCTGGTCGGGTCATCGGCGGTTGAACACAATAATTTCACCACAGCAGACTAGGGCCGTGGTTAAAAAATAAAAATAGATGTTTGTGAACGACACACATATCTGGGAATAAAAAGTAAGAGGTCAACAACTTTGATTTGTAATTAGCAACAGCAGGTTGGTCAGAACAAAGAGAAGCTAAGAGCTAACTAGCTAACAAGGCTAACTCCAACACTCCAGCTTACCTTTCTCCTCGCGGCGGTCGGCCGCCATCTTAGCCGCTCCGACGTCCCCTGCCTCCAACCCCGGTACCGGTATCGACACGAACGGGTTTAAAAAATAAACAATAACGAACGTTACTATCGAAAAATCCGAAGAATGGACTGGGAGCTACGGTGAGAAAATAGAAGGCTGTTCGTACCGGAAGTGGGTAACCCGGCGACTTCCGGTAAAACGGCGACGCAAACGTGGCCAGAGAACTAAATACACAAGCAACATCAGAGACATATCTTATAAAAGTAACTTGTAATATGATTTTATTAGTTTGGTGTGGTAATTACTTAATTTTTATGTACATATTTTGAAAAAAATTACAAAATAAATGTTTTTTTTAATTTTTTTTTATTTTTTTATCATCGTATTGTTATTGAAATAAAGTTGAAGAAAAAAAATGCTGAATAGTAAATTTGTGTTTGTTTTAAATATGTGCTATTTGGATTTACACTGTATGAAAACAATTTTTATAAGTAATTTTACCTTTGCGACCTCATTATACTATTGGTTAAGTTTTATATTCATAAATGTAAGTTTTTTGTGCCTTTAAAAAATAATTCGAACTCTACGTTAAAACACCCTCTGCCTCTAACAACCAAAAAGCTGTGAAAATGATGATGCTGTGTTCCAAATTTAAGTTCTATCCATCGTTTTTCTACCGCTTGTCCCTTTCGGGGTTGCTGGAGCCTATGTCAGCTGCATTCGGGCGGAAGGCGGAGTACACCCTGGACAAGTCACCATCTCATCACAGGACCAACAAGTCGCCACCTCATCACAGAGCCAACACAGATCGTTATTTACTGAAGTTGAGTGAGTCTATGGCTTTGCACTTTGTTTGTGATAATAATTTAAAATAATAATAATATATATATATATATATATATATACATATATATATATATGTTTTGATTGGATTATCCAGAGAATAGTGCTCGATACCGTGGTGGAGCGCAATATGTAGGTGTGGGAAAAATCACAAGACTACTTCGTCTCTACAGAACTGTTTCATGAGGGGTTCCCTCAATCATCAGGAGATTTTAATGGAAGCATTCACATACAATGGTTTATATAGGGCACAGAGTGGGTGGGTACAGGCAGGCGTGGTGATTGGCTCATAAGTTACCTAGGAGGTATTTCCGTCTGTGGCATGTTGAAATGATTTCACTGTGCTTGTTGAGGGATGATAGATCTGGATGATATATAATAAACAGTTTCTCTTTAAAGCATAGGTTGCATCTTTTATTACCACTGTTGTAAGGTGTGCTGGATGCAAGAATTTGCCATGTTATTGAATATTCAACATTATTGTCTTTGAGGTTCCAAATGTGCTTGCTGAGTTCTGTAGAATTCCGCAAAGCCTGGTTTCTAAAGGAGGCGTTGTGATTATTCCATCTTGTTTTGAACGCTCCTTCGGTTAATATATATATATATATATATCCATCCATCCATTTTCTACCGCTTATTCCCTTTCGGGGTCACGGGGGGCGCTGGCGCCTATCTCAGCTACAATCGGGCGGAAGGCAGGGTACACCCTGGACAAGTCGCCACCTCATCGCTATATATATATATATATATATTACGGGGACGGCATGGCGTAGTGGGTAGAGCAGCCGGCCAGAAACCTGAGGGTTGCGGGTTCCCTTCCCACCTATTGACATCCCAAAAATTGCTGCCGTTGTGTCTTTGGGCAGGACACTTCACCCTTTGCCCCCGGTGCCGCTCACACTGGTGAATGAATGATGAATGAATGATTGGTGGTGGTTGGAGGGGCCGTAGGCGCAAACTGACAGCCACGCTTCCGTCAGTGCACCCCAGGGCAGCTGTGGCTGCTGATGTAGCTTACCACCACCAGGTGTGAATGAATGTTGAGTCCCACTTCTCTGTGAGCGCTTTGAGTGTTTAGAAAAGCGCGATATAAATCAAAGTTATTATTATATTATTACAAAGTACGTATGTATATATATATATATATATATATGCGTATATATATTTATATCATTACAAACAAACTATGTATGTATATATATGTATGTGTATATATATATATATATATATATATATACATACATGTGTGTATATATACAGGGATCGGACCGCCACAATAAGACAGTCCGATACCCCATACTCTCTGAGCACTCCCCACAAGACTTCCCGGGGGACACGGTCGAATGCCTTCTCCAAGTCCACAAAGCACATGTAGACTGGTTGGGCAAACTCCCATGCACCCTCAAGAACCCTGCCGAGAGCATAGATCTGGTCCACAGTTCCACGACCAGGACGAAAACCACACTGTTCCTCCTGAATCCGAGGTTCGACTATCCGGCGTAGCCTCCTCTCCAGTACACCTGAATAAACCTTACCGGGAAGGCTGAGGAGTGTGATCCCACGATAGTTGGAACACACCCTACGGTCCCCCTCCTTAAAGAGAGGGACCACCACCCCGGTCTGCCAATCCAGAGGTACCGCCCCCGATGTCCACGCGATGCTGCAGAGTCTTGTCAACCAAGACAGTCCTATGATGATTAACTTGTGTGATGACTGTATTATGTTGATAGTATATATTTGTACCATGAATTGATTAACGTGGACCCCGACTTAAACAAGTTGAAAAACTTATTGGGGTGTTACCATTTAGTGCTCAATTGTACGGAATATGTACTGTACTGTGCAATCTACTAATAAATGGGTTGTACTTGTATAGCGCTTTTCTACCTTCAAGGTACTCAAAGCGCTTTGACACTACTTCCACATTTACCCATTCACACACACATTCACACACTGATGGAGGGAGCTGCCATGCAAGGCGCCAACCAGCACCCATCAGGAGCAAGGGTGAAGTGTCTTGCTCAGGACACAACGGACGTGACGAGGTTGGTTCTAGGTGGGATTGAACCAGTGACCCTCGGGTTGCGCACGGCCACTCTCCCACCGCGCCACGCCGTCCCAATGTGAATTATATTTATATAGCGCTTTTCTCAAGTGACTCAAAGCGCTTTACATAGTGACACCCAATATCTAAGTTACATTTAAACCAGTGTGGGTGGCACTGGGAGCAGGTGGGTAAAGTGTCTTGCCCAAGGACACAACGGCAGTAACTAGGATGCCACAAGCGGGAATCGAACCTGCAACCCTCAAGTTGCTGGCACGGCCACTCTACCAACCGAGCTATGCCGCCCCCCATAGAAATAATAAAAGTATCCATCAATCAAAACATCGACATTATTTTGAAAGCGACATAACGGAAACAGCTCCACACCGGAAGTCCACGTCAGTTTTCGTCGAGCGGAACTACGAGTGGCGTCTCAGTCCGAGCTCGGTGGTTAGCGGGCGTCGCAGGATCCTTTTACACACACGTCCGATGGCGGACGAGAGTACGCGCAAAGCGGTGTCTCAGATCCCGCTGCTGAAGACGCACGCGGGGCCGCGGGACCGCACGCTGTGGCCGCAGCGCCTGAAGGAGGAATACCAGGCTCTGATCCACTTCGTGGAGCAGAACAAGGCGGCGGACAACGACTGGTTCCGCCTGGAGTCCAACGCGGACGGCACGCGTTGGACCGGCACGTTCTGGTTGATCCACGAGCTGCTCCGCTACGAGTTCCGCCTGGAGTTCGACATCCCGGTGACGTACCCGGACACGGCGCCGGAAGTGGCGGTGCCGGAATTGGACGGGAAGACGGCCAAGATGTACCGCGGCGGGAAAATCTGCCTGACCGAACACTTCGCGCCGCTGTGGGCCCGCAACGCGCCGCGTTTCGGCCTGGCCCACCTGATGGCCCTCGGACTCGGACCGTGGATGGCCGTGGAGATCCCGGACCTGATCAGCAAGGGTCACGTCATCCACAAGGAGCAGCAGCGCAACGCGGAGTGACGCCAATGACGCGTGGACACTTTTCACGGGACGTACTTCCGGAACTAGCAAACACATAACAAAAATAAATGTTATCATCCGAACTGTTATCACGTTCTTGATTCAAGTAGAGCAGGGGTCACCAACCTTTTTGAAACCAAGAGCTACTTCTTGGGTACTGATTCATGCGAAGGGCTACCAGTTTGATACACACTTAAATAAATTGCCATCCATCCATCCATCTTCTTCCGTTTATCCGAGGTCAGGTCGCGGGGGCAACAGCCTAAGCAGGGAAACCCAGACTTCCCTCTCCCCAGCCACTTCGTCTAGCTCTTCCCGGGGGATCCCGAGGCGTTCCCAGGCCAGCCGGGAGACATAGTCTTCCCAACGTGTCCTGGGTCTTCCCCGTGGCCTCCTACCAGTTGGACGTGCCCTAAACACCTCCCTAGGGAGGCGTTCGGGTGGCATCCTGACCAGATGCCCGAACCACCTCATCTGGCTCCTCTCCATGTGGAGGAGCAGCGGCTTTACTTTGAGTTCCTCCCGGATGGCAGAGCTTCTCACCCTATCTCTAAGGGAGAGACCTGGAAACTCATTTGGGCCGCTCGTACCCGTGATCTTATCCTTTCGGTCATGACCCAAAGTTCGTGAGGATGGGAACGTAGATCGACCGGTAAATTGAGAGCTTTGCCTTCCGGCTCAGCTCCTTCTTCACCACAACGGATCGGTACAGAAATAGCGAAATTTGCTCAATTGACCTTTTAATAATAAAAAAAAAATGGATTTATATCGCGCTTTTCTAAACACTCAAAGCGCTCAAAGAGAAGTGGAACCCATCATTCATTCACACCTGGTGGTGGTAAGCTACATCAGGAGCCACAGCTGCTCTGGGGTAGACTGACTAAATACCGTATTTCCTTGATTCGCCGCCGGGGTGCTAATTAATTTAAAACAACTTTTCACCCCTGCGCTTACCAAAGGCATGCGGTAAAAGTAAGCATGCGCTAATTAGTTGAAAACCTCTTCTCACTCCGGCACTTACCAAAGGTATGCAGTACAAATTTGAGTGTGATGTAAGCTTGGACTTTAAATCCTACTGAATAGCTCTTAATCTTCTTCCCATTATCCATCCATCCATTTTCTACCGCTTATTCCCTTTCGGGGTCGCGGGCGCCTATCTCAACTACAATCGGGCGGAAGGCGGGGTACACCCTGGACAAGTCACCACCTCATCGCAGGGCCAACACAGATAGACAGACAACTTTCACACACTAGGGCCAATTTAGTGTTGCCAATCAACCTATCCCCAGGTGCATGTCTTTGGAGGTGGGAGGAAGCCGGAGTACCCGGAGGGAACCCACGCATTCACGGGGAGAACATGCAAACTCCACACAGAAAGATCCCGAGCCCGGATTTGAACCCAGGACTGCAGGACCTTCGTATTGTGAGGCAGACGCACTAACCCCTCTGCCACCGTGAAGCCCGCCAGAAATAGCCAATTTGCTCAATTTACCTTTAATAAAAATAAAAACATTTTTGATTTATATCGCGCTTTTCTAAACACTCAAAGCGCTCACAGAGAAGTGGGACTCCACATTCATTCACACCTGGTGGTGGTAAGCTACATCAGTAGCCACAGCTGCTCTGGGGTAGACTGACTAAATACCGTATTTCCTTGATTTGCCGCCGGGGCGCTAATTAATTTAAAACCACTTACCAAAGGCATGCGGTAAAAGTAAGCATGCGCTAATTATTTCAAAACCTCTTCTCACTCCGGCACTTACCAAAGGTATGCAGTAAAAATTTGAGTGTGATGTAAGCTTGGACTTTAAATCCTACTGAATAGCTCTTAATCTACTTCCCTTAATGCCATTTCAAATTACCGGTATTGAAATAAGCATCCTCCATTTTGAAAATGATGACAGGGGAAGTGTCACTCGTGACGTCAAGAGTTTGACCAGGAAGTAATACTAAGTGCGCTAATTATTTTGTGAAGCGAGTTTTACCCGGCAGTAATTCTAGGCAGGCGCTTACTATATGCCCTGCGGCAATTCAAGGAAATTCGGTAAATTGTCTATCTGCGATGAGGTGGCGACTTGTCCAGGGTGTATGCCGCCTTCCGCCCGATTGTAGCTGAGATAGTCGCCAGCGCCCCCCCGTGACGCCAAAAGGGAATAAGCGGTAGAAAATTGATGTATGGATGTCTATCTGTGTTGGTCCTGCGATGAGGTATTGACTTGTCCAGGGTGTACACCGCCTTCCGCCCGATTGTAGCTGAGATAGGCACCAGCGACCCTAAAAAAGGGAATAAGGGGTAGAAAATGGATGGATGGACTGTAAATCTATATATATATATATATATATATATATATATATATATATATAAAAATGGGTATTTCTGTCTGTCATTTCGTCGTACATTTTTTTCCTTTTACAGAAGGTTTTTTGTAGAGAATAAATGATGGAAAAAAAACACTTAATTGAACAGTTTAAAAGAGGAGAAAACACATAAAATATGAACATTTATTTTTTAAACATAGTTTATCTAAAATTTCTACTCTTTAAAATTCAACCGAAAAAATTAAGAGAAAAATTAGCTAATTCGAATGTTTTTGATAAACTTAAAATAATTTATGGAACATCATTAGTCATTTTTCCTGATTAAGATTAATTTTAGAATTTTGATGACATGTTTTAAATAGGTTAAAATCCAATCTGCACTTTGTTAGAATATATAACAAATTGGACCAAGCTATATTTCTAACAAAGACAAATCATTATTTCTTAGATTTTCAAAAACACAAATTTTAAAAGAAATTCAAAAGACTTTGAAATAAGATTTAAATTTGATTCTACAGATTTTCTAGATTTGCCAGAATAATTTTTTGGAATTTCAATCATAAGTTTGAAGACATTTTTCAGAAATATTCTTCGTCGAAAAAACAGAAGCTAAAATGAAGAATTAAATTAAAATGTATTTATTATTCTTTACAATAAAAAAAAAAATACTTGAACATTGATTTAAATTGTCAGGAAAGAAGAGGAAGGAATTTAAAAGGTAAAAAGGTATATGTGTTTAAAAAACCTAAAATCATTTTTGAGGTTGTATATTTTCTCAAAAATTTTCTGTCTGAAAGTTATAAGAAGCAAAGTAAAAAAAAATATATATATATATATTTAAACAAATGAAGACCAAGTCTTTAAAATATTTTCTTGGATTTCTTCTATTTGAGTTTTGTCTCTCTTAGAAATAAAAATGTCGAGCACAGCGAGACCGGCTTGCTAGGAAAAAAATAAAATGTAAAAAAATAGAGGCAGCTCACTGGTAAGTGCTGCTATTTGAGCTATTTTTAGAACAGGCCAGCGGGCGACTCATCTGGTCCTTACAGGCGACCTACGCCATGCCGCTCCTAGGAGGTAGATATATAAAACTGATGGTTTGGCTTTTCCAAGTTAGGAGTGCTTCATTTTTGAGCGGACCTCCTCCAGGAACTGCAGTCCTGTATAATGACACTCGCTTGTAATAAAGCAACTTTTGGTTCATTACAGCGTCTCAGACGTGTCTTAAGATCCAGCCGCACTGGCGTGTCACCCTTCTGCGAGGACGAGGATGACAAGACCAGAAATACACATCACTTGCTCGGGAACATGTGGACAAAAGCCACATTTTATTTAAAAAAACAAAAAAAAAATGAGATTAAATCACTCAGACACCCAAAGTTTAAAAGTTCTGTCGTAGGAGCACGTGGCGATCAGTTTGCCATCAGGTGACACGTCCACGCCCATCACCTAAAAAACAAATGTGAATTAGTGAATTATATTATATTAGTGAATTATATTATATTTGTGAGGTTTCGAAAATTTTACAGTGCGTATTATTCGTAGACGATACAAATTTATACTGTTCAGGAGATGACTTGAACATTTTAGCCAATAATATTAAAGAGGAAATGGTTAAACTAAAATTGTGGTTTGATATAAATAAATTATCTTTAAATTTGGAAAAGACTAAGTATATGGTATTCGGTAATAAAAGAAAGATAGAAGTTAGTTTATCCATAAACAATGTGAAAATTGAGAAGGTGTCTGAAATCAGATTTCTTGGGGTCATCTTAGATGAAAAGTTGACATGGAAAGCTCATATAATGCATGTGAAAAATAAGATATCTAAAAGCTTATTTATTTTGAACAAGGTTAAATATAGTTTTCCATACAACACAATGAGAATGTTATATTGCTCAATTATTCTACCTTATTTCAATTATTGTGCAGAAATATGGGGAAATACATATCATAGCAACATAATGCCTTTATTTCTTTCACAGAAAAGAGCAATTCGAATCATTTTTAAAGTAGGATATAGAGACCACACAAATTCACTCTTCATTAGGTCAGGATTACTAAAACTAAAAGACATTGTAGAATTGAATACACTATTAATGATGTTCAAAGCGAGAAATAAAGTTCTTCCGAAGGACATACAAAAGTTATTTGTGTTCACATCTGAAGATGAGAACCACAGAAGGCCGAATGACTTTAAACATCCAAGAGTGCGAACAAATTTGAAACAAATGTGCTTGTCTGTTGTTGGTGTGAAAGCATGGAATTCTCTAAACAAAGACTTAAAAAGCTGTAAGAATATATTTGTGTTTAAAAAAAGTTATAAAAAGAGAAAACTGAAATTATATCAAACTGAGTTTTGATTTGGATTGGACGTGTCATTGTGAAAGTGCTTAAAGGAAAATGGAAAAGTATGTTGGAGTTCGGGTGTTGGTGGAGGGAACAGTTGTAATTAATCTAAAATACTGTAATTTGTGTTAAAAAAAAGGGGCAGATAAATATAAGAATATAATTCTTCCATCTGCTCCTTTCTGATCATGGAAATGTATAAGAAAGAAAAACAAAAAAAACAATGACAGTGTCAATTGTACGTGGCTTGTAAATATGCATTTTCATGAAAGGAATAAAAATAAATGATGATGATGATGATGATATTTATATAGCGCTTTTCTCAAGTGACTCAAAGCGCTTTACATAGTGAAACCCAATGTCTAAGTTACATTTAAACCAGTGTGGGTGGCACTGGGAGCAGGTGGGTAAAGTGTCTTGCCCAAGGACACAACGGCAGTAACTAGGATGGCACAAGCGGGAATCGAACTTGCAACCCTCAAGTTGCTGGCACGGCCACTCTACCAACCGAGCTATGCCGCCCATGCAAAGAATGTGCTTACTGTTATATTTTCTTCAAAAAACATACAAATAAAGCAAAGATTTTACCTTTCCCTCGTGTCCTGCCAGGGTCTTCAGCGGCATCCAACCAGGATGACTCCAAACCTTAGCCATGTTGTCATATGCACACGTCAACAGGAAGTGGCCGTCTGTTGCTGCAGGCACACACACATTCAATTAGTCAATACATCTATGTTTGTTTATATAGTAAGTAAATATTTGCCTGACACCGTAAAAACGACCGTAGATTTTACAGTAAAACAGAGGTACAGTTTTCCCATTTACAGTATACATAGTCAAAAACATTGTACATGTTATGCTAAAATTTTGGCAGCTATATTCTACACTAAAATCTACATATTTTTCTTACAGTGTACGTAAAAAAATATAACAAAAAATAATTGTGTAATGAAGCAATTTAAAATGTATATAGTATATTTCAAATATATTATCACACATTCCAAACATCAAAATAATTACATAAATATCTGCTTGACTGTTGATACTGAATCAACTTTTCCATCAAATTGTACAATGTAAAACTTATTTTTCGTTAAAAAACTTCTGCCAGAATTTTACTGTAAAAACGCAAAACAAAAAAGTGTAATATTGTTTTTCCGTTTACAGTAATACACCGTAAAAACAACGACCGTAGATTTTACAATAAAACAGCGGTACTGTTTTCCCATTTACAGTATACATAGTAAAAAATATGGTACATTTTATGATAAAATTTTGGCAGCTAAACTTCACTCTAAAATCTACATTTATTTCTTACAGTTTACGTACAAATATATAACAATAAATAATTGTGTAATGAAGCAATTTAAATTGTACATAGTATATTACAAATATATTATCACACTTTGCAAATATGAAAATAAGTACTTAAATATCTGCTTGACTGTTGATTCTGAAGCAACTTATCCATCAAATTGTACAATGTAAAACCTATTTTTTGTTAAAAAACGGTTGCCAGAACTTTACTGTAAAAACGCAAAACAAAAAAGTGTAATATTGTTTTTCCGTTTACAATAATACACCGTAAAAACGACAGTAGATTTTACAGTAAAACAGTGGTACTGTTTTCCCATTTACAGTATACATAGTAAAAAACATTGTACATGTTATGCTAAAATTTTGGCAGCTATATTCTACACTAAAATCTACATATTTTTCTTACAGTGTACGTAAAAAAATATAACAACAAAAAATAATTGTGTAATGAAGCAATTTAAAATGTATATAGTATATTTCAAATACATTACCACACATTCTAATCAAAATAATTACATAAATATCTGTTTGACTGTTGATACTGAAGCAACTTTTCCATCAAATTGTACAATGTAAAAATTATTTTTCAGTAAAAAAAAAAAAAGGTAGCTCAGTTCCCGGTATTTTACAGTAAAAAAAAAAAAAAGTGTAATATTGTTTTGCCATTTACAGTAATGCACCGTAAAAACGACCATAGATTTTACAGTAAAACAGTGGTAGTTTTCTAATTTACAGTACCCGCGACTCCGACATCTATGTTTATTTATATAGCCCTAAATCACAAGTGTCTCAAAGGGCTGCATAAGCCACAACCATATCCTTGGTTCAGAGCCCACATAAGGGCAAGGAAAAACTCACAACCCGTTACATTAGCATCAATGCTAAGGCTAAAGGCGATCATCCAACAAGGTCATATTTTTGAACTGAATGGCTTATATCACATGTGTCAAACTCAAGGCCCGCCCCCTCATTTTATGTGGCCCGCAAAGGCCTGGAATTACCATGCGTCTATTTCTTTCTAAAGTATGTCAACTTTCTCTTTTGACATAAAAAAAAATACATGTACCGTATGCAATGTCATATATCTTAATATAAAACTTAATCTAATATTCCAAACATCAAAATAAGTACTTAAATATCTGCTTGACTCCTGATTTTGAAGCTACTGATCCATCAAATTGTACAATGTAAAAATACTTTTTCTGTAAAAAACTGTCGGCAGAATTTTACAATAAAAGTGCAAAACAAAAAAGTGTAATATTGTTTTTCCATTTACAGTAATACACCGTAAAAACAACGACCGTAGATTTTACAGTAAAACAGTGATACTGTTTTCCCATTTACAGTATACATAGTAAAAAATATGGTACATTTTATGCTAAAATTTCGGCAGCTAAACTTTACTCTAAAATCTACATATTTTTCTTACAGTTTATGTACAAATATATAACAATAAATAATTGTGTAATGAAGCAATTTAAAATGTATATATTATTCACTGTTACTAATATATTATCACACAGTCAAATGTCAAAATAAGTACTTAAATATCTGCTTGACTCATGATTCTGAAGCAACTTATCCATCAAATTGTACAATGTAAAACCTATTTTTCGTTAAAAAACGGTTGCCAGAACTTTACTGTAAAAACGCAAAACAAAAAAGTGTAATATTGTTTTTCCGTTTACAGTAATACACCGTAAAAACAACGACCGTAGATTTTACAGTAAAACAGTGGTACTGTTTTCCCATTTACAGTATACATAGTAAAAAACATTGTACATGTTAAGCGAAAATTTTGGCAGCTATATTTTACAGTAAAATCTACATATTTTTCTTACAGTGTACGTAAAAAAATATAACAACAATAAATAATTGCGTAATGAAGCAATTTAAAATGTATATAGTATATTACAAATATATTACCACACATTCCAAACATCAAAATAATTACTTAAATATCTGCTTGATTCATGATTTTGAAGCAACTTATCCATCAAATTGTACAATGTAAAAATTATTTTTCGGTAAAAAAAACTGGTAGCTCAGTTGCCAGTATTTTACAGTAAAAAAGCACTAAACAAAAATGGGTAATACTGTTTTTCCGTTTACAATAATACACCGTAAAAATAACGACCGTAGATTTTACAGTAAAACAGTGGTACAGTTTTCCCATTTACAGTATACATAGTAAAAAACTGTGTACATTTTATGGTAAAATTTCAGCAGCTAAACTTCACTCTAAAATCTACATATTTTTCTTACAGTGTACATAAAAATAGAACAACAATAAATAATTGTGTAATGAACCAATTTAAAATGTATATTATCACACATTCCAAACATCAAAATAATTACTTAAATATCAGCTCGACTGTTGATTCTGAAGCAACTTTTCCATCAAATTGTACAATGAAAAACTTATTTTTCAGTAAAAAAAAAATGGTAGCTCAGTTGCCAGTATTTTACAGTAAAAAAGAAAAAGTGTAATATTGTTTTGCCATTTACAGTAATACACCGTTAAAACGCCCATAGATTTTACAGTAAAACAGTGGCACTGTTTTCTAATTTACAGTACCCGCGACTCCGAAGGGAATAAGTGGTAGAAAATGGATGGATAGTAAAAAACATGGTATATTTTATGGTAAAATTTCGGCAGCTAAACTTTACTCTAAAATCTACATATTTTTCTTACAGTTTACGTTAAAATACATAACAATAAATAATTGTGTAATGAAGCAATTTAAAATGTATATAATATAAGTGGCCCTCTAACTGCAAAGTGGCCCCCAATGAAAAGGTGTTTGACACCACTGCCTTATATCCATTGGCTCAGAAAACATCTTACGCTGGAATCGGACACCTGACAACAGGTTCTGGTGGGCGGGGACTGTGTACAGGCACTTCCTGTTCCTCAGATCCCAAACCTTGCAGGTGTTGTCTCCACTTCCTGATGCTAGGTGGTAGCTGAGAAGAACATACGTCCAGGTAAAACATTTAAGCTCCGTCCTTCCGCTTCACCTTCAACGTGAACCCAAAGTGGGTCTGATGTGCTCTCTTGTGATTGGCTGACCCGTTAGGTGAGAAGTGCACGCTGTAGATCTCTTTCAGGTGTCCTTCGAGGAAGACGACACAGCGTCCTGTGCGAAGATCCCAAACTCTCCCAAAGGCATCCAGTCCACTACGGCGTGTATGATAGTAAAGATGTGTGTGTACTGTATAGTAGAACAATGTTCTAATGTAGCACTAGTACTTACCCGGTAGCAGCCAGTGATCCATCAGGATGAAAATGGATGTCATGAACTCCTTTACTGTGTCCTTCTTGATGAAGAATCTCCTCCTTGACTTCCAGATCCCAAAGACGCCATGAATGGTCGTAGCTACAAGCACACAGGTGTGACCGGGGGGGCGGGGCTTCGTACATACTGTATATGTGGAGGCTATTGTTAGCATGTGCGTTAGCAGGAGCGTCTTTTACCATGTCGTTCCCAGGAACCTTCCGGACGGATGCCAACAAACGCGGGACACTCGCTCACTGTGACCCTCGATGTCCGCCACTGGCTCGTCACTATGGCAACCACAGAGAGAATGTGTTACTTTTCACTAGGGATTGACCGATTATCGATATTTCTCATTTTATTGTATGTATCAGTAGCTACAACAGAACTACATCAGCAGATAGAAGAAATAGACATATTATACCAGTACAGTTCTCCCTCGCTACAACACGCTTCACTTTACAGATTTTTTTGTGTGTGTAATTTTTTTACAGTCGCATGTTTTTTTTGTTTTTTTTACAGCATATAAATGCGCAGTGTTCTGCGTCCTGATTGGCCAAAAGATTGTAGACCATTGTCAATCAATCTTCTTCATGCCATGTGTCCTGTACGGCAGTGGTCCCCAACCACCGGGCCAAAGAAATTTTTTTTATTCATTTTTATTAAAAAAAAAATAAAATAAAATAAAAATATATATATATATATATATCCATCCATTTTCTACCGCTTGTTCCCTTTTTTTTGGGGTCGCTGGCGCCTATCTCAGCTACAATCGGGCGGAAGGCGGGGTACACCCTGGACAAGTCGCCACCTCATCGCAGGGCCAACACAGATAGACAGACAACATTCACACTCACATTCACACACTAGGGCCAATTTAGTGTTGCCAATCAACCTATCCCCAGGTGCATGTCTTTGGAAGTGGGAGGAAGCCGGAGTACCCGGAGGGAACCCACGCATTCACGGGGAGAACATGCAAACTCCACACAGAAAGATCCCGAGCCCGGTTTTGAACCCAGGACTGCAGGACCTTCGTATTGTGAGGCAGACGCACTAACCCCTCTGCCACCGTGAAGCCCATATATATCGATATATATAGTTAAGCCCATATATATCTATATATATATATATATATATATATATATATATATATATATATATATTTTTTTTTTTTTTTTTTTTTAATTATTAAATCAACATAAAAAACACAATATAAACACCTACAATTAGTGCACCAACCACAAAAACCTCCCTTTTTCATGACAAAAACGTCCCTTTTTCCATGACAAAGAAAAAATAAATAAAATAAAATTTTAAAAAAAGGATTCCCCCTCCCCCCACTGGGCCGCGGGACAAATTATTAAGCGTTGACCGGTCCGCGGATACAAAAAGGTTGGGGACCACTGCTGTACGGTACAGAATGTATACTGTGGTGGGGGATATAATCCTGAACATGACTTTAAAGTGCATCCGGCAGTGGAGACTCCTCTATGGAATGCCCTCTCGCACCTTCATAATGCAGGACGAAACCAAAAGTGCAGGATTTAAGTCCCAAAAAGATGCTGCGACTTCGGTTATCTGTGGAAATGCTGCGGGCTTTATGATAAAACCCGGGCTTATTAATAGGTAAAAAGAAATCCTAGAGCCCTAAAAACCAGGTTTTGAACTTTGGTTTCATTCTTTAATAAAGTACTCTGTAATTATGTTTTTAAATCCACAAAGGTTTCAACTTTGAGAGTGTTTTAACGAGAGAAATGTGAGAAAAGTTTATAAAGTGTGTGGTTAGGGCTTTTGCAGACTTCAAATAAATATAAGAAGCAAAAAAACATACACTGTGCAGTACTGTAAATGAAAAAAACAATCAATGAAAAAAAAACACCCTATAAACAAAAAAAAACATTCACAGTAAATAAATAAAAAAAACATCATGTAAATGAAAAAACATAATGAACGAAAACACATAAAAAACAGGGGGGAAAAAATAAACTACTATACGGATTTCACTTAAAGCGGGTACTTTTTGGAACATAACTGCCGTGTTAAACGAGGGAACATCCATCCATTTTTTACCGCTTATTCCCTTTGGAGTCACAGGGGGCGCTGGTGCCAATATCAGCTACAATCGGGCGGAAGGCGGTTTTCACCCTGGACAAGTAGTCCCCTTAGCGCAGAACGAGGGAACACTATTTAAAAAAATTACATATTTTTTTTATTATAGTAAAAAAAATAAAGAAGTAGGTAGTCGTAACCAAGCATCAGCATTTTTGCCCTGCATGAGAAAGGTTCACTTTTTGCCTCATTTAAGAATGAAAATCAATCTCATTGTTAATAATTCTCCCCAAATATGTTTCGATATCTGACAGGGCATTTATTTGAGTTCTTGTGAGAATTTTTCTCCAGTGTGCTTACGCAGCCATGCCCCCACTCCGTGCTGGCTGCCTACACTACGTTTCTTCTTCCTAGCCGTCAAAACGATTTTTGCCGGGAAATCCAGTTTTTGTCCTTCCCTCCTAGCGTCAACCCGGTTTGTTTGTGTTGCTACTGCAGCGATAAAGTCGCCCGACAAGCTGCCCTCCTTCTCCTTCTGCTTGCTTCCTGCTGTCTTACCTTTCCAGGTTCCAAAGCTTCACTGATCCATCTGCAGCACAAGAGGCCAAACTGACATCTGATTGGTCGAGAGACACTCCGGCCTGCGGACGAAAAACCACTGCTCCCACGTTGGTGTTGTGACCTTCAGACATAGAAAGGCAGCAATATAAATCAACAATGTGATCAAAACCCTTATTCCTACATCTTAAAGGCCTACTGAAAGCCACTAGTCTGATAGTTTATATATCAATGATGAAATATTAACATTGCAACACATGCTAATACGGCCGCTTTAGTTTACTAAATTGCAATTTTATATTTCCCGCGAGGTATCTTGTTGAAAACGTCGCGGAATGATGACGCTTATGTGCTTGTGACGTTATTGGTTGGAGCGGACATGTTCTCCCAGCACCACTCACGGCGAAAAGTAATCTGTTTTTATCGCATTATTACATGGTATTTTGGACTTCTGTGTTGCTGAATCTTTTGCAATTTCTTCAATTAGTAATGGAGACTATAAAGAAGAAAGATATTGGTGGAAAGCGGTGGATTGCAGCTGCCTTTAGCAACCGAAACACAGCCAGTGTTTCTTTGTTTGTTGTGAAGCTTTAACAAAGAACATGTTTCTCTACCACATGTCAACCAGCAAGTTTTTGGGAGGGAAAATTGTGATATTAAGTCGGCTCTTACCGGAGACTTGAGCGGATTATGCGACCTCCTGCAGCAGCTGTCAAAAAGCAGCTGTGATCTTGGCTCCTCCATGGCTTCCATCAGAGACACTGGCGGTCACCGCAGCCCTCCGACTTTCAGGTATGACTTTATAATCTCACTAAACATTATTAACACAATAAGCAGATAAGGGATTTTCCAGAATTATCTTGGTAAAACGTGTCTAATAACATTTGAATCGCTGCCGTCGCCTGGAGCCGTCGCCTTTTCTTTTAATAGTGCTTCACTCTAACTTTCCTCATCCACGAATCTTTCATCCTCGCTCAAATTAATGGGGGAAATCGTCGCTTTCTCGGTCCGAATCTCTCTTGCTGCTGGTGGCTATGATTATTAACAATGTGAGGATGTGAGGAGCCCTACAACCCGTGACGTCACGCGCACACCGTCTGCTACTTCCGGTACAGGCAAGGCTTTTTTTATTAGCGTCCAAAAGTTGCGAACTTTATCGTCGACGTTCTCTACTAAATCCTTTCAGAAAAAATATGGCAATATCGCGAAACGATCAAATATGACACATAGAATGGAACTGTTATCCCCATTTAAATAGGAAAATCTCATTTCAGTAAGCCTTTAATTTTCACACATTTCACAAACTTTTTCTAAATTGTGACCTCATATGGAGGTTTGACAAACATGTGAGGGTCCGCCCACCTCTTAGTGTGCGAATCGGGGTGCAGTCAGGGACGGACCACAGCTTACACAAACCGCTCCTATGGGGATTAGCTCATGTTAGCATAACATTAGCTCAATCAGTGTGTGTGTGTGTGTTTGTGTGTGTGTGTGTGTGTGTGTGTGTGTGTTACCAAGAGGCCGTAGCCAGCATTTTGGAGTCGGGACTAAAGTGGCAGAAGCTGATTGGTCGATCGTCGCCGATTTGACTGCAGAAGTTGTTCAAGTACTGAAAAAGAAGAACATTTGTTTGACCTTTCGATACTGAACCTTAAAAACTTTATCGTAATAATGATTAAAAACCTTCTAAAAAAGGAGAAAATAGCGTACTATTCGGACTATAAGGCGCACTTAAAATCCTTTCATTTTCTCAGATTTCGACGGTGCGCCTAGTGTACGCAATAATTTTGGTCGCGCTTGCCGACCTCGAAGCTATTTTATTTGGTACATGTTGAAATGATAAGTGTGATCAGTAGATGGCAGTCACACATAAGAGATATGTGTAGACTGAAATGACTCAAGTAAACAATGCCAAAATTGTATATATTTATTTAAAATATGGAACATTACTCATTGCGTTTAAAAATCTATCAAATTTTTTTAGTACAACTTTGGTAAGCTATGAAGTGGCACCGCTTGATGGATGGAACTGTGCTTCAACATACGAGTATTATTATGGTGTGTGTGTAACGTAAGACATATTATCTGGCAATATGTTTTATAATATTATGCAAAAGGAACATTTTTTACCTTCTGGTACCTGCTGATCTGTATTTGGGATCTGCATATGTTCTCAAAATTTGCGCGCTATCGCCTTTGTAGTCCGTGCCCAGCTTCTTCTTTTTCTCTATCTTCTTGTTATGTGACATTCATCCTCCGCTGTTGCCATTTCTAATATAAAGTAGTATAAAGTTCTTACTTCTACCTGTCAGTAAACTTGCTATGAAAGCGTTAAAACATACCGGTGTAGTGAGTTTACATTATTCACCCAAGGAACTTTAGCTATTAGAGAGTTCCGGTCGGATGGTTTTTCACTGGACACATTTCCGGCGTTGTTGTTGCACTAGCGAACCACGGATGAGGAGATGCTGCTTCGTTATTGATTGAAGTAAAGTCTGAATGTCATTAAAACAGTTAGCTCCATCTTTTGACACTTCTTCCAGTCCCATCCTTGCACGCTACACCGCTACTACAAAGATGACGGGGATAAGACGTTGTCCAAGGTGAGCCATAAATAAGACTGCCCACAAAACGGCGCATCCTGAAATGACTGTCAAAAAAGCAGCTTGAAGATGATTTGTAAAATATCACCAATACCAGTGGTTCTCAACCTTTTTTCAGTCATGTACCCCCTGTGAACATTTTTTTTAATTCAAGTACCCCCTAATCAGAGCAAAGCATTTTTGGTTTAAAAAAAGAGATAAAGAAGTAAAATACAGCACTATGTCACCAGTTTCTGATTTATTAAATTGTATAACAGTGCAAAATATTGCTCATTTGTAGTGGTCTTTCTTGAACTATTTGAAAAAAAAAGATATAAAAATAACTAAAAACTTGTTGAAAAAAAAAAAAAAGTGATTCAATTATAAATAAAGATTTCTACACATAGAAGTAATCATCAACTTAAAGTGCCCTCTTTGAGGATTGTAATAGAGATCCATCTGGATTCATTAACTTAATTATAAACATTTCATCAAAAAAAAAAAAAAAGAAATCTTTAACATCAATATTTATGGAACATGTCCACAAAAAATCTAGCTGTCAACACTGAATATTGCATTGTTGTATTTTTTTTCACAGTTTATGAACTTACATTCATATTTTGTTGAAGTATTATTTAATAAATATATTTATAAAGGATTTTTGAATTGTTGCTATTTTTAGAACATTTAATAAAAACTCTCACATACCCCTTGCCATACCTTCAAGTACCCCATTTGAGAACCACTGATCTATGCAACATTTTGACCAAAGAACCACCATTACATGTTATGTAGACTACAAGGTGTTTTACATTTAGGAAAAAAAAATAAAATATGATCCCTATAATCCGATGCGCCTTATATATGAAAATAAACCTGACTAGACCCGCTCGTCGTGAAGACCTATGGTCCGGAAAATACTGGAAACACTTCAAAGAGTCCTAGGCTGTTGGGTTTGTGCAGTAATTTTACTTCTCAACTAAACATAGTTGATGCTAATTCACCTGTTTGTTCTCTTTTTATCCTAATGAGAGTCAATAAAGAACCAAATCGGAATCTTACATATCAATAATATCATCATCAATTCCCATCCTGAACTACAAGACTAATGTTTTGAAGCCACAAACAAAGTCTATGCTCACTCTCAGGGTCTTGTGGAGCTCTTGTTGTCGGACAGTTCTGGCTGCCTCACACATATCCTTCTGGGCCCTGGCCGCATCCAGACGCTTAATAGCCCTGGCAGACCAATCAGAGTAGAGAACACACACATTTTGATATTTGATTTGAAGGACTCTATGGTCTTGACACTGTCCCCACACACAAGCTGGCTTAAAAGATGTTTACAGAACTAAGATACTCTGGAACCACTTTGTCATAAAGACAACCAAGAATCCAAACTTAAGTGTCACTGAACTCTCATTGGTCGAGTCGTTGGCCAAATACCTGGGTAGAGAGTAACGGGCCAACCAAAGACGAGCATCCTTGAGGGGGGCGGGCCCTTCGTGGTACCACGTCTGGTGACACTGTAATTGGTCAGGAAAAAAACAAAACATCTTTTAATGTCACAAAACACTCTTGAGTGAGTGCGTGTGTGTGTGTTCTGACAATGCTGACTTAATGGGGGCATAGCTCTATTTACACAGTCACCTATAGGGGACCTCTGACGGTATGGGGACAAAAAAACAGGTCCCCTAAAGCAGTGGTTCTCAACCTTTTTTCAGTGATGCCCTGTTATCATTTTTGTAATCCAAGTACCCCCTAATCAGAGCAAAGCATATTTGGTTGAAAAAAAAATATTAAGAAGTAAAATACAGCACTATGTCATCAGTTTCTGATTTATTAAATTGTATAGCAGTGCAAAATATTGCTTATTTTTAGTGGTCTTTCTTGAACTATTTGGAAAAAAGGATATAAAAATAACAAAAAAATTGTTGAAAAATAAACAAGTGATTCAATTATAATAAAGATTTGTACACTTCAACTTAAAGTGCCCTCTTTGGGGATTGTAATAGAGATCCATCTGGATTCATGAACTTAATTCTAAACATTTCTTCACAAAAAAAAGCAATCTTTAACAATATGAATGGAACATGTCCACAAAAAATCTAGCTGTCAACACTGAAAATTGCATTTCTTTTCACAGTTTATGAACTTACATTCATATTTTGTTGAAGTATTATTCAATAAATATATTTATAAAGGATTTTTGAATTGTTGCTATTTTTAGAATATTTTAAAAAAATCTCACGTACTCCTTCAAGTACCCCTAGGGGTACGCGTACCCCCATTTGAGAACCACTGCCCTAAAGGGAAACCTTTTTAAAGTTAAAGTTAAAGTACCAATGATTGTCACACACACTTTTGGTGTGGCGAATTTATTCTCTGCATTTGACCCATCACCCTTGATCACCCCCTGGGAGGTGAGGGGAGCAGTAAGCAGCAGCGGTGCCGCGCCCGGGAATCATTTTTGGTGATTTAACCCCCAATTCCAACCCTTGATGCTGAGTGCCATGCAGGAAAGGAATGTGTCCCATTTTTATAGTCTTTGGTATGACTTGGCCAGGATTTGAACTTACAACCTACAAATCTCAGGGCGGACACTCTAGCCACTAAGCCACTGAGTAGAAATGATGGATTTTAAATGATAGTTGGATCAATTCTGAAGATGCCTGAGTGATTTTTAAGCTTTGGCCTATAAAACATGTTTACTGGTTAGTTTAAGTGTGAGACATTAACACAGCAGCCCCCTCATCTGGCTGCAGCTGGTACTGCACCCGCTGCTCTGCTCACACTTCTTCGGCGTATGGTTAATCACTTTTTTATTTTTAAATGGTCCTCATGACTCACGTACACATTTGTGTGAATTATGAAAAACTATTTAAATTTGGACCCCATGAACCATATTAACTCTTTTTCCCCAGGGTCCCCAGTAAGAATGATCAGAGTGGCCGTGCGCAACCCGAGGGTCCCTGGTTCAAATCCCACCTAGTACCAACTTCGTCACGTCCGTTGTGTCCTGAGCAAGACACTTCACCCTTGCTCCTGATGGGTGCTGGTTGGCGCCTTGCATGGCAGCTCCCTCCATCAGTGTGTGAATGTGTGTGTGAATGGGTAAATGTGGAAGTAGTGTCAAAGCGCTTTGAGTACCTTGAAGATAGAAAAGCGCTATACAAGTACAACCCATTTATCATTTATTTATTTACTTCATCAATCCAGAGATTTAAAAACGTGTATGATCTAACTGGGCAGTGGACATTTTACCTAAAAAAAAAATGTATGCCTCCACAACCTGTAGAAAGGGTGGTCCCCACAAGTGATGATCAAAAACTTGGTCCCCATTCCAAATGATAACCAGTGTGTGTGTGTGTGTGTGTGTGTGTGTGTGGTTAGGGATGTAACAATAGGAAAATTTCATATCACGATTATTGTCACCAAAATGATCATGTTATCATTATTACAGCATTTTTGAATGTGCTCTGAAACTACTCATACACACTTATAACCAAACTTTCTTAAAACATTTAATACAATAAACAAATAGTCACACAGTATACTATATATCCTATAGGTTTGATGCGGAAAATTGCATAGCTTAGTTGCTCAGATAGTAATATGTTTACCGTATTTTTCGGATTATGAATTGCTCCGGAGTGTACGTCGCACCAGCCGAAAATGCATAATAAAGAAGGAAAAAAAACATATATACGTCGCACTGGAGTTTAAGTCGCATTTTTTTGGGGAAATTTATTTGATGAAATCCAACACCAAGAATAAACATTTGAAGGCCAATTTAAAATAAATAAAGAATAGTGAACAACAGGCTGAATAAGTGTAGGTTATATGAGGCATAAATAAGCAACTGAGAAGGTGCCTGCTATGTTAACATAACATATTATGGTAAGAGTCATTCAAATAACTAGAACATATAGAACATGCTATATGTTTACCAAACAATCTGTCACTCATAATCGATAAATCCCATTAAATCTTCTTCCTCGATGTCGCTTCTAAAAAACTCTGCCAACTCCAAATATATGCGCCGATTCCTCTTGTCGTTTTCTGCTGCATATTTCACTACGTCCAGCTTGTAAACTGCAGTACATGATTTCCTTTTCGCTGCCATTTTTGTTCAGCCCTTCTCGGTTTTTATAAGTTACCGCCAACGTTGAAACGATCCATTTTAATAGCTACGGCAGTAGCATATTGCATATAGCAGTTAGCATTCAATGACCCACAATGCACTTCTGCCATGACCCTCCTTCGCCGAATTCTTATTGGTTGACGTGTGTGTGACGATTGCTGACATTTTCTTCGTCTCTTCCGCGATTGAGATAAATAATTTTATTTTATATTTTACGGTAATGTGTTAATAACTTCACACATAAGTCGCACCCCTAAGTAAAATATGAAAAAAACTGCGATTTATAATCCGAAAAATACGGTATATAGGTTAGGATTGGGAATTGTTGTTTATGAATTAAAAAGAGGTTAATGTCTCGTTTTCAAGTTATTGTTCTTCGGTCAATGGTCAACAAAGCAAAAAAAACAGTTGTACATTCATAGATTGAAAATAAAAAGTTGTACATTCATACATTGAAAATAAAAAATGTTACAGACCGAAAGGGTTTAGGCTGAAGTTAAACACTTATTGCGCCTAACCCTATAAACAATTTCAAGTACAAAATAAACTTCCGAAAGTTATAAAAAGTCCTTTGCACAACTTATTATAAATACACATTATAAACAACATGAACGTAGTTCAATTTTATACACAGTACAGGCATGTGAAATATCCCTGTGTACATATAGACCTTTGCACTAATTATATATACAATATATACAAACAATTGTACTTCTATTATTATTTATATCTCATGTTTAATTTTTAATTAACATTAATCATAGTATTAACTACAATGTTAATTCAAGAGTGATATATTTTTTTCAAGACATTGGTCTTAAAGTGTTTTTTAAATGTGTGAATGGAACTGGAACATTTGAAGGAATCATCCAAGCTGTTCCACAGTTGAACTCCTCTAACAGAAACACATCTACTTTTTAAGCTTGTTCTTATTTTTGCTTTCTGAAAGAAAGCTGAACCTCTGAGGTCATAGGGATCCTCTCTGGGTTTAAATCTCACTTGTAAACACCCAGGCAGCATGTGGTTATGAGCTTTGAAAGCCACAATAGTAGTATTGAGGTCAACAAGATCGTGCAGTTTTAATGTTTTTAATGTAATGAACAGAGCATTGGTATGGTCATGATAATTCGCATAAGTTACAATTCTAATCGCTTTCTTCTGAAGTAAAAGTATAGAGTTGATGTTTGATTTGTAATTGTTTCCCCAGATTTCAACACAATAGTTAAGATATGGGAGTATGAAAGAATTATATAACATGATAAGAGCCTTTTGATTCACAGAGTTTTTAATTTTATGTAACATAGCAATATTTTTTGCCATCTTTGTCTTAAGTATATTTATGTACAGTTTCCAATTTAACTTATCATCTATATAGATTCCCCAAAATTTTATTGAATACACCCTTTCTATCAATTCTTATATGACGCTGTATGTTATTTTTCCGATTTCCAAAAAATATATATTTAGTTTTATTTAGGTTGATTGATAGTTTATTGGCATCAAACCATTGCTTTAGTATGTGGAGCTCAATAGCGCCAGCTTGCTTCTCCAGTAAATTAGCCGAGTCACCTGTCCGGGATTTTATCAGAGTGGAGTTTTGTGAGCATTTTAATGTAAAACGATAATACTAATCGTAGGAAGTTTTACCGCAGTTTATCATCATAACGTTTATCGTTACATCCCTAGTGGGTGTCATGCCTACCTCGTCCTGCGATCGCTTGGATCGGTCTTCATCTCTCCTGGACTTCTTTAGAGCGTCTGGACCGATCACAGACAAAATACCACGTAGCCTAAAAAAAGTGGACAACGCGGCAGTAAAAGTACGTTTGTTTGTGTTGCATTCAGGGTCACAATAGTGTAAAGAATGTCACAAACCTCTCCCGTCGGTCAGCTGGCCCCTCCCCAAACAAAGTGATGGGCTCTGAGAGCATCCTGAGTCCTGCCTTGACCTCCGTGTCGTCTGTAGAAACTGTGATCTGTCGCGCTCGCCGCCGCCGCTCAAACTCTGCGAGCGCTTCTTGCTGTCGCTCATTGACATGCTCCTCCAGGTCCAGAGTTTCACCTGCAAAGCATCACCAGACAACCAGTCACATCCTGCTTCAGACATCAAGGCTGTGTTATAAAACAGTCACTCACAAGACGAGATGTTTATGTTTCCCGCCTCGATTCCTGCCTTCACGGCATCATTTCCTGTCACAAATCCGCTCAATGTCTCTGCCTTCAGGCGTTCGCGCTCTTTTTCCTCCAGGCTTCCATAGAAAACGCGACTTTTCTTTGGGGCGGGCACCAAATCCTCATCGTCTGACATCCTGAGTCTTGAAAAGGCCTAAAAGACTTCCTGCAAAAATTGAAAAAAGTGCAATAATCATGAAAGCAACATCTAAAAAGGTGCCCAAACACATTGAAGCATTGACGATGATGATGTCAATAATATACTTATTACAGTAGAACATTACAGTAGAACATTAGCAATCAGTTATTCGACCGCCAGCCAGCCGTTAAAAAAATAGACCTAAAAACTAGCAATCATCAATCTTCAATACGACATCCCTTTCGTCACTTGATTAACATTCTTGTGAGATGAATCTGGCTGCTGCGAGCTCATTATTAAGAAAAAAGACAGACAGGAAGGCGAGAAACACTTTTTGTTTCAACAGAGTCTTGCGCCGTACCTGCCCTCAAAATCTAAAGACCGACTGCACAGTTCTTACCTTCACAATAAAAGCGCTGCTTCATCCTGCCTGGGCTAACAAAATAAGAGTCTCAGAAAGCTGGCGTGCACATGCTAGCGAGCTATGGAGTTTTCCGCCAATGTATTTCTTGTAAAGTGTATAAAAAGGAGTATGGAAGTTGGGCAAATGAGATGCCAAAAAAACAACCACTTTCTTGTGGTATTGGACAGAAATTAGGACTTTTTTTCCCACCATTTGAAAATGTGGACGTTATCATCACTGCTGTCTGATTCCAATCAATGCAAGTCATCAGAATCAGGTCATACACCAATTTATATTCTTGTCTTCATGAAAGAAATTAATCTATATGTGTTAAACATGCTTGTATTATCATTAAACACCTTTAACTTGTTAACAAAAACATATATTTCATAAATAAATCAATATAAATGATATCTATGAATGAGGTAGATCCCCTCCACTTGGTCTATTGAAAAGTAGCTCGCCTGCAGAAAAAGTGTGTGCGTCGCTGCAGTAGAATATACTTATAAAGCTGCTCGTTTCATATCTGATGTTCACATGAATTCTTCGAATCGACAACAATACTGGCAAACATGATACCAACGTCCATACAGTCTTTTCACACACTGCAAAAAACTGTAAGAAAAGTAGGCAAAATTGGAGAAAACAATCAAATGTACAAAAAATATCGCTAAAGTATGTTCCATTTTGTCCACTAGCGACGCTGAGATCATTATTCTTGCGTTTGTTATGTCTCGTCTCCATTACTGTAACCTATTATTTTCGTGTCTCCCTATGTCTAGCATTAAGAGATTACAGTTGGTACAAAATGTGGCTGCTAGACTTTTGACAAGAACAAGAAAGTTTGATCATATCACGCCTACACTGTGTATACCTTTTATATACATATATACTTATACATATATACCTGTACTGGCTCACCTGAACTGGTTTCCTGTGCACTTAAGATGTGACTTTAAGGTTTTACTACTTACGTATAAAATACTACACGGTCTAGCTCCATCCTATCTTGCTGATTGTATTGTACCATATGTCCCGGCAAGAAATCTGTGTTCAAAGAACTCCGGCTTATTAGTGATTCCCAGGGCCCAAAAAAAGTCTGCGGGCTATAGAGCGTTTTCTATTGGGGCTCCAGTACTCTGGTAACAGTTAGAGATGCTACCTCAGTAGAAGCATTTAAGTCCCATCTTAAAACTCATTTGTAAACTCTAGCCTTTAAATGACCCCCCTTTAAATGACCAGTTGATCTGCCAGGGGGGGGGACAGATTTGGTGGGCATGGATGACGCGCTAGCTGTCCAAAGTTGGGACCCAGGGTGGACCACTCATCTGTGCATCAGTTGGGAACGTCTCTGTGCTGCTGAACTGTCTCCACTCAAGATGATCTCCTGCTAGCCCCGCTATAGACTGGACTCTCACTATTATGTTAGATCCACTATAGACTGGACTAACTATTATGTTAGATCCACTAAGGACTGGACTAACTATTATGTTAGATCCACTATGGACTGGACTCTCACATTATGTTAGATCCACTATGGACTGGACTCTCACTATTATGTTAGATCCACTGTGGACTGGACTAACTATGATGTTAGATCCACTATGGACTGGACTCTCACACTATTATGTTAGATCCACTATGGACTGGACTCTCACACTATTATGTTATAAATGATAAATGGGTTGTGCTTGTATAGCGCTTTTCTACCTTCAAGGTACTCAAAGCGCTTTGACAATACTTCCACATTTACCCATTCACACACTGATGGAGGGAGCTGCCATGCAAGGCGCCAGCCAGCACCCATCAGGAGCAAGGGTGAAGTGTCTTGCTCAGGACACAACGGACGTGACGAGGTTGGTTCTAGGTGGGATTTGAACCAGTGACCCTCGGGTTGCGCACGGCCACTCTCCCACTGCGCCACGCCGTCCCTAGATCCACTATGGACTGGACTCTCACTATTATGTTAGATCCACTATGGACTGGACTCTCACTATTATGTTAGATCCACTATGGACTGGACTCTCACATTATTATGTTAGATCCGCTATGGACTGGACTCTCACACTATTATGTTAGATCCACTATGGACTGGACTCTCACACTATTATGTTAGATCCACTATGGACTGGACTCTCACACTATTATGTTAGATCCACTATGGACCGGACTCTCACTATTATGTTAGATCCACTATGGACTGGACTCTCACTATTATGTTAGATCCACTATGGACTGGACTCTCACATTATTATGTTAGATCCACTATGGACTGGACTCTCACTATTATGTTAGATCCACTATGGAGTGGACTCTCACACTATTATGTTAGATCCACTATGGACCGGACTCTCACTATTATGTTAGATCCACTATGGACTGGACTCTCACATTATTATGTTAGATCCGCTATGGACTGGACTCTCACACTATTATGTTAGATCCACTATGGACTGGACTCTCACACTATTATGTTAGATCCACTATGGACTGGACTCTCACTATTATGTTAGATCCACTATGGACTGGACTCTCACTATTATGTTAGATCCACTATGGACTGGACTCTCACTATTATGTTAGATCCACTGTGGACTGGACTCCCACAATATTATGTTAGCCCTCTGAGGCAGTCGTGATTTAGGGTTATATAAGTAAACTTTGATTGATTGAAAAGAAAAAGTCAAGAGCCATCGGGTGTTAGCGGCTAGCATTAGCAATATAGCGGAAAAAGCGTCACGATTCACGAGTGAGCACAAAAGGTTTAAAAATACAAATTAAAACACTTAACCTTGATACCTAACATATTTACATGCCAAATAATAATTAGAATTCACTTAAATGTTCATGTAACTCACTTGAAGAAAAGCAATTCGCGCCGATCGTATGGCAGGCGACCTGGTTCTCACCGGATGTATTTACAACATCCGTTTCCGGGTCAAAGGTGACTCTCCCCGCGAGAAGCGTTGGACGCTCCAAAATTCCTCAGCGGTTCAGAACTCTGTGAAGACGCACAACAACATCCAACTAGTAAGCAGGTAACTTTTAATCAAGCTGGTTTGGCATCGGAGACAAATAGATACAAATAAAAACATAAAGGAGGTCGACGTCTCAGAGTTAGCCGCTTAGCTTTGTTTACCCTGTCTTGAAGCGACCATTAAATATCAAATGTCCGCGCGTGACGTCAAAAGTACATATAAACTGCTACCTTTGGTCAAAGTCACTTAAAAAATATATATAATTATAATTGTCAATTGTCACAAAATGACTTTGCTGTTTGTTTACCTTTAGCAGCGCATGTGCAGGTGTAAAGATGTTTATTTACTTTTATTAATAGATTGTACAGTACAGTACATATTCCGTACAATTGACCACTAAATGGTAACACCCCAATAAGTTTTTAAACTTGTTTAAGTCTGGGTCCATGTTAATCAATTCATGGTAAGATGTAAAACAGGGGTCTCAGACACGGGGCCCGCGGGCCAATTGCAGTCCCCACCTTTATCCATCCATCCATCATCTTCCGCTTATCCGAGGTCGGGTCGCGGGGGCAGCAGCCTAAGCAGGGAAACCCAGACTTCCCTCTCCCCAGCCACTTCGTCTAGCTCTTCCCGGGGGGTCCCGAGGCATTCCCAGGCCAGCCGGGAGACATAGTCTTCCCAACGTGTCCTGGGTCTTATCCGTGGCCTCCTACCGGTTGGACGTGCCCTAAACACCTCCCTAGGGAGGCGTTCGGGTGGCATCCTGACCAGATGCCCGAACCACCTCATCTGGCTCCTCTCCATGTGGAGGAGCAGCGGCTTTACTTTGAGTTCCTCCTGGATGGCAGAGCTTCTCACCCTATCTCTAAGGGAGAGCCCCGCCACACGGCGGAGGAAACTCATTTCGGCCGCTTGTACCCGTGATCTTATCCTTTCGGTCATGACCCAAAGCTCATGACCATAGGTGAGGATGGGAACGTAGATCGACCGGTAAATTGAGAGCTTTGCCTTCCGGCTCAGCTCCTTCTTCACCACAACGGATCGGTACAACGTCCGCATTACTGAAGACGCCGCACCGATCCGCCTGTCGATCTCACGATCCACTCTTCCCTCACTCGTGAACAAGACTCCTAGGTACTTGAACTCCTCCACTTGGGGCAGGGTCTCCTCCCCAACCCGGAGATGGCATTCCACCCATTTCCGGGCGAGAACCATGGACTCGGACTTGGAGGTGCTGATTCTCATTCCGGTCGCTTCACACTCGGCTGCGAACCGATCCAGCGAGAGCTGAAGATCCCGGCCAGATGAAGCCATCAGGACCACATCATCTGCAAAAAGCAGAGACCTAATCCTGCAGCCACCAAACCGGAACCCCTCAACGCCTTGACTGCGCCTAGAAATTCTGTCCATAAAAGTTATGAACAGAATCGGTGACAAAGGGCAGCCTTGGCGGAGTCCAACCCGAATGATCCTGCGATGAGATGGCGACTTGTCCAGGGTGTACGCCGCCTTCCGCCCGAATGCAGCTGAGATAGGCTCCAGCACCCCCCGCGACTCCAAAAGGGACAAACGGCATAAAATGGACGGAATTGCATTGGAAGTCACTCTTTTGGAACCAAACACTACGCATCCACCATGTATCTTTCACACATACACATAGCAAACGCTTTAGTTTGGATGGTGAGAAGAGGTGCTAGGTGTGTGTGTGTTTAAAAACACACGCTTAGGTTTACTTTCAGTTTCATTGAACTTAAGCCCAATCCACTCCACTCGGGAAAATGGACAAAAAGAATGGAGTGGGACTGTCAAGAGAGATTGGCCCCAGACTTTTTTGTGCTCTGTCTACTCTCCAGCACTGCTATGGCTAATGTTTGTATTTAACTACATTTGTAAACTTAAATTCTAGTCGTCTTGCTTTATTATCCAGTTGTTCCAACAAAAGAACATGGAAAGACTTGGCCCTGTTTTATTTTTCAGGGCCTTGGCAACACTTGCTGAGTCCTGTTGTCCATTTCAAGTTGAGTTGCTAGGGGTCAAGTAAAAGTAAAACACAATTATCCAAATGTTTTGGTGTCTGTCACTATAGTCATCAAAGATGTTGAGGAGAAAACCGACTCGTCTGGAGCTGAAGATGGATGACACTGATGAGTTTGAGAGCATCAAGAAGGAGCTTGAGGTAACAAATAGTCATATATTTACTACTGTGGGGCCTTTTCACCCTGAAAAGGAAAAAGTATCTGCCATGTTTGGATGTGAGTGAACTATATATTGTGCCTTGGAGCAAACATCAATGAAATTAAACTCACTTTAGAGAAAAATAATAAAAAATTATTTGCATCTCTAAGTCTCTTTTTACTTTTTCAGGCCCGGAAGAGTCAGCGTGAAGAGGCGGAGTCGGGAGGTGGAGTAGGCGGGGCCACGGTCATGGGTGTTGACGTCATCGGGGCGGAATCTTCACCCTCGGCGTTGTCTTCAACAGCCACATCGAGGGCGGAGCTTATCAACGAACGCATCGGCTACAAGCCACACCCCAAACCTGCCACCCTGCCCACACTTTTTGGAAGTTTACAGTTTTAATACGTTGCTGAAATCTGAGTCATTTTCAAATCACACAACGTTTAAGTTTTATTTATGGCACTGATGTTGTCATCACTTAACACAGTTGTTCTTCTCTCATTTTATTTTCATTATAAATGTATCAATAAGGTCTTATAAAAGGCTTAGTCACATGGAAGTAACGTAAAAAAAAGGTATTTGGCAATTATGTACAGGCCAGCAGTGGTCCTGTGGAGACGTCACTATAACAAAGCTCCATCTTCTACAACATCGAGGCGTGTGCTTGGTGAATTTGGACTGACGACTGTCAAGAAAATGCAACATTTTTTTAAGTTAAAAGGATGCATGTTATGTCTATCAAGTGTTGAGTAAAAATTAAAAAAAAAAAAACTTTTTTTACAATAAATAAATAACGAGTCAATTCTCTTTCATGCAGTCAGGGCGTGTGGCCGTCTGGATGCAGGTAGCAATAAAAACAATATAAATACCTTTTTTTTTAAATCCAGATATATAATACACATTCCTAATGATGCCTAATAGTGTTTGAGTGATGTGGGACAATGAGTCCTTAAAACAGGTTGAGGTCCCCCCCCCCTGTTTGCATGCTTTGTGTTTGATATTGGGATGTTGCACATTACCACTCATCTCCCATCTGTGTCAAAAATGCATGTAGTGTTGGCAAACGCTGGCGCACCATCATTTCCTGTTAGAGCAACATACTTCCTGTGCCGGATGTGGCGCTTCCCAGATGCCGAGTCGGCTTGCGTCGCTCCATGCTGACGCACGCCGTTCACATTGGGTGTTTTAACCCTCTTCAGTCACTCGATCATAAGATAAAACGCGGAAAAGAAGGCCGCACTTCCCGTCACTTCTTCTTGATGGCGGCGAGGTCTCGCTGCAGTTCCAAGAACTTGGGACGATCCTCGGGGTTGTACTGCCAACAGCGCTGCATGACTTTGTACACGTCGTCAGGGCAACGCTGAGGACACGCCATCCTGTAACCTAGCAACCAGAGCGGTTAACGCTGGAGCAGCAACCGCCGACGACGTACGTGCGCCTCGACGGTCTCACCTTTCTCCACTTGCTCTCGAGCCTGCTGATTGGTCATCCCCGGATAAGGACACACCCCCAGGCTGAAGGTTTCCCACAGCAGAATGCCGTAGCTCCACACGTCACTCTCAGAACTGTAACGACCTGCGAGGGCACACGGCGAGACACTTGTCACGTCACGGCGGTGAGACGGACGTCAGAGGTAAGACGTGTTACCGTAATTGAGAGCTTCCGGTGCCGTCCATTTAATGGGAATCTGTTTGAGTCCGGACGAGGAATAAACGCCGTCGTCTTCCTGACGACTCATCCCGAAGTCGCTGATCTTCAACACGCTGCCCTCGCCGACCAGACAGTTCCTGGCCGCCAGGTCCCTGACACCAAGAAGAGGTGAGGGGTTCATCTGCTACACGGTCGCCGTGACGACGCACATTCCACAAGTTACCTGTGGATGCAATTCTTACTCTCCAGGTACGCCATGCCCGCCGCAGCGTCCACAGAGAAACGGACGAGCTGTTTGGTCTTCAGCTCGTCCTTCTTCTTCCTCAGGAACGACAGGAAGTCTCCACCTGACGGACACCGCAGAGGCTCAGAGAGGCGCACGGCTCAAAGGCAAAGGGTGCTCTACCCAAGGGGGTAAACATGGGGTGACCCCTGGGATTTTGTAAAAATTGAAAATTTTTTCTGACCACGTAAATATAAAAAGTTATTAAAAAAATATGTCATGGATGTTAATCCATTCATCATTCTTCCGCTTATTTGAGGTCGGGTCGCGGGGGCAGCAGCCTAAGCAAGGAAGACCAGACTTCCCTCTCCCCAGCCATGTCATCCAGCTCCTCCAGGGGGATCCCGAGGAGTTCCCAGGCCAGCCGGCAGATGTAGTCTTCCCAACGTGTCCTGGGTCTTCCCCGTGGCCTCCTACCGGTCGTACATGCCCGGTGTTAGGGTGGCATCTTGACCACCTCATCTGGCTCCTCTCCGTGTGGATGAGCAGCGGCTTTACTTTGAGCTCCTCCCGGATCACAGAGCTTCTCACCCTATCTCTAAGGGAGAGCCCCGCCACCTGGCGGAGGAAACTCTTTTCGACCGCTTGTACCCGTGATCTTGTCCTTTCGGTCATGACCCAAAGCTCATGACCATAGGTGAGGATGGAAAAATTGAGAGCTTTGCCTTCCGGTTCAGCTCCTTCTTCACCATAACGGATCGATACACCGTCCGCATTACTGAAGACGCTGCACCGTTCGGCCAATCTTCCCTCACTCACGAACAAGACTTTGTGGTACTTGAACTCCTCCACTTGGCGCAAGATCTCCTCCCCAACCCGGAGATGGCACCCCACCCTTTTCCGGGCGAGAACCATGGACTCAGACTCGGAGGTGCTGATTCTCATCCCAGTCGCTTCACACTCGGCTGCGAACCGATCCAGTGAGAGCTGAAGATCCTGGCCAGATGAAGCCATCAGGACCACATCATCTGCAAAAAGCAGAGACCTAATCCTGCGGTCACCAAACCGGATCCCCTCGAACGCCCTGACTGCGCCTAGAAATTCTCTCCATAAAAGTTATAAACAGATTCGGTGACAAAGGGCAGCCTTGGCGGAGTCCAACCCAAATGATGTAGTGATGAAAGTTAAATAACGAAGTTGCCTGAACCAATTTAAGAATGTCTAAATCAGAGGTGTCGAACACGGTTACACCGAGGGCCACATCGCAGTCATGGCTGCCCTAGAAGGGCTGCTTGTAACCGTATATCATTTATGAATATAAGTGTATAAGAAGTCACCTCATGATATTATAAAATAATTTGATGTGCTCACCGAGAGAATGCCAAGAGTGTGCAAAGCAGTAATCAGAGAAAAAGGTGGCTATTTTGAAGAAATTGGAATATAAAACATGTTTTCATTTATTTCCCATTTTTTTGTTCAGTACATAACTCCACGTGTTCATTCATTTTGTACCCTTCGCGTTCATATTTCACTGTTTGTTGCATTTTTGTTGCGTTTCACTTGATTGTAAAATATGTCGATCGAAAGCGGTGTGACATTCATATGTTGTCAATGTTCAGTGTTTTAGCGTTTACGGAAAAATGTCAAATTCCATTCCGTTTTTTAAGGCGGTCTGTCACAAAGTTTTTAGCATTCAATGAGACATTATTGTGAAGTTTTGTAATGGAGTTCCTAAAAATATATATACCGGCCGCCAGACACATTTTTTTCTCTAAATGTGGCCCCCCGAGTCAAAATAATGGCCCAGGCCTGATGTAAATAGTCATGAAAATAAAGAAAACGCATTGAATGAGAAGGTGTGGCCAAACTTTTGGCCCATACTGTACATGTTAATCCATCCATCCCCTTTTGGGGTGGCGGGGGGCGCTGGCGCCTATCTCAGCTACAATCGGGCGGAAGGCGGGGTACACCCTGGACAAGTGGCCACCTCATCGCAGGGCCAACACAGATAGACAGACAACATTCACACACTAGGGCCAATTTAGTGTTGCCAATCAACCTATCCCCAGGTGCATGTCTTAATCCCATCTTTAAAAGTCAAAAACCTAATAAAGGTTTTAACATATTGTTTTTTTTGTATTAAAATTTCCATCAAATTCATGTAATGTATTTTTTATAGTGCATGAAAACATTAAGTTTGGTTTAGTTAAAGTACCAATGACTGTGTCACACACACTAGATGTAGTGAACTTTGTCCTCTGCATTTGACCCAATTCTTGTTCACCCCCTGGGAGGTGAGGGGAGCAGTGGGGCCGCATGGCCTAGTGCCAGAAACCTGAGGGTTGCAGGTTCGCTCCCTGCCTATTGACATCCAAATCGCTGCCGTTGTGTCCTTGGGCAGGACACGTCACCCTTGCCCCCGGTGCTGCTCACACTGGTGAATGAATGATGAATGAATGATAGGTGTTAAAGTTAAAAAGTACCAATGATTGTCACACACACACTAGGTGTGGTGAAATTTGTCCTCATCCCCTTGATCATCCCCTGGGAAGTGAGGGGAGCAGTGGGCAGCAGCGGCGCCACGCCCGGGAATCATTTATGGTGATTTAACCCCCAATTCCAACCCTTGATGCTGAATGCCAAGCAGGGAGGTAATGGGTCCCATTTTTATAGTCTTTGGTATGACTCGGCCGGTGGTCGGAGGGGTCGTAGGCGCAAACTGGCAGCCACGCTTCCGTCAGTCTACCCCAGGGCAGCTGTGGCTACAGATGTAGCTTACCACCACCAGGTGTGAATGAATGATGGGTTCCCACTTCTCTGTGAGCGCTTTGAGTATCTAATAATAGAAAAGCGCAATATAAATCTAATCCATCATCACCATCATCAGTGAGCAGCAGCGGTGGCCGCGCCCGGGAATCATTTTTGGTGATTTAACCCCCAATTCCAACCCTTGATGCTGAGTGCCAAGCAGGGAGGTAATGGCTCCCATTTTTACAGTCTTTGGTATGACTCGGCCGGGGTTTAAACTCACGACGTACTGATCTCAGGGTGGACACTCTAACCCAGGGGTCGGGAACCTTTTTGGCCAAGAGAGCCATGAAAGCCAAATATTTTAAAATGTATTTACTTAAGAGCCATATAATATTTTTTTAACACTGAACACAACTAAACGCGTGCATTTTTAAGTAAGACCAACATTTCTAGAGTATAATAGGTCTCTTATTCTTTGTAATAACATTGTTATTCTGAAGCAAAATGTGGAAGGGGCGTGGCCTGCGGGCCTGCAGCGAAGCGGGGTGTTGCCAGGATCGGCCTTGAAATCAGCGACAGGTGTGTAGATGGCCCACCTGGGCCTTGTTATCTAATCATCTGTCGCGCTGTTATAAGCAGCAGCCAGGATGAGAGACGGGGTTGGGGATGGAGCCAGAGCGCGAGCGAGAACGAAAGAGAAAAATACAACTGCTGGAAAGCAACTGAGAGACTGCTTGAAAAATAAAACAATATTGTAATCCTGAAACAAGCTCTCATGTCGGTGCTTGGTGGTCTGAAGAACCCCCAGGAGGGCAAGCCCCACACTAACCAATAATAAATAACTTCTTACCTTTAACGCAACTTCTTGAACAGGTGCGGTAGAAAACGGATGGATGGATTAAAAATGCATGAGAATGTTTTATATTTTGAACGTTATTTTTAACACTGTGATTACAAGTGGAATTATTCATTACTTATCGTGTTAAGCAACGTCAGCTCAGATTTATCCGAGAGCCAGATGCAGTCGTCAAAAGAGCCACGTCTGGCTCGAGAGCCATAGGTTCCCTACCCCTGTTCTAACCCATACTACAGGGTGTGTATATTGTAGTGCTACAAGGGATTCTGGGTACTTGTTCTGTTGTGTTTATGTTGTGTTACGGTGCGGATGTTCTCCCAAAATGTTTTTGTCATTTTGGTTGGGTGCATATTTGTAAGCGTTAAAGTTGTTTACACGGCCACCCTCAATGTGACCTGTATGGCTGTTGACCAAGTATGTCTTGCATTCACTCATGTGTATGTGTAAATGTGATATGATTAGACTGACACACTGTTTGTAAGGAGGGAAAACGGACTTGACGACAGGTCGTGAAGGACCATAAAGGCACGCCTCCAATGTTGTTGTCTGGGCGGAAATCGGGAGAAATTCGGGAGGGGGACTGAAATTCGGGGGTCTCCCGGGAAAATCGGGCGGGTTGGCCAGTATGCTCTAACCACAAGGCCACTGAGGGAGGGGTGAGGAGCCCTTTAGCCCGCAATTTGGCGCCACCTACCTGGAACCAGCTCCATGACGATGTAGATGGGCTGCCTCTGAGTGCAGATGCCAATCAGCTTGACGATGTTGGAGTGGTCGTACTGCTTGAGGATCCTGAACACATCACACAAGACAAGTTCACACTTTGCTTATGTGGACCGAACGAAAAAAAGACGGCGGCGTTCACCTGGCCTCTGACAAGAAGCGAATCTTGAGTTCTGGAGGTAAATCTTCCTTACAGGTTTTGACGGCCACTGGCGTTTTGTCCCGTAGCAACGTCCCCTTGAACACCTCGCCAAAGTTACCCTGTTTAATCAGACAGGGCGGAACATGACGCGACACATAGGAGAGGACAGTTCAAACAGGAAGTGACATCACCTTCCCAAGCAGCTCGCCCAGCGCAACGTCCTCGTGGTTAAGGATCCACTTTTTATCCTACACAGACAACGTGAACAGTCGTCAGTCATGCATGAAAGGAGTCACAAGGGCGCCGTGCCGGTGCTGTGTGAGTGGTTGCCTTGACGACGGGGTTAAGGAGCACCACGCCGGACTTCTTGGTGATGAGCTGCTTGGTGGAGAAGTGGTGCTCGATGAGCTGGGGGATGGTGGCGAAGCCCGTGCCCTCAAAGCGGTACTGACTCTGACAGAGCGAGAGAAAGACTCCAGTCAAGCAACCATAGCGGATGGCGCCCCCCGGGGGGTGTGGCCTATTCCACCTACATCGGCATACTGGATGATGAAGTGTCGTCGCTGCTCGTCGGAAAACACCGACAGGACATACTCGCCCGGTTTGCCGTGGCTCTCCCGCACCAAAAAGTCGCCCTGCTGCCGAAGTAGCTCTTGGGCCTCGGTGCGAGGAATGGCGCCGTGATACCACTCCTGCTCCGCCAGGGGGCGCTCCGATGACGGAATGACATCAAAGAAGTGCTGTTAGACACAAAAGAGGCGTGATGTGATACGCCTCGCCAGCCGCTCGGACGGGACGGAGAAAGCGCTCACCGACGACGACGAGCCCAACATGGCTTTTGGCGAGCGAATCATCCCGGCCAGGGAGTGACGCAGCGTGTCAAAACGCGAGCTCTTCTCCTTGCTCTTGTCCTGAAACGAGGGTTTTATTTTGAAAAGCGTACTGCGGTCGGAGGCGAACAGAAAACGCTTACAGTGGAGCTGACGGAGCGAGTCTCGTCCTCGTAGGGGAGAGTGAGGGCCGGCGGCGGTGGGGGCGGCGAGGCGCCGGCGGCCATCTTGGTGTCCATCAGGGCCTTTTGCGAGGAGAGGCGGGCCTCCGAGCTGCGCAGCGATTGGACGGTTTGACGGAGCTCGAGTAGCGACAGTTGCTGACTGAGGAGGAGGACGCAGCTGATGACGAGAGACAAGCAGACCGTCAACACACAACACACACACACATTCTTGTATTTCTTACCTTCTTGAGACCTCTGAAAAATGCCTACCACTTTAGGACCTAGATATATAAAGATTTGTATTTACAACATTAATATATACATATTATGCAAATATAAAAAAGCTTTTATTTTTTGTTTGTAATTGGTTTTTAATCTTCAATATTTACTTCAAGTTCTTACACTATGTCTCTATATACATATTTATTTTTTGTATTAATTTTGGCCAAAGGGAGCGTATTTCAATTTCTTACACACACTTGTCATTACAGTGTTTCCCCCGGACTATTTGTTAGTTAAGGTGGAGTCTCTCCAAGGTGGACGGACGGGGAAGGGGCCGGGTGGGTGTAAGGAACAGTGTAATTTGGCCTGTTGCCTCCATCATGTCTCCATCTCATCACTGCCTGGGGGGGGGGAGCAATAGACTACAGACTGTGGTGAAGTAGGCCGGCTTCGTCGCATGAAAAAGCCTACAATTTTTGGTTGTGTTTTCCGCTCCATATGCTGAATGGCAATATACCATATATACAAAGAAAAAACAAAACAGTCCTAGTTACCTGTGATACTAAGTATGTGCCACAGAGACGTACTGACAGAGGCAGAGGCAGTACGAGGCGTAGCAGCTTGTTTAGACTTTAGTTTAGCACCAAATGTTAATATAAATACATTTAATAAAGTCTAATACAAATAAGGCAACAAGAGAAATATCCTACACTTGTCTTTTGTAAAGAAAATCTGAACAGCCGATAAGGGCATCTACATCAACTCTATGAATTTGTGGGTTCTTCCGAGGATGTTGTAGTCGTGATGATTTGCGCAGTCTTTTGAGACATTTTTGATTTGGGGCTATATAAATAAACATTGATTGATTGATTGATTGATTGATGATGATTTGCCTGAGAAGCTGGACAGGACACACACAAAAAAATATATATATATATATATATATATTTTTTTTTTTCAAAGGCTTTAGTTTAGGCGGTGGCTCTGTGTTGTCAAGGCGGCCGCCTTAACAACAAAGCGCTGTGGGGAACCCTAAATTACAAATGTTGCCCAGAAAGGGGAACTAAAATTTTTTTACACACTTGTTATTTCATATGTTGACCAGAGGAGGAGAACTTTTAAAAGCGACACAGTCAATTTGACAAATCCATCCTTTTTGGGACCACCCTCATTTTGATAGATGTCACCAGCAGGGTGTGCAAATGAGACGTTCTCTATTAGATGCAATGTTATTGGGACCGAATTGGCCCTAGTGTGTGAGTGTGAATGTTGTCTGTCTATCTCTGTTGGCCCTGCGATGAGGTGGCGACTTGTCCAGGGTGTACCCTGACTTCCGCCCGATTGTAGCTGAGATAGGCGCCAGCGCCCCCCGCGACCTCGAAAGGGAATAAGCGGTAGCAAATGGATGGATGGATGGATGGGTGTTCACACCTCCTCATATGGAAGCTACTTTTACTTGTTGATGTCTCAAGAAGTGTAGAAATACAAGAAAACACACACACACACACACACACACACACACACACACACACAAACACTGACTCGCTCTTCCTTTCAGTGTTCTGTTGACTGGTTTGAATCTTCAAGTCCATGTCGTCCACCAGCGCCTCTTTGGTCCTCAGGTTCTGCTGAGTCAGCGCCAGCTCCTCCGTCGCAGAGGACAACCTAAAGACAGGGGAAGTTTGAGATCTTCCGGAAGGTATTCACAGGTGGGAAGACGATTAGGGGGCGTGGCCTCACATGGTCTGCAGACTGTCGGCCGTCAAAGTGTTCCAGAGGATCTCATTGGCCGGCAGGTTGTCCGTCTCATCCAACAGGGACGTGTCGAACTCCACAGTGGCCTCTGGGACCTCTGGAGACCTGTCACAGGCACATGCACAGTCAGCGCCTCAAGACAGGAAGCGGAAGAGGATGTGCCCGCTGTTTCCATGGCGACCTGTAGGCATCGATGAAGTGCTGGTACTCTACAAGCGGGTCGATCTGCTCAACGGATGCGGAAATCTCTTGATGAACTTTAACAACTTCCTCTGTCAGAAGACTGCTGATCTCACAGTACTCCTCCAGAATGTTCTTTCTGCACACACACACACACACACACAAACTCTCTATCAGGCTCCGCTGCTCATTGTTGGCAGCGCGGTGACGTCACCCACAGAGCAAGCGTCATGTCCTCCTGCATCTTCTGCAGGGCGTCCAGCAAAGCGGGCGCCGCACGCCGCTGGTACTCTTCCTGCTGCGTCTGCGCACCGCACACCGCCACCACGTACTGGTTGTGCAGGTTGTGTAACTTGGCCGTCGCTTTGTCGTAACGCTCGTGAGCCCGCTCTGCCTCACGGCCTGCAATACATCCATCACAATTGTTGCTGACAGAGTTCCACAGACCTTTCAGTGCTTGTGACGTTGACAAAATAAGATCAAACCTTTACTGAGAGCTTCTCGATATTTTTCTTTGGCGTTGTTGGCGTCCCGGCTCAGCTGACGATACGTGGACTTCAGCTTGTCCAGGTCACTCCTAGTAACCTAGCAAAAACAACCGTGTCACTGAAAGTTGAGCAGGACTTAATTTTCGCACACAGGGTTGTTGTTGTCAGTCAAGGGTTTGGATTTCTAGGCAGTCGGGACCATGGCGGAAGGGTGTACGTCCCGGGGGTGTTATAGGTTGCATCACTGCTGTTTGCAAATGATGTGGTCCTGATAGCACCATCGGTTCGTGACCTTCTGCTCTCCCTGGATCAGTTCGGAGCAGAGTGTTCAGCGGCTATAATAATCAATCAATCAATCAATGTTTATTTATATAGCCCCAAATCACAAATGTCTCAAAGGACTGCACAAATCATTACGACTACGAAATCCTCGGACGAACCCACAAAAGGGCAAGGAAAACTCAAACCCAGTGGGCAGGGAGAATTCACATCCAGTGGGACGCCAGTGACAATGCTGACTATGAGAAACCTTGGAGAGGACCTCAAATGTGGGCAACCCCCCCCCCCCTCTAGGGGACCGAAAGCAATGGATGTCGAGCGGGTTTAACATGATACTGTGAAAGTTCAATCCATAGTGGCTCCAACACAGCCGCGAGATATCAGTTCAAAGCGGATCCAAGACAGCAGCGAGAGTCCCGTCCACAGGAGACCATCTCAAGCGGAGGCGGATCAGCATCTCCAAATCTGAGGCCATGGTTCTCAGCAGGAAACCGATGGTTTGTTCAGTCCAGGTAGAGAACGAGACTCTGTCCCAGATGGAGGAGGTTAAGTATCTCGGGGTCTCGTTCACGAGTGAAGGACAGATGGAGAAGGAAATCAGCCGGAGAATGGATTGCAGTCCCTCTGTGTCGAAACGAGAGCTGAGCCAGAAGGCAAAGCTTTCGGTCCTACTCTCACCTATGGCCATAAAGTGTGGGTCATGACCGAAAGAATAAGGTCGCGGATACAAGCAGGCGAAATGAGTTTCCTCATCTCCCTTAGAGATAGGGTGAGAAGTCCAGTCATCCGAGAGAGACTCAAGGTAGAGCTGCTGCTCCTTCGCTTGGAAAGGAGCCAGCTTAGGTTGTTCGGGCATCTCCTGCAGATGCCTCACGAGTGTCCCCCAAGGGAGACTCGTTGCACGTCCCACTGGGAGGAGACCCCGGGGCAGGCCAAGGACCAAATGGGGAGATTATCAATCAATCAATCAATGTTTACTTATATAGCCCTAAATCACTAGTGTCTCAAAGGGCTGCACAAACCACAACACAAACCACTACGACATCCTCGGTAGGCCCACATAAGGGCAAGGAAAACTCACACCCAGTGGGACGTCGGTGACAATGATGACTATGAGAACCTTGGAGAGGACGAAAGCAATGGATGTCGAGCGGGTCTAACGTGATACTGTGAGAGTTCAATCCATAATCAATCCAACACAGCCGCGAGAGTCCAGTCCAAAGCGGATCCAACACGGCAGCGAGAGTCCCGTTCACAGTCGAGCTAGCAGGAAACCATCCCAAGCGGAGGCGGATCAGCAGCGCAGGGATGTCCCAAGCCGATACACAGGCGAGCGGTCCATCCTGGGTCCCGACTCTGGACGAGCGGTTCATGCTGGGTCCCGATTCTGGACAACCAGTACGTCATCCATGGCCACCGGATCGGAACGGACCCCTTCCACAAGGGAGAGTGGGACATAGGAGAAAAAGAAAAGAAACGGCAGATCAACTGGTCTAAAAAGGGAGTCTATTTAAAGGCTAGAGTATACAAATGAGTTTTAAGGTGAGACTTAAATGCTTCTACTGAGGTGGCATCTCGAACTGTTACCGGGAGGGCATTCCAGAGTACTGGAGCCCGAAATGAAAACGCTCTATAGCCCGCAGACTTTTTTAGGGCTTTGGGAATCACTAATAAGCCGGAGTCCTTTGAACGCAGATTTCTTGCCGGGACATATGGTACAATAAAATCGCCAAGACAGGATAGAGCTAGACCGTGTAGTATTTTATACGTAAGTAGTAAAACCTTAAAGTCACTTCTTAAGTGCCAGTGCAGGTGAGCCAGTATTGGCGTAATGTGATCAAACTTTCTCGTTCTTGTCAAAAGTCTAGCAGCCGCATATTATCTTATTACATCTCCTCTCTGGCCTTGGAACGCTTCAGGATTACCCAGGAGAAAGTTGCTAATATTGCTCTGGAAAGGGAAGTCTGGGGGTCTGTGCTGGAGCTGTTGTCCCCCCGACCCGATTCTGGATAACCGGTTGAAAATGGATGGATGGAGTCAAAGGTTTGTGTTAATTCCCGACAGACCTTGTGGTTGTGGCTCTCCAGCAGCTGATGAAGACTCTGGTAACTCTTCTTCACGTGCTGCTTGTCTCGGATCAGCGTGGCGAGGCGGTGCAGAGGACCCGAGTTGAGGTCGTCGGCGTGGCTCCTCATGACACGACCCAGCGCCTCCGTCTGACGCACCACCTGCGACCAAGACTGACAACACGCACGCAGACGAGTGGGTCACAGGCGCCAGACACGGCGTAGCAAAGAGGGAACAAAGGCCATGTGACCATCATCACCTTGCTGACGGTGCTGACGTAGTCTGCCGCTTCGTGTTTTTCCATCTGCTGAGTCATGTTGAGCAGCAGGGCGGCGTATTCTTTATCGCTCTTCACCCGCAGGGTCATGAAACGTTTGACGGCCTCCAACAGCTGGAAGACAACATCCTGGTCACACCCACTGACTGACATGACTTTGTTGGGAAATGCCACCTGCACGTTTCATGATTGTACTAGAATCCAATTAGATTGATCTATTTAATGGCGAGTCAATCAATTGGATTCTTTTAAATAGACACATTGTTCCAGTTGTAGAGGGAAGACATTGGTACCTTTAATTCCCAATCCTGCAGCTTCAGCAATCCCTCGTGGGAATTTCTCAGATCCCGACCAAAGCCCATCTTGTGTCAGCAGATTTAGCGGTCAAGAGAGGAAAGATTGCATGATCCTACTGCGGAGAGAGACAAAGAGACTCCGTTGACTGAACACACAAAAAAAAAATCATAAAATTAGGCTTCTGATTTGAATTATATTTTTGATATTGCAATTGTCATCTCCGGGTTGGGGAGGAGACCCTGCCCCAAGTGGAGGAGTTCAAGTACCTAGGAGTCTTGTTCACGAGTGGGGGAAGAGTGGATCGTGAGATCGACAGGCGGATCGGTGCGGCGTCTTCAGTAATGCGGACATTGTATCGATCCGTTGTGGTGAAGAAGGAGCTGAGCCGGAAGGCAAAGCTCTCAATTTACCGGTCGATCTACGTTCCCATCCTCACCTATGGTCATGAGCTTTGGGTCATGACCGAAAGGATAAGATCACGGGTACAAGCGGCCGAAATGAGTTTCCTCCGCCGGGTGGCGGGGCTCTCCCTTAGAGATAGGGTGAGAAGCTCTGCCATCCGGGAGGAGCTCAACGTAAAGCCGCTGCTCCTCCACATGGAGAGGAGCCAGATGAGGTGGTTCGGGCATCTGGTCAGGATGCCACCCGAACGCCTCCCTAGGGAGGTGTTTAGGGCACGTCCAGCTGGTAGGAGGCCACGGGGAAGACCCAGGACACGTTGGGAAGACTATGTCTCCCGGCTGGCCTGGGAACGCCTCGGGATCCCCCGGGAAGAGCTAGACGAAGTGGCTGGAGATAGGGAAGTCTGGGCTTCCCTGCTTAGGCTGCTGCCCCCGCGACCCGACCTCGGATAAGCGGAAGATGATGGATGGATGGATGGATGGCAATTGTCATTCAAACATACTGTGTTGTTTGATTAGTCCTCACAACGGAAGTGTAGGAACTTTCCATGATTTCAACTGTTTGCAAAGCAATTTAAAACTTGCAATGACACACTGTCACTCGTTTAAATACTGTGCAGAGCCGAAGATAGTCTAAGAAGCGATGTGAATCATTAAGTACATGCACGATGCTGTAAACTGGAAATCTCATGTAAAAAATATACAAAACAAAGTAGCAAGAAACACATCAACATGTTCTAGAACGGCCCTGCGATGAGGTGGCGACTTGTCCGGGGTGTACACCGCCTTTCGCCCGATTGTAGCTGAGATAGGCACCAGCGCCCCTCGCGACCCCAAAGGGAATAAGCGGCAGAAAATGGATGGATGTTCTAGACCAAAAATCACTTCATGTTCTCTACTGCTCGCTAGTGTTACCATATCTGAGTAATAGTGTAGAAATATGGGGAAATAACTCCAAAAGTACACTTCATTCATTAACGGTGTTACAAAAAAGATCAGTTAGAATAATACACAATGTTGGATAGAGAGAACATACAAACCTTTTATTTATTAAATCAAAAATACTGAAATTCCACGACGTAGTGAATTTGCAAACAGCTAAAATTAAACACAAAGCAAACTATAATCTGCTACCCAAGAATATACAACAATTCTTATCAAAAAAAAGAGGAGCGATATAATCTTAGAGGAAAAATGTAATTTAAAACATTTGTATGCATGTACAACACTTAAGACCTTCAGTCTATTAAATGATGGAATGGATTAAGCAAAGCAATCAAACAATGAACTGATATTATCCACTTCAAGAAACTCTTCAAACTCAGAAGTGTTTACAAAGTACAAGACTACTGCAACGCACTTCTTGTCGGGATCCCCAGCAAGAAGATCCAGAAGCTGCAATACATAGAGAATAGTGCTGCTAGGATCCTGATGAGAGTGCGGAAATACGACCACATAACACCAATTCTCAAATCCCTTTTCTGGCTTCCTGTTCCACTCAAGATTGGATACAAAGTCTCCCTACTAACCCACCAGTGCCTCCATGGAAGTGCCCCCATCTACCTCAAAGAACAACTCAAACCCAAATCCTCCACACGACACCTCCGCCCCGGACAGGCTAACCCCCTTTGATTGATTGATACTTTTATTAGTAGATTGCACAGCTCAGTACATATTCCGTACAATTGACCACTAAATGGTAACACCCGAATAAGTTTTTCAACTTGTTTAAGTCGGGGTCCACGTTAATCAATTCATCCTCCAACCTCAGAGGACAAAGCTACGAACAATGGGAGACCGGGCTTTTTGCTCCGCCGCTCCCAGTCTGTGGAACGCTCTCCCTGACCACCTGAGAGCACCACAGACTGTGGATGCTTTTAAAAAAGGTTTAAAAACCCTTCTTTTAAAAAAAGCCTTTTTTTAAAGATATATGCATACTCTTTGTAGCTATTAGGCTGTTCTAGTTTTTATTTGTATTATATTTTAATTATTTTATTTGTTGTTTTTATTATACACTGTAGCACTTTGAGATTGTTTGCTCAATGGAAAGTGCTTTTTACAACTGAAATCTATTATTACAAAGAAGAACCATGATAAACATTCTGAATTCATTTCATCCATCCATCCGTTCATTTTTTCAAAATAATCTTACTCATTTCACCATATAAATGGGTTAAATAAATGGGTTGTACTTGTATAGCGCTTTTCTACCTTCAAGGTACTCAAAGCGCTTTGACACTACTTCCACATTTACCCATTCACACACACATTCACACACTGATGGAGGGAGCTGCCATGCAAGGCGCCAACCAGCACCCATCAGGAGCAAGGGTGAAGTGTCTTGCTCAGGACACAACGGACGTGACGAGGAAATGTATCCATTTTCTACCGCTTATTCCCTTTCGGGGTCGCGGGGGGCGCTGGCGCCTATCTCAGCTACAATCGGGCGGAAGGCAGGGTACACCCTGGACAAGTCGCCACCTCATCGCAGGGCCAACACAGATAGACAGACAACACTCACACTCACATTCACACACTAGGGCCAATTTAGTGTTGCCAATCAACCTATCCCCAGGTGCATGTCTTTGGAGGTGGGAGGAAGCCGGCAGAGGGGTTAGTGCGTCTGCCTCACAATACGAAGTTCCTGCAGTCCTGGGTTCAAATCCAGGCTCGGATCTTTCTGTGTGGAGTTTGCATGTTCTCCCCGTGAATGCGTGGGTTCCCTCCGGGTACGAGGAAATGTATGAAATGTAAATTAGTATTATCTATTTATTTGTATTTTGATTACTTATTAAAGTTAAAAAGTGGCAATGATTGTCACACATATACACCGCAAAATTATTCTCTATAATTGACCCATCACCCTTGATCATCTCCTGGGAGGTGAGGGGAGCAGAGGACGGAAGCGGTGGCCGCGGCCGGGAATCATTTTGGTGATTTAAACCCCAATTCCAACTAGGGGTGGGCGATATATCGATATATTCGATATATTCGATATATCGCGGTTTGTCTCTGTGCAATATAGAAAATTACTATATGGTGATATGAGAGTATACCTTCTCACGCAGTTGCTTTTAGCTGCTGGCATTACACTACAGGCTCTTCCCACTCCTTCTTGTGTCTCCTTCTCACAGACAGCAAGCGCACCTTCTTACATACGTCACATACGTATACGCCCTCGCGGAGCAGAGAGGTAGTGGCATAGGTAACGTTAGCTGTGGTGCGAGTGGTGATAAGAGACAAAAAAGGTGCCAATCTGGTAAAAAAATGAAGGAATAATTAAATCCCAAGAAGAACAGCAGGGGGTCCATCGTCTGGCGGTGGTTTGGCTTCAAGTGGGAATATGTCGAATAGACATGTAATTTGTCAAGTGTGGTGCAAAAGTGTTGCTATTACTGCTAATATGTAGCATCATTTCAAAAGTCACCAGCTAGAGCAGGGGTAGGGAACCTGCGGCTCTAGAGCCAAATGTGGCTCTTTTGATGACTGCATCTGGCTCTCAGATAAATCTTAGCTGACATTGCTTAACACAATAAGTAATAAATGATTCCGCTGGTAATCACAGGGTTAAAAATAACATTCAAAATTAAAAAACATTCTCATGCATTTTAATCCATCCATCCAAGAAGTCGCATTAATGGTGAGAATTATTTCATTTATAATTTGTTGGCTTCAGAATAACAATGTTTTCAAAGAGAAGAAGAGACTTATTATACTCAAAAAATGTTAGTCTAACTTAAAAATGCGCACATTTAGTTGTATTCAGTGTTAAAAAATATTGGTAACACTTTAGTATGGGGAACATATTCTAAGTAACAAAGACTTAATTAAGAGTTATTTGGACACTAGTGGACCATATAAGGGTTAGGGTTACTAACAAGCAATAATTCTGAGGTAATTGAGGGAAGACTCTTAGTTAATGGCTTACTGCTTGTAAAATAAGGCCATGCAGAAAAAAGCATTAATAAGTACTTAAAAATGACTAATTAAGAGCAAATATGTTACGAATTTGCATGTTAATAAGCAACTAATTAATGGTGGATATGTTCCCCATATCAAAGTATCACCAAAATATAATATGGCTCTCTCGGAAATACGTTTTTAAGATATTTGGCCTTAACGGCTCTCTCAGCCAAAAAGGTTCCCGACCCCTGAGCTAGAGAGTGAAGAGTGCTTACTCCGCATGTCAACATCTCAGTTCGGTGCCACACCAACAAAATGCCGAGGCAACCATTTCCACATCAACACCGTATGAAAAAAATAGTCAACATAAGGAGATAATGTCCGCAGTAACCCACCACATAGTGATTTGATTTCCTATTATGCAGCTCATTTTTATTTGACAGTTATTGAAATATCTTGTGTGACATCATGCACAAAAATGCACTTTATTTGTTTTAAACTATTGTAGTGTACAAAAAGTACACTTTAAATCAGTGTTGTTTTGATATGTCATCTTAGTGACATCATGCACTAATAGCTTGTTTTAAAATGTCTCTGACAATCTTGCACTTTCTGTTTTGAAATGATAATTAGTTCCACTGCTTAGTAACTGTTTAATAAATACAGTTTTGGTCAATTGACTTAGTTGTGATTTCCCTCTCTGCATGAAAGTTTAAAAGTAGCATATATTAATGCAGTGTGAAGAAGAATGTTTTAATGTTGACACATAGAATCATCATACTGCTGTGATTATATGCATCAAGTGTTCATTCAAGGCTAAGGCAAAATATGGAGATATATATCGTGTATCGTGACCTGGCCTAAAAATATCGAGATATTTAAAAAAAGGGCCATATCACCCAGCCCTAATTCCAACCCTTAATGCTGAGTGCCAAGCAGGGAGGTAATGGGTCCCATTTTTATAGTCTTTGGTATGACTCGGCCAGGGTTTGAATCTGAAGGCAGACATTTTAACCACTAGGCCACTAAGTAGGAGTACATTGCAAATAAATTGAGAAAAGGAAGTGAACAAAAGTTTTAGCAACTGTCATGTGAGAGAAAAGGGGTTACCATGAATTGATTAACGTGGACCCCGACTTAAACAAGTTGAAAAACGTATTAGCGGTCAATTGTACGGAATATGTACTGTACTGTGCAATCTACTAATAAAAGTTTCAATCAATCAATCAATCAATCAAAAAGGGCGGGGTTAAATAAGCTCTGCTTCTTCCTACTCCTTTTCGAGCATGTTGAAATGACAAACTGGAAATTGTGATGTCTCATGTTGTACAAACCCCGTTTCCATATGAGTTGGGAAATTGTGTTAGATGTAAATATAAACGGAATACAATGATTTGCAAATCATTTTCAACCCATATTCAGTTGAATATGCTACAAAGACAACATATTTGATGTTCAAACTGATTAACATTTTTTTGTGTGTAAAAAATCATTAACTTTAGGATTTGATGCCAGCAACATGTGACAAAGAAGTTGGGAAAGGTGGCAATAAATACTGATAAAGTTGAGGAATGCTCATCAAACGCTTATTTGGAACATCCCACATGTGTGCAGGCTAATTGGGAACAGGTGGGTGCCATGATTGGGTAGAAAAACAGCTTCCCAAAAAATGCTCAGTCTTTCACAAGAAAGGATGGGGCGAGGTACACCCCTTTGTCCACAACTGTGTGAGCAAATAGTCAAACAGTTTAAGAACAACGTTTCTCACAGTGCAATTGCAAGAAATTTAGGGATTTCAACATCTACGCTCCATAATATCATCAAAAAGTTCAGAGAATCTGGAGAAATCACTCCACGTAAGCGGCATGGCTGGAAACCAACTTGGAATGACCGTGACCTTCGATCCCTCAGACGGCACTGTATCAAAAACCGACATCAATCTCTAAAGGATATCACCACATGGGCTCAGGAACACGTCAGAAAACCACTGTCACTAAATACAGTTTGTCGCTACATCTGTAAGTGCAAGTTAAAGCTCTACTATGCAACGTGAAAGCCGTTTATCAACAACATCCAGAAACGGCGCCGGCTTCTCTGGGCACAAGATCATCTAAGATGGACTGATGCAAAGTGGAAAAGTGTTCTGTGGTCTGACGAGTCCACATTTCAAATTGTTTTTGGAAATATTCGACATCGTGTCATCCGGACCAAAGGGGAAACGAACCATCCAGACTGTTATCGATGCAAAGTTTAATAGCCAGCATGTGTGATGGTATGGGGGTGCATTAGTGCCCAAGGCATGGGTAACTTACACATCTGTGAAGGCACCATTAATGCTGAAAGGTACATACAGGTTTTGGAAGAACATATGCTGCCATCTAAGCGACGTCTTTTTTATAAACGCCCCTGCTTATTTCAGCAGGACAGTGCCAAGCCACATTCAGCACGTGTTACAACAGCGTGGCTTAGTAAAAAAAAAGAGTGCGGGTACTTTCCTGGCCCGGCTGCAGTCCAGACCTGTCTCACATCAAAATGTGTGGCGCATGATGAAGCGTAAAATACGACAGCGGAGACCCCGGACTGTTGAACGACTGAAGCTCTACATAAAACAAGAATGGGAAAAAATTTCCGTTTTCAAAGTTTCAACAATTAGTTTCCTCAGTTCCCAAATGTTTATTGAGTGTTGTTAAAAGAAAATGTGATGTAACACAGTGGTGAACATGCCCTTTCCCAACTACTTTGGGAAGTGTTGCAGCCATGAAAGTCTAAGTTAATTACTATTTGCCCAAAAAAAAAAATACGGACAAGTTTCTAGTGAGGGTTGGACTCCGCCAAGGCTGCCCTTTGTCACCGATTCTGTTCATAACTTTTATGGACAGAATTTCTAGGCGCAGTCAAGGCGTTGGGGGTTCCAGTTTGGTGGCCGTGGAACTAGGTCTCTGCTTTTTGCAAATGATGTGGTCCTAATGGGCTTCATCTTGCCGGTATCGTCAGCACTCACTTGATCGGTTCGTAGCCGAGTGTGAAGTGACCGGAAAGGGAATCAGCACCTTCAAGTCTGAGTCCATGCTTCTCTCCCGGAAAAGGGTGGAGTGCAATCTCCGGGTTGGGGAGGAGACCCTGCCCCAAGTGGAGGAGTTCAAGTACCTTGGAGTCTTGTTCACGAGTGAGGGAAGAGTGGATCGTGAGATCGACAGGCGGATCGGTGCGGCGTCTTCAGTAATGCGGACGTTGTACCAATCCGTTGTGATGAAGAAGGAGCTGAGCCGGAAGGCAAAGCTCTCAATTTACCGGTCGATCTACGTTCCCATCCTCACCTATGGTCATGAGCTTTGGGTCATGACCGAAAGGATAAGATCACGGGTACAAGCGGCGGGAATTAGTTTTCTCTGCCGTGTGGCGGGGCTCTCCCTTAGAGATAGGGTGAGAAGCTCAAAATAAAGCCGCTCCTCCATATGGAGAGGAGCCAGGTGAGGTGGTTCGAGCATCTGGTCAGGATGCCACCTGAAAACCTCCCTAGGGAGGTGTTTAGGGCACATCCAACCGGTAGGAGGCCAAAGGGAAGACCCAGGACACGTTGGGAAGACTCCCAGATGGCCTAGGAACGCCTCGGGATCCCCCGTGAAAAAGCTGGACGAAAGAGCTGGGGAGAGGGAAGTCTGGGCTTCCCTGCTTAGGCTGCTGCCCCCGCGACCCGACCTCGGATAAGCGGAAGAAGATGGCTGGATGGCGTTTGAACATCAAATATCTTGTCTTTGTAGTGCAGTCAATTGAATATGGGTTGAAAATGATTTGCAAGTCATTGTATTCCGTTTATATTTACATCCAACTCATATGGAAACGGGGTTTGTAAAGTCCAACTCCAAGAATCCGGGTAAAGTGTGCAAAGAGGTGAGGCTAAGAGACATTCCAGCAGACGTAGCATACAGTTAGCCTATACTGTACAGAGCCTAAAACGAGCAAACATGCATAAAGGTAAAATATAGAGTGCCAAGAAGTAAAACAGCAAACAAAGTGGACTTATGACACAAAGAATGAAACCATCGACACTTCATCAGGTGACAGAGCAGCAAATGCCGACGAGGGGAAGGAGGACAGGAATGGAGGAATTCGGGGATTAACGGCGACTTTGGCCCATTTGTGTCCAACTAACCCACCGTGACGGGTGGTGGTTTGGGGGCAGACACGCTCGGTCACCGCGGTCCTCTGCCGTCCTTGTCCGCGCTCATCTCCTTTTTTGACGCCCGCTTTTCTTCCCCGTTTGACACTTTCTCCCCACTTATGTCCTCCTCTAGAGCTAGCGGCTACAGCTAACAGGGAGGGGCTTCCGGCGGAAACGGAAGGAAAAGCGAGCCGGACGCCATTTTGCTAGTAACTTCGAATACTTGACATTTTTCTCATATTTTTTAATGTTTTTTTTTTCATTAACATCCGAACATCATTATTTTGTGTGTGCGCGCGATACAAGAAAATAACCGCAAAACGCCAACATTCGGTAGTTGTGAAAGTTCGGGTCTGACTTTTCAACATAAAAGTAAGTCCTGTGATCAAAGTGTTTT